>NW_027476267.1:0-369098 GCF_051020955.1 Megalopta genalis | reverse complement strand
TTCGCATGGATTTGAAGCTAAGCCTTCTACTTCGCATTGATTTGAAGCTAAATCATGTGTTTCGCTTGGATTTGTAGCTAACTCAGTTGTTTCGCATGCAGTTGAAGCTAAATCATGTATATCACAAGTATTTGAGGCTAAACCATTTGTTCCGCATGGATTTGAAGCTAAGTCTTCTACTCCGCATGCATTTGAAGCAAAATCATGTGTTTCGCTTGGGTTTGAAGCTAACTCGTTCGTTTCGCCTGCATTTGAAGCTATATCATTTATAAGGTTAGTATTTTGAAGCTAAATCATTCGTTTCGCATGGATTTGAAGCCAGCCTTCTACTTAGCATTGATTTGAAGCTAAATCACTTGTTTCGCATGGAATTGAAGTTAACTGGTTTGTTTCGCCTGCAATTGAAGCTATATCATTTATATGGCAAGTATTTGAAGCTAAATCATGTGTTTCGCTTGATTTGAAGCCTAACTCAGTTGTTTCGCATGCAGTTGAAGCTAAATCATGTATATCACAAGTATTTGAGGCTAAACCGTTTGTTCCGCATAGATTGAAGCTAAGTCTTCTACTCCGCATTCATTTGAAGCTAAATCATGTGTTTTTCATGGATTTGTAGCTAACTCGGTTTGTTTCGCCTGCACTTGAAGCTATATCATTTATAAGGCAAGTATTTGAATCTAAATCATGTGTTTCGCTTGGATTTGAAGCTAACTCAGTTGTTTCGCATGCAGTTGAAGCTAAATCATGTATATCACAAGTATTTGAAGCTAAATCATTCGTTTCGCATGGATTGAAGCTAAGCCTTCTACTTAGCATTGATTTGAAGCTAAATCATTTGTTTCGCATGGATTTGTAGCTAACTCGTTTGTTTCGCCTGCATTTGAAGCTATATCACTTATATTCGCAAGTATTTGAATCTAAATCTTTCGTTTCGCATGGATTTGAATCTAAGCCTTCTACTTCGAATTGATTTGAAGCTAAATCATGTGTTTTTCATGGATTTTAAGCTAACTCGTTTGTTTCGCCTGCACTTGAGCTATATCATTTATAAGGCAAGTATTTGAATCTAAATCATGTGTTTCGCTTGGATTTGAAGCTAACTCAGTTGTTTCGCATGCAGTTGAAGCTAAATCATGTATATCACAAGTATTTGAGGCTAAACCGTTTTTCCGCATATATTTGAAGCTAAGTCTTCTACTCCGCATTCATTTGAAGATTAATCATGTGTTTCGCTTGGATTTGAAGCTAACTCGTTGTGTCGCCTGCATTTGAAGCTATATCATTTATAAGGCAAGTGTTTGAAGGTAAATCATTCGTTTCGCATGGATTTGAAGCTAAGTCTTCTACTCGCATTCATTTGAAGCTAAATCATGTGTTTCGCTTGGATTTGAAGCTAACACGTTTGTTTCGCATGCATTTGAAGCTATATCATTTATAAGGCAAGTATTTGAAGCTAAATCATTCGTTTCGCATGGATTTGAGCTAAGTCTTCTACTCCACATTCATTTGAAGCTAAATCATGTGTTTCGCTTGGATTTGAAGCTAACTCGTTTGTTTCGCCTGCATTTGAAGCTATATCATTTATAAGGCAGGTATTTGAAGCTAAATCATACTTTTCGCATGGATTTGAAGCTAAGTCTTCTACTTCGCATTGATTTCAAGCTAAATCATGTGTTTCACATGGATTTGTAGCTAACTCGTTTGTTTCGCCTGCATTTGAAGCTATATCATTTATAAGGCAAGTATTTGAATCTAAATCATGTGTTTCGCTTGGATTTGAAGCTAACTCAGTTGTTTCGCATGCAGTTGAAGCTAAATCATGTATATCACAAGTATTGAAGCTAAATCATTCGTTTCGCATGGATTTGAAGCTAAGCCTTCTACTTAGCATTGATTTGAAGCTAAATCATTTGTTTCGCATGGATTTGTAGCTAACTCGTATGTTTCGCCTGCATTTGAAGCTATATCACATATATTCGCAAGTATTTGAATCTAAATCTTTCGTTTCGCATGGATTTGAATCTAAGCCTTCTACTTCGAATTGATTTGAAGCTAAATCATGTGTTTTTCATGGATTTGTAGCTAACTCGTTTGTTTCGCCTGCACTTGAAGCTATATCATTTATAAGGCAAGTATTTGAATCTAAATCATGTGTTTCGCTTGGATTTGAAGCTAACTCAGTTGTTTCGCATGCAGTTGAAGCTAAATCATGTATGTCACAAGTATTTGAAGCTAAATCATTCTTTTCGCATGGATTTGAAGCTAAGTCTTCTACTTCGCATTGATTTCAAGCTAAATCATGTGTTTCACATGGATTTGTAGCTACTCGTTTGTTTCGCCTGCATTTGAAGCTATATCACTTATATTCGCAAGTATTTGAATCTAAATCTTTCGTTTCGCATGGATTTGAATCTAAGCCTTCTACTTCGAATTGATTTGAAGCTAAATCATGTGTTTTTCATGGATTTGTAGCTAACTCGTTTGTTTCGCCTGCACTTGAAGCTATATCATTTATAAGGCAAGTATTTGAATCTAAATCATGTGTTTCGCTTGGATTTGAAGCTAACTCAGTTGTTTCGCATGCAGTTGAAGCTAAATCATGTATATCACAAGTATTTGAGGCTAAACGTTTGTTCCGCATAGATTTGAAGCTAAGTCTTCTACTCCGCATTCAGTGAAGTTAAATCATGTCTATCACAAGTATTTGTAGCTAATCCATTTGTTCCGCATGGATTAGAAGATAAGCCTTCTACTTCGCATTGATTTCAAGCTAAATCATGTGTTTCGCATGGATTTGTAGCTAACTCGTTTCTTTCGCCTGCTTTTGAAGCTATATCATTTATATCGCAAGCATTTGAAGCTAAACCATTTGTTCCGAATAGATTTGAAGCTAAGTCTTCTACTTCGCATTGATTTCAAGCTAAATCATGCGTTTCACATGGATTTGTAGCTAACTCGTTTGTTGCGCCTGCATTTGAAGCTATATCATTTGTATCGCAAGCATTTGAAGCTAAACCATTCGTTTCGCATGGATTTGAATCTAAGCCTTCTACTTCGCATTAATTTGAAACTAAATCATGTGTTTCGCTTGGATTGAAGCTAACTCGTTTGTTTCGAATGCAGTTGAAGCTAAAACATGCTTATTACAAGTATCTGAATCTAAACACATTCTTCCGCATTGATTTGAAGCTAAGCCTTCTACTTTGCACTGATTTGAAACTAAATCATGTGTTTCGCTTGGATTTAAAGCTAACTTGTTTGTTCCGCCTGCAACTTGAAGCTATATCATTTATATCGCAAGCATTTGAAGCCAAACCATTTCGTTTCGCATGGATTTGAAGCTAAGCCTTCTAACTTCGCATTGATTTGAAGCTAAATCATGTGTTTCGCTTGGATTTGTAGCTAACTCAGTTGTTTCGCATGCAGTTGAAGCTAAATCATGTATATCACAAGTATTTGAGGCTAAACCATTTGTTCCGCATAGATTTGAAGCTAAATCTTCTACTCCGCATGCATTTGAAGCAAAATCATGTGTTTCGCTTGGGTTTGAAGCTAACTCCTTTGTGTCGCCTGCATTTGAAGCTATATCATGTTATAGGCAAGTATTTGAAGTTAAATCATTCGTTTCGCATGATTTGAAGCTAAGCCTTCTACTTAGCATTGATTTGAAGCTAAATCACTTGTTTCGCATGGAATTGAAGTTAACTGGTTTGTTTCGCCTGCAATTGAAGCTATATCATTTATATGGCAAGTATTTGAAGCTAAATCATATGTTCCGCTGGATTTGAAGCTAACTCAGTAGTTTCGCATGCAGTTGAAGCTAAATCATGTTTATCACAAGTATTTGAGCTAAACCATTTGTTCCGCATAGATTTGAAGCTAAGTCTTCTACTCCGCATTCATTTGAAGCTAAATCATGTGTTTCGCTTGGATTTAAAGCTAACTCGTTTAGGCTCCGCCTGCATTTGAAGCTATATCATTTATATCGCAAGCATTTGAAGCCAAACCATTCGTTCCGCATGGATTTGAATCTAAGCCTTCTACTTCGCATTGATTTGAAGCTAAATCATGTGTTTCGCTTGGATTTGTAGCTAACTCAGTTGTTTCGCATGCAGTTGAAGCTAAATCATGTATATCACAAGTATTTGAGCTAAATCATTCGTTTCGCATGGATTTGAAGCTAAGCCTTCTACTTAGCATTGATTTGAAGCTAAATCATTTGTTTCGCATGGATTTGTAGCTAACTCGTTTGTATCGCCTGCATTTGAAGCTATATCACTTATATTCGCAAGTATTTGAATCTAAATCTTTCGTTTCGCATGGATTTGAATCTAAGCCTTCTACTTCGAATTGATTTGAAGCTAAATCATGTGTTTTTCATGGATTTGTAGCTAACTCATTTGTTTCGCCCGCACTTGAAGCTATATCATTTATAAGGCAAGTATATGAATCTAAATCATGTGTGTTTCGCTTGTATTTGAAGCTAACTCAGTTGTTTCGCATGCAGTTGAAGCTAAATCATGTACATCACAAGTATTTGAGGCTAAACCATTTGTTCCGCATAGATTTGAAGCTAAATCTTCTACTCCGCATGCATTTGAAGCTAAATCATGTGTTTCGCTTGGCTTTGAAGCTAACTCGTTTGTGTCGCCTGCATTTGAAGCTATATCATTTATAAGGCAAGTATTTGAAGCTAAATCATTCGTTTCGCATGGATTTGAAGCTAAGCCTTCTACTTAGCATTGATTTGAAGCTAAATCATTTGTTTCGCATGGAATTGAAGTTAACTGGTTTGTTTCGCCTGCAATTGAAGCTATATCACTTATATGGCAAGTATTTGAAGCTAAATCATGTGTTCCGCTTGGATTTGAAGCTAACTCAGTTGTTTCGCATGCAGTTGAAACTAAATCATGTATATCACAAGTATTTGAGGCTAAACCGTTTTTTCCGCATATATTTGAAGCTAAGTCTTCTACTCCGCATTCATTTGAAGATTAATCATCTGTTTCGCTTGGATTTGAAGCTAACTCGTTTGTGTCGCCTGCATTTGAAGCTATATCATTTATAAGGCAAGTGTTTGAAGGTAAATCATTCGTTTCGCATGGATTTGAAGCTAAGTCTTCTACTCCGCATTCATTTGAAGCTAAATCATGTGTTTCGCTTGGATTTGAAGCTAACACGTTTGTTTCGCATGCATTTGAAGCTATATCATTTATAAGGCAAGTATTTGAAGCTAAATCATTCGTTTCGCATGGATTTGAAGCTAAGTCTTCTACTTCGCATTGATTTCAAGCTAAATCATCTGTTTCACATGGATTTGTAGCTAACTCGTTTGTTTCGCCTGCATTTGAAGCTATATCATTTATAAGGCAAGTATTTGAATCTAAATCATGTGTTTCGCTTGGATTTGAAGCTAACTCAGTTGTTTCGCAAGCAGTTGAAACTAAATCATGTATATCACAAGTATTTGAGGCTAAACCATTTGTTCCGCATAGATTTGAAGCTAAGTCTTCTACTCCGCATTCATTTGAGGCTAAATCATGTGTTTCGCTAGGATTTGAAGCTAACTCGTTTGTGTCGCCAGCATTTGAAGCTATATCATCTATAAGGCAAGTATTTGAAGCTAAATCATTCGTTTCGCATGGATTTGAAGCTAAGCCTTCTACTTAGCATTGATTTGAAGCTAAATCATTTGTTTCGCATGGATTTGTAGCTAACTCGTTTGTTTCGCCTGCATTTGAAGCTATATCACTTATATTCGCAAGCATTTGAAGCTAAACCATTCGTATCGCATGGATTTGGAGCTAAGCCTTCTACTTCGCATTAATTTGAAACTAAATCATGTGTTTCGCTTGGATTTGAAGCTAACTCGTTTGTTTCGAATGCAGTGGAAGCTAAATCATGTTTATTACAAATATCTGAATCTAAACCATTTCTTCCGCATTGATTTGAAGCTAAGCCTTCCACTTGGCACTGATTTGAAACTAAATCATGTGTTTCGCTTGGATTTAAAGCTAACTCGTTTGTTCCGCCTGCATTTGAAGCTATATCATTTATATCGAAAGCATTTGAAGCTAAACCATTCGTTTCGCATGGATTTGAAGCTAAGACTTCTACTTCGCATTGATTTGAAGATAAATCATTTGTTTCGCATGGATTTGTAGTTAACTGGTTTGTTTCGCCTGCAATTGAAGCTATATCATTTATAAGGCAAGTATTTGAAGCTAAATCATGTGTTTCGCTTGGATTTGAAGCTAACTCGTTTGTTTCGCCTGCATTTGAAGCTATATCACTTATATTCGCAAGTATTTGAATATAAAACTTTCGTTTCGCATGGATTTGAATCTAAGCCTTCTACTTAGCATTGATTTGAAGCTGAATCATTTGTTTCGCATGGAATTGAAGTTAACTGGTTTGTTTCGCCTGCAATTGAAGCTATATCATTTATATGGCAAGTATTTGAAGCTAAATCATGTGTTCCGCTTGGATTTGAAGCTAACTCAGTAGTTTCGCATGCAGTTGAAACTAAATCATGTATATCACAAGTATTTGAGGCTAAACCATTTGTTCCGCATAGATTTGAAGCTAAATCTTCTACTCCACATGCATTTGAAGCTAAATCATGTGTTTCGCTTGGGTTTGAAGCTAACTCGTTTGTGTCGCCTGCATTTGAAGCTATATCATTTATAAGGCAAGTATTTGAAGCTAAATCATTCGTTACGCATGGATTTGAAGCTAAGCCTTCTACTTAGCATTGATTTGAAGCTAAATCATTTGTTTCGCATGGAATTGAAGTTAACTGGTTTGTTTCGCCTGCAATTGAAGCTATATCATTTATATGGCAAGTATTTGAAGCTAAATCATGTGTTCCGCTTGGATTTGAAGCTAACTCAGTTGTTTCGCATGCAGTTGAAGCTAAATCATGTATATCACAAGTATTTGAGGCTAAACCATTTGGTCCGCATAGATTTGAAGCTAAGTCTTCTACTTCGCATTGATTTCAAGCTAAATCATGTGTTTCACATGGATTTATAGCTAACTCGTTTGTTTCGCCTGCACTTGAAGCTATATCATTTATAAGGCAAGTATTTGAATCTAAATCATGTGTTTCGCTTGGATTTGAAGCTAACTCAGTTGTTTCGCATGCAGTTGAAGCTAAATCATGTATATCACAAGTATTTGAGGCTAAACCATTTGTTCCGCATAGATTTGAAGCTAAATCTTCTACTCCGCATGCATTTGAAGCTAAATCATGTGTTTCGCTTGGATTTGAAGCTAACTCGTTTGTGTCGCCTGCATTTGAAGCTATATCATTTATAAGGCAAGTATTTGAAGCTAAATCATTCGCTTCGCATGGATTTGAAGCTAAGCCTCCTACTTAGCATTGATTTGAAGCTAAATCATTTGTTTCGCATGGAATTGAAGTTAACTGGTTTGTTTCGCCTGCAATTGAAGCTATATCATTTATAAGGCAAGTATTTGAAGTTAAATCATTCGTTTCGCATGGATTTGAAGCTAAGCCTTCTACTTAGCATTGATTTGAAGCTAAATCACTTGTTTCGCATGGAATTGAAGTTAACTGGTTTGTTTTGCCTGCAATTGAAGCTATATCATTTATATGGCAAGTATTTGAAGCTAAATCATATGTTCCGCTTGGATTTGAAGCTAACTCAGTAGTTTCGCATGCAGTTGAAGCTAAATCATGTTTATCACAAGTATTTGAGGCTAAACCATTTGTTCCGCATAGATTTGAAGCTAAGTCTTCTACTCCGCATTCATTTGAAGCTAAATCATGTGTTTCGCTTGGATTTAAAGCTAACTCGTTTGCTCCGCCTGCATTTGAAGCTATATCATTTATATCGCAAGCATTTGAAGCCAAACCATTCGTTCCGCATGGATTTGAAGCTAAGCCTTCTACTTCGCATTGATTTGAAGCTAAATCATGTGTTTCGCTTGGATTTGTAGCTAACTCAGTTGTTTCGCATGCAGTTGAAGCTAAATCATGTATATCACAAGTATTTGAAGCTAAATCATTCGTTTCGCATGGATTTGAAGCTAAGCCTTCTACTTAGCATTGATTTGAAGCTAAATCATTTGTTTCGCATGGATTTGTAGCTAACTCGTTTGTATCGCCTGCATTTGAAGCTATATCACTTATATTCGCAAGTATTTGAATCTAAATCTTTCGTTTCGCATGGATTTGAATCTAAGCCTTCTACTTCGAATTGATTTGAAGCTAAATCATGTGTTTTTCATGGATTTGTAGCTAACTCATTTGTTTCGCCCGCACTTGAGGCTATATCATTTATAAGGCAAGTATTTGAATCTAAATCATGTGTTTCGCTTGTATTTGAAGCTAACTCAGTTGTTTCGCATGCAGTTGAAGCTAAATCATGTACATCACAAGTATTTGAGGCTAAACCATTTGTTCCGCATAGATTTGAAGCTAAATCTTCTACTCCGCATGCATTTGAAGCTAAATCATGTGTTTCGCTTGGCTTTGAAGCTAACTCGTTTGTGTCGCCTGCATTTGAAGCTATATCATTTATAAGGCAAGTATTTGAAGCTAAATCATTCGTTTCGCATGGATTTGAAGCTAAGCCTTCTACTTAGCATTGATTTGAAGCTGAATCATTTGTTTCGCATGGAATTGAAGTTAACTGGTTTGTTTCGCCTGCAATTGAAGCTATATCATTTATATGGCAAGTATTTGAAGCTAAATCATGTGTTCCGCTTGGATTTGAAGCTAACTCAGTAGTTTCGCATGCAGTTGAAACTAAATCATGTATATCACAAGTATTTGAGGCTAAACCATTTGTTCCGCATAGATTTGAAGCTAAATCTTCTACTCCACATGCATTTGAAGCTAAATCATGTGTTTCGCTTGGGTTTGAAGCTAACTCGTTTGTGTCGCCTGCATTTGAAGCTATATCATTTATAAGGCAAGTATTTGAAGCTAAATCATTCGTTACGCATGGATTTGAAGCTAAGCCTTCTACTTAGCATTGATTTGAAGCTAAATCATTTGTTTCGCATGGAATTGAAGTTAACTGGTTTGTTTCGCCTGCAATTGAAGCTATATCATTTATATGGCAAGTATTTGAAGCTAAATCATGTGTTCCGCTTGGATTTGAAGCTAACTCAGTTGTTTCGCATGCAGTTGAAACTAAATCATGTATATCACAAGTATTTGAGGCTAAACCGTTTTTTCCGCATATATTTGAAGCTAAGTCTTCTACTCCGCATTCATTTGAAGATTAATCATGTGTTTCGCTTGGATTTGAAGCTAACTCGTTTGTGTCGCCTGCATTTGAAGCTATATCATTTATAAGGCAAGTGTTTGAAGGTAAATCATTCGTTTCGCATGGATTTGAAGCTAAGTCTTCTACTCCGCATTCATTTGAAGCTAAATCATGTGTTTCGCTTGGATTTGAAGCTAACACGTTTGTTTCGCATGCATTTGAAGCTATATCATTTATAAGGCAAGTATTTGAAGCTAAATCATTCGTTTCGCATGGATTTGAAGCTAAGTCTTCTACTCCACATTCATTTGAAGCTAAATCATGTGTTTCGCTTGGATTTGAAGCTAACTCGTTTGTTTCGCCTGCATTTGAAGCTATATCATTTATAAGGCAGGTATTTGAAGCTAAATCATTCTTTTCGCATGGATTTGAAGCTAAGTCTTCTACTTCGCATTGATTTCAAGCTAAATCATGTGTTTCACATGGATTTGTAGCTAACTCGTTTGTTTCGCCTGCATTTGAAGCTATATCATTTATAAGGCAAGTATTTGAATCTAAATCATGTGTTTCGCTTGGATTTGAAGCTAACTCAGTTGTTTCGCAAGCAGTTGAAGCTAAATCATGTATATCACAAGTATTTGAGGCTAAACCATTTGTTCCGCATAGATTTGAAGCTAAGTCTTCTACTCCGCATTCATTTGAGGCTAAATCATGTGTTTCGCTTGGATTTGAAGCTAACTCGTTTGTGTCGCCAGCATTTGAAGCTATATCATCTATAAGGCAAGTATTTGAAGCTAAATCATTCGTTTCGCATGGATTTGAAGCTAAGCCTTCTACTTAGCATTGATTTGAAGCTAAATCATTTGTTTCGCATGGATTTGTAGCTAACTCGTTTGTTTCGCCTGCATTTGAAGCTATATCACTTATATTCGCAAGCATTTGAAGCTAAACCATTCGTATCGCATGGATTTGAAGCTAAGCCTTCTACTTCGCATCAATTTGAAACTAAATCATGTGTTTCGCTTGGATTTGAAGCTAACTCGTTTGTTTCGCATGCAGAGGAAGCTAAATCATGTTTATCACAAGTATCTGAATCTAAACCATTTGTTTCGCATTGATTTGAAGCTAAGCCTTCTACTTCGCACTGATTTGAAACTAAATCATGTGTTTCGCTTGGATTTAAAGCTAACTCGTTTGTTCCGCCTGCATTTGAAGCTATATCATTTATATCGCAAGCATTTGAAGCTAAACCATACGTTTCGCATGGATTTGAAGCTAAGCCTTCTACTTCGCATTGATTTGAAGCTAAATCATGTGTTTCGCTTGGATTTGTAGCTAACTCAGTAGTTTCGCATGCAGTTGAAGCTAAATCATGTATATCACAAGTATTTGAGGCTAAACCATTTGTTCCGCATAGATTTGAAGCTAAGTCTTCTACTCCGCATTCATTTGAAGCTAAATCATGTGTTTCGCTTGGATTTGAAGCTAACTCGTTTGTGTCGCCTGCATTTGAAGCTATATCATTTATAAGGCAAGTATTTGAAGCTAAATCATTCGTTACGCATGGATTTGAAGCTAAGCCTTCTACTTAGCATTGATTTGAAGCTAAATCATTTGTTTCGCATGGAATTGAAGTTAACTGGTTTGTTTCGCCTGCAATTGAAGCTATATCATTTATATGGCAAGTATTTGAAGCTAAATCATGTGTTCCGCTTGGATTTGAAGCTAACTCAGTTGTTTCGCATGCAGTTGAAACTAAATCATGTATATCACAAGTATTTGAGGCTAAACCGTTTTTTCCGCATATATTTGAAGCTAAGTCTTCTACTCCGCATTCATTTGAAGATTAATCATGTGTTTCGCTTGGATTTGAAGCTAACTCGTTTGTGTCGCCTGCATTTGAAGCTATATCATTTATAAGGCAAGTGTTTGAAGGTAAATCATTCGTTTCGCATGGATTTGAAGCTAAGTCTTCTACTCCGCATTCATTTGAAGCTAAATCATGTGTTTCGCTTGGATTTGAAGCTAACACGTTTGTTTCGCATGCATTTGAAGCTATATCATTTATAAGGCAAGTATTTGAAGCTAAATCATTCGTTTCGCATGGATTTGAAGCTAAGTCTTCTACTCCACATTCATTTGAAGCTAAATCATGTGTTTCGCTTGGATTTGAAGCTAACTCGTTTGTTTCGCCTGCATTTGAAGCTATATCATTTATAAGGCAGGTATTTGAAGCTAAATCATTCTTTTCGCATGGATTTGAAGCTAAGTCTTCTACTTCGCATTGATTTCAAGCTAAATCATGTGTTTCACATGGATTTGTAGCTAACTCGTTTGTTTCGCCTGCATTTGAAGCTATATCATTTATAAGGCAAGTATTTGAATCTAAATCATGTGTTTCGCTTGGATTTGAAGCTAACTCAGTTGTTTCGCAAGCAGTTGAAGCTAAATCATGTATATCACAAGTATTTGAGGCTAAACCATTTGTTCCGCATAGATTTGAAGCTAAGTCTTCTACTCCGCATTCATTTGAGGCTAAATCATGTGTTTCGCTTGGATTTGAAGCTAACTCGTTTGTGTCGCCAGCATTTGAAGCTATATCATCTATAAGGCAAGTATTTGAAGCTAAATCATTCGTTTCGCATGGATTTGAAGCTAAGCCTTCTACTTAGCATTGATTTGAAGCTAAATCATTTGTTTCGCATGGATTTGTAGCTAACTCGTTTGTTTCGCCTGCATTTGAAGCTATATCACTTATATTCGCGAGCATTTGAAGCTAAACCATTCGTATCGCATGGATTTGAAGCTAAGCCTTCTACTTCGCATCAATTTGAAACTAAATCATGTGTTTCGCTTGGATTTGAAGCTAACTCGTTTGTTTCGCATGCAGAGGAAGCTAAATCATGTTTATCACAAGTATCTGAATCTAAACCATTTGTTTCGCATTGATTTGAAGCTAAGCCTTCTACTTCGCACTGATTTGAAACTAAATCATGTGTTTCGCTTGGATTTAAAGCTAACTCGTTTGTTCCGCCTGCATTTGAAGCTATATCATTTATATCGCAAGCATTTGAAGCTAAACCATACGTTTCGCATGGATTTGAAGCTAAGCCTTCTACTTCGCATTGATTTGAAGCTAAATCATGTGTTTCGCTTGGATTTGTAGCTAACTCAGTTGTTTCGCATGCAGTTGAAGCTAAATCATGTATATCACAAGTATTTGAGGCTAAACCATTTGTTCCGCATAGATTTGAAGCTAAGTCTTCTACTCCGCATTCATTTGAAGCTAAATCATGTGTTTCGCTTGGATTTGAAGCTAACTCGTTTGTGTCGCCTGCATTTGAAGCTATATCATTTATATGGCAAGTATTTGATGCTAAATCATGTGTTCCGCTTGGATTTGAAGCTAACTCAGTAGTTTCGCATGCAGTTGAAGCTAAATCATGTATATCACAAGTATTTGAGGCTAAACCATTTGGTCCGCATAGATTTGAAGCTAAGTCTTCTACTTCGCATTGATTTCAAGCTAAATCATGTGTTTCACATGGATTTATAGCTAACTCGTTTGTTTCGCCTGCACTTGAAGCTATATCATTTATAAGGCAAGTATTTGAATCTAAATCATGTGTTTCGCTTGGATTTGAAGCTAACTCAGTTGTTTCGCATGCAGTTGAAGCTAAATCATGTATATCACAAGTATTTGAGGCTAAACCATTTGTTCCGTATAGATTTGATGCTAAGTCTTCTACTTCGCATTGATTTCAAGCTAAATCATGTGTTTCACGTGGATTTGATGCTAACTCGTTTGTTTCGCCTGCATTTGAAGCTATATCATTTGTATCGCAAGCATTTGAAGCTAAACCATTCGTTTCGCATGGATTTGAAGCTAAGCCTTCTACTTCGCATTAATTTGAAACTAAATCATGTGTTTCGCTTGGATTTGAAGCTAACTCGTTTGTTTCGAATGCAGTGGAAGCTAAATCATGTTTATTACAAGTATCTGAATCTAAACCATTTCTTCCGCATTGATTTGAAGCTAAGCCTTCTACTTGGCACTGATTTGAAACTAAATCAAGTGTTTCGCTTGGATTTAAAGCTAACTCGTTTGTTCCGCCTGCATTTGAAGCTATATCATTTATATCGAAAGCATTTGAAGCTAAACCATTCGTTTCGCATGGATTTGAAGCTAAGCCTTCTACTTCGCATTGATTTGAAGATAAATCATTTGTTTCGCATGGAATTGTAGTTAACTGGTTTGTTTCGCCTGCAATTGAAGCTATATCATTTATAAGGCAAGTATTTGAAGCTAAATCATGTGTTTCGCTTGGATTTGAAGCTAACTCGTTTGTTTCGCCTGTTTTTGAAGCTATATCATTTATAAGGCAAGTATTTGAAGGTAAATCATTCGTTTCGCATGGATTTGAAGCTAAGTCCTCTACTCCGCATTCATGTGAAGCTAAATCATGTGTTTCGCTTGGATTTGAAGCTAACTCGTTTGTTTCGCCTGCATTTGAAGCTATATCACTTATATTCGCAAGTATTTGAATCTAAATCTTTCGTTTCGCATGGATTTGAATCTAAGCCTTCTACTTCGAATTGATTTGAAGCTTAATCGTGTGTTTTGCATGGATTTGTTGCTAACTCGATTGTTTCGCCTGCACTTGAAGCTATATCATTTATAAGGCAAGTATTTGAAGCTAAATCATGTGTTTCGCTTGGATTTGAAGCTAACTCGTTTGTTTCGCCTGCATTTGAAGCTATATCATTTATAAGGCAGGTATTTGAAGCTAAACCATTCTTTTCGCATGGATTTGGAGCTAAGCCTTCTACTTAGCATTGATTTGAAGCTAAATCATTTGTTTCGCATGGATTTGTAGCTAACTCGTATGTTTCGCCTGCATTTGAAGCTATATCACTTATATTCGCAAGTATTTGAATCTAAATCTTTCGTTTCGCATGGATTTGAATCTAAGCCTTCTACTTCGAATTGATTTGAAGCTAAATCATGTGTTTTTCATGGATTTGTAGCTAACTCGTTTGTTTCGCCTGCACTTGAAGCTATATCATTTATAAGGCAAGTATTTGAATCTAAATCATGTGTTTCGCTTGGATTTGAAGCTAACTCAGTTGTTTCGCATGCAGTTGAAGCTAAATCATGTATATCACAAGTATTTGAAGCTAAATCATTCTTTTCGCATGGATTTGAAGCTAAGTCTTCTACTTCGCATTGATTTCAAGCTAAATCATGTGTTTCGCATGGATTTGTAGCTAACTCGTTTGTTTCGCCTGCATTTGAAGCTATATCACTTATATTCGCAAGTATTTGAATCTAAATCATTCGTTTCGCATGGATTTGAATCTAAGCCTTCTACTTCGAATTGATTTGAAGCTAAATCATGTGTTTTTCATGGATTTGTAGCTAACTCGTTTGTTTCGCCTGCACTTGAAGCTATATCATTTATAAGGCAAGTATTTGAATCTAAATCATGTGTTCCGCTTGGATTTGAAGCTAACTCAGTTGTTTCGCATGCAGTTGAAGCTAAATCATGTATATCACAAGTATTTGAGGCTAAACCGTTTGTTCCGCATAGATTTGAAGCTAAGTCTTCTACTCCGCATTCAGTTGAAGTTAAATCATGTCTATCACAAGTATTTGTAGCTAATCCATTTGTTCCGCATGGAATAGAAGATAAGCCTTCTACTTCGCATTGATTTCAAGCTAAATCATGTGTTTCGCATGGATTTGTAGCTAACTCGTTTCTTTCGCCTGCTTTTGAAGCTATATCATTTATATCGCAAGCATTTGAAGCTAAACCATTTGTTCCGAATAGATTTGAAGCTAAGTCTTCTACTTCGCATTGATTTCAAGCTAAATCATGCGTTTCACATGGATTTGTAGCTAACTCGTTTGTTGCGCCTGCATTTGAAGCTATATCATTTGTATCGCAAGCATTTGAAGCTAAACCATTCGTTTCGCATGGATTTGAATCTAAGCCTTCTACTTCGCATTAATTTGAAACTAAATCATGTGTTTCGCTTGGATTTGAAGCTAACTCGTTTGTTTCGAATGCAGTTGAAGCTAAATCATGCTTATTACAAGTATCTGAATCTAAACCATTTCTTCCGCATTGATTTGAAGCTAAGCCTTCTACTTTGCACTGATTTGAAACTAAATCATGTGTTTCGCTTGGATTTAAAGCTAACTTGTTTGTTCCGCCTGCATTTGAAGCTATATCATTTATATCGCAAGCATTTGAAGCCAAACCATTCGTTTCGCATGGATTTGAAGCTAAGCCTTCTACTTCGCATTGATTTGAAGCTAAATCATGTGTTTCGCTTGGATTTGTAGCTAACTCAGTTGTTTCGCATGCAGTTGAAGCTAAATCATGTATATCACAAGTATTTGAGGCTAAACCATTTGTTCCGCATAGATTTGAAGCAAAATCTTCTACTCCGCATGCATTTGAAGCAAAATCATGTGTTTCACATGGATTTGTAGCTAACTCGTTTGTTTCGCCTGCATTTGAAGCTATATCACTTATATTCGCAAGTATTTGAATCTAAATCTTTCGTTTCGCATGGATTTGAATCTAAGCCTTCTACTTCGAATTGATTTGAAGCTAAATCATGTGTTTTTCATGGATTTGTAGCTAACTCGTTTGTTTCGCCTGCACTTGAAGCTATATCATTTATAAGGCAAGTATTTGAATCTAAATCATGTGTTTCGCTTGGATTTGAAGCTAACTCAGTTGTTTCGCATGCAGTTGAAGCTAAATCATGTATATCACAAGTATTTGAGGCTAAACCGTTTGTTCCGCATAGATTTGAAGCTAAGTCTTCTACTCCGCATTCAGTTGAAGTTAAATCATGTCTATCACAAGTATTTGTAGCTAATCCATTTGTTCCGCATGGAATAGAAGATAAGCCTTCTACTTCGCATTGATTTCAAGCTAAATCATGTGTTTCGCATGGATTTGTAGCTAACTCGTTTCTTTCGCCTGCTTTTGAAGCTATATCATTTATATCGCAAGCATTTGAAGCTAAACCATTTGTTCCGAATAGATTTGAAGCTAAGTCTTCTACTTCGCATTGATTTCAAGCTAAATCATGCGTTTCACATGGATTTGTAGCTAACTCGTTTGTTGCGCCTGCATTTGAAGCTATATCATTTGTATCGCAAGCATTTGAAGCTAAACCATTCGTTTCGCATGGATTTGAATCTAAGCCTTCTACTTCGCATTAATTTGAAACTAAATCATGTGTTTCGCTTGGATTTGAAGCTAACTCGTTTGTTTCGAATGCAGTTGAAGCTAAATCATGCTTATTACAAGTATCTGAATCTAAACCATTTCTTCCGCATTGATTTGAAGCTAAGCCTTCTACTTTGCACTGATTTGAAACTAAATCATGTGTTTCGCTTGGATTTAAAGCTAACTTGTTTGTTCCGCCTGCATTTGAAGCTATATCATTTATATCGCAAGCATTTGAAGCCAAACCATTCGTTTCGCATGGATTTGAAGCTAAGCCTTCTACTTCGCATTGATTTGAAGCTAAATCATGTGTTTCGCTTGGATTTGTAGCTAACTCAGTTGTTTCGCATGCAGTTGAAGCTAAATCATGTATATCACAAGTATTTGAGGCTAAACCATTTGTTCCGCATAGATTTGAAGCAAAATCTTCTACTCCGCATGCATTTGAAGCAAAATCATGTGTTTCACATGGATTTGTAGCTAACTCGTTTGTTTCGCCTGCATTTGAAGCTATATCACTTATATTCGCAAGTATTTGAATCTAAATCTTTCGTTTCGCATGGATTTGAATCTAAGCCTTCTACTTCGAATTGATTTGAAGCTAAATCATGTGTTTTTCATGGATTTGTAGCTAACTCGTTTGTTTCGCCTGCACTTGAAGCTATATCATTTATAAGGCAAGTATTTGAATCTAAATCATGTGTTTCGCTTGGATTTGAAGCTAACTCAGTTGTTTCGCATGCAGTTGAAGCTAAATCATGTATATCACAAGTATTTGAGGCTAAACCGTTTGTTCCGCATAGATTTGAAGCTAAGTCTTCTACTCCGCATTCAGTTGAAGTTAAATCATGTCTATCACAAGTATTTGTAGCTAATCCATTTGTTCCGCATGGAATAGAAGATAAGCCTTCTACTTCGCATTGATTTCAAGCTAAATCATGTGTTTCGCATGGATTTGTAGCTAACTCGTTTCTTTCGCCTGCTTTTGAAGCTATATCATTTATATCGCAAGCATTTGAAGCTAAACCATTTGTTCCGAATAGATTTGAAGCTAAGTCTTCTACTTCGCATTGATTTCAAGCTAAATCATGCGTTTCACATGGATTTGTAGCTAACTCGTTTGTTGCGCCTGCATTTGAAGCTATATCATTTGTATCGCAAGCATTTGAAGCTAAACCATTCGTTTCGCATGGATTTGAATCTAAGCCTTCTACTTCGCATTAATTTGAAACTAAATCATGTGTTTCGCTTGGATTTGAAGCTAACTCGTTTGTTTCGAATGCAGTTGAAGCTAAATCATGCTTATTACAAGTATCTGAATCTAAACCATTTCTTCCGCATTGATTTGAAGCTAAGCCTTCTACTTTGCACTGATTTGAAACTAAATCATGTGTTTCGCTTGGATTTAAAGCTAACTTGTTTGTTCCGCCTGCACTTGAAGCTATATCATTTATATCGCAAGCATTTGAAGCCAAACCATTCGTTTCGCATGGATTTGAAGCTAAGCCTTCTACTTCGCATTGATTTGAAGCTAAATCATGTGTTTCGCTTGGATTTGTAGCTAACTCAGTTGTTTCGCATGCAGTTGAAGCTAAATCATGTATATCACAAGTATTTGAGGCTAAACCATTTGTTCCGCATAGATTTGAAGCTAAATCTTCTACTCCGCATGCATTTGAAGCAAAATAATGTGTTTCGCTTGGGTTTGAAGCTAACTCCTTTGTGTCGCCTGCATTTGAAGCTATATCATTTATAAGGCAAGTATTTGAAGTTAAATCATTCGTTTCGCATGGATTTGAAGCTAAGCCTTCTACTTAGCATTGATTTGAAGCTAAATCACTTGTTTCGCATGGAATTGAAGTTAACTGGTTTGTTTCGCCTGCAATTGAAGCTATATCATTTATATCGCAAGCATTTGAAGCCAAACCATTCGTTTCGCATGGATTTGAATCTAAGCCTTCTACTTCGCATTAATTTGAAACTAAATCATGTGTTTCGCTTGGATTTGAAGCTAACTCGTTTGTTTCGAATGCAGTTGAAGCTAAATCATGCTTATTACAAGTATCTGAATCTAAACCATTTCTTCCGCATTGATTTGAAGCTAAGCCTTCTACTTTGCACTGATTTGAAACTAAATCATGTGTTTCGCTTGGATTTAAAGCTAACTTGTTTGTTCCGCCTGCATTTGAAGCTATATCATTTATATCGCAAGCATTTGAAGCCAAACCATTCGTTTCGCATGGATTTGAAGCTAAGCCTTCTACTTCGCATTGATTTGAAGCTAAATCATGTGTTTCGCTTGGATTTGTAGCTAACTCAGTTGTTTCGCATGCAGTTGAAGCTAAATCATGTATATCACAAGTATTTGAGGCTAAACCATTTGTTCCGCATAGATTTGAAGCTAAATCTTCAACTCCGCATGCATTTGAAGCAAAATCATGTGTTTCGCTTGGGTTTGAAGCTAACTCGTTTGTGTCGCCTGCATTTGAAGCTATATCATTTATAAGGCAAGTATTTGAAGCTAAATCATTCGTTTCGCATGCATTTGAAGCTAAGCCTTCTACTTAGCATTGATTTGAAGCTAAATCATTTGTTTCGCATGGAATTGAAGTTAACTGGTTTGTTTCGCCTGCAATTGAAGCTATATCATTTATATGGCAAGTATTTGAAGCTAAATCATGTGTTCCGCTTGGATTTGAAGCTAACTCAGTTGTTTCGCATGCAGTTGAAGCTAAATCATGTATATCACAAGTATTTGAGGCTAAACCGTTTGTTCCGCATAGATTTGAAGCTAAGTCTTCTACTCCGCATTCATTTGAAGATTAATCATGTGTTTCGCTTGGATTTGAAGCTAACTCCTTTGTGTCGCCTGCATTTGAAGCTATATCATTTATAAGGCAAGTATTTGAAGTTAAATCATTCGTTTCGCATGGATTTGAAGCTAAGCCTTCTACTTAGCATTGATTTGAAGCTAAATCACTTGTTTCGCATGGAATTGAAGTTAACTGGTTTGTTTCGCCTGCAATTGAAGCTATATCATTTATATGGCAAGTATTTGAAGCTAAATCATATGTTCCGCTTGGATTTGAAGCTAACTCAGTAGTTTCGCATGCAGTTGAAGCTAAATCATGTTTATCACAAGTATTTGAGGCTAAACCATTTGTTCCGCATAGATTTGAAGCTAAGTCTTCTACTCCGCATTCATTTGAAGCTAAATCATGTGTTTCGCTTGGATTTAAAGCTAACTCGTTTGCTCCGCCTGCATTTGAAGCTATATCATTTATATCGCAAGCATTTGAAGCCAAACCATTCGTTTCGCATGGATTTGAAGCTAAGCCTTCTACTTCGCATTGATTTGAAGCTAAATCATGTGTTTCGCATGGATTTGTAGCTAACTCAGTTGTTTCGCATGCAGTTGAAGCTAAATCATGTATATCACAAGTATTTGAAGCTAAATCATTCGTTTCGCATGGATTTGAAGCTAAGCCTTCTACTTAGCATTGATTTGAAGCTAAATCATTTGTTTCGGATGGATTTGTAGCTAACCCGTTTGTTTCGCCTGCATTTGAAGCTATATCACTTATATTCGCAAGTATTTGAATCTAAATCTTTCGTTTCGCATGGATTTGAATCTAAGCCTTCTACTTCGAATTGATTTGAAGCTAAATCATGTGTTTTTCATGGATTTGTAGCTAACTCATTTGTTTCGCCCGCACTTGAAGCTATATCATTTATAAGGCAAGTATTTGAATCTAAATCATGTGTTTCGCTTGTATTTGAAGCTAACTCAGTTGTTTCGCATGCAGTTGAAGCTAAATCATGTACATCACAAGTATTTGAGGCTAAACCATTTGTTCCGCATAGATTTGAAGCTAAATCTTCTACTCCGCATGCATTTGAAGCTAAATCATGTGTTTCGCTTGGCTTTGAAGCTAACTCGTTTGTGTCGCCTGCATTTGAAGCTATATCATTTATAAGGCAAGTATTTGAAGCTAAATCATTCGTTTCGCATGGATTTGAAGCTAAGCCTTCTACTTAGCATTGATTTGAAGCTAAATCATTTGTTTCGCATGGAATTGAAGTTAACTGGTTTGTTTCGCCTGCAATTGAAGCTATATCATTTATATGGCAAGTATTTGAAGCTAAATCATGTGTTCCGCTTGGATTTGAAGCTAACTCAGTAGTTTCGCACGCAGTTGAAACTAAATCATGTATATCACAAGTATTTGAGGCTAAACCATTTGTTCCGCATAGATTTGAAGCTAAATCTTCTACTCCGCATGCATTTGAAGCTAAATCATGTGTTTCGCTTGGGTTTGAAGCTAACTCGTTTGTGTCGCCTGCATTTGAAGCTATATCATTTATAAGGCAAGTATTTGAAGCTAAATCATTCGTTTCGCATGGATTTGAAGATAAGCCTTCTACTTAGCATTGATTTGAAGCTAAATCATTTGTTTCGCATGGAATTGAAGTTAACTCGTTTGTTTCTCCTGCACTTGAAGCTATATCATTTATACGGCAAGTATTTGAAGCTAAATCATGTGTTTCACATGCATTTGAAGCTTAATCATGTGTTACGCTTGGATTTGAAGCTAATTCGTTTGTTTCGCATGCAGTTGAAGCTAAATCATGTCTATCACAAGTATTTGTAGCTAATCCATTTGTTCCGCATGGATTAGAAGATAAGCCTTCTACTTTGCATTGATTGGAAGCTAAATCATGTGTTTCGCATGGAGTTGAAGCTAACTCGTTTGTTTCGCATGCAGAGGAAGCTAAATCATGTTTATCACAAGTATCTGAATCTAAACCATTTGTTTCGCATTGATTTGAAGCTAAGCCTTCTACTTCGCACTGATTTGAAACTAAATCATGTGTTTCGCTTGGATTTAAAGCTAACTCGTTTGTTCCGCCTGCATTTGAAGCTATATCATTTATATCGCAAGCATTTGAAGCTAAACCATACGTTTCGCATGGATTTGAAGCTAAGCCTTCTACTTCGCATTGATTTGAAGCTAAATCATGTGTTTCGCTTGGATTTGTAGCTAACTCAGTTGTTTCGCATGCAGTTGAAGCTAAATCATGTATATCACAAGTATTTGAGGCTAAACCATTTGTTCCGCATAGATTTGAAGCTAAGTCTTCTACTCCGCATTCATTTGAAGCTAAATCATGTGTTTCGCTTGGATTTGAAGCTAACTCGTTTGTGTCGCCTGCATTTGAAGCTATATCATTTATAAGGCAAGTATTTGAAGCTAAATCATTCGTCTCGCATGGATTTGAAGCTAAGCCTTCTACTTAGCATTGATTTGAAGCTAAATCATTTGTTTCGCATGGAATTGAAGTTAACTGGTTTGTTTCGCCTGCAATTGAAGCTATATCATTTATATGGCAAGTATTTGATGCTAAATCATGTGTTCCGCTTGGATTTGAAGCTAACTCAGTAGTTTCGCATGCAGTTGAAGCTAAATCATGTATATCACAAGTATTTGAGGCTAAACCATTTGGTCCGCATAGATTTGAAGCTAAGTCTTCTACTTCGCATTGATTTCAAGCTAAATCATGTGTTTCACATGGATTTATAGCTAACTCGTTTGTTTCGCCTGCACTTGAAGCTATATCATTTATAAGGCAAGTATTTGAATCTAAATCATGTGTTTCGCTTGGATTTGAAGCTAACTCAGTTGTTTCGCATGCAGTTGAAGCTAAATCATGTATATCACAAGTATTTGAGGCTAAACCATTTGTTCCGCATAGATTTGAAGCTAAATCTTCTACTCCGCATGCATTTGAAGCAAAATCATGTGTTTCGCTTGGGTTTGAAGCTAACTCGTTTGTGTCGCCTGCATTTGAAGCTATATCATTTATAAGGCAAGTATTTGAAGCTAAATCATTCGTTTCGCATGCATTTGAAGCTAAGCCTTCTACTTAGCATTGATTTGAAGCTAAATCATTTGTTTCGCATGGAATTGAAGTTAACTGGTTTGTTTCGCCTGCAATTGAAGCTATATCATTTATATGGCAAGTATTTGAAGCTAAATCATGTGTTTCACATGGATTTGTAGCTAACTCGTTTGTTTCGCCTGCATTTGAAGCTATATCACTTATATTCGCAAGTATTTGAATCTAAATCTTTCGTTTCGCATGGATTTGAATCTAAGCCTTCTACTTCGAATTGATTTGAAGCTAAATCATGTGTTTTTCATGGATTTGTAGCTAACTCGTTTGTTTCGCCTGCACTTGAAGCTATATCATTTATAAGGCAAGTATTTGAATCTAAATCATGTGTTTCGCTTGGATTTGAAGCTAACTCAGTTGTTTCGCATGCAGTTGAAGCTAAATCATGTATATCACAAGTATTTGAGGCTAAACCGTTTGTTCCGCATAGATTTGAAGCTAAGTCTTCTACTCCGCATTCAGTTGAAGTTAAATCATGTCTATCACAAGTATTTGTAGCTAATCCATTTGTTCCGCATGGAATAGAAGATAAGCCTTCTACTTCGCATTGATTTCAAGCTAAATCATGTGTTTCGCATGGATTTGTAGCTAACTCGTTTCTTTCGCCTGCTTTTGAAGCTATATCATTTATATCGCAAGCATTTGAAGCTAAACCATTTGTTCCGAATAGATTTGAAGCTAAGTCTTCTACTTCGCATTGATTTCAAGCTAAATCATGCGTTTCACATGGATTTGTAGCTAACTCGTTTGTTGCGCCTGCATTTGAAGCTATATCATTTGTATCGCAAGCATTTGAAGCTAAACCATTCGTTTCGCATGGATTTGAATCTAAGCCTTCTACTTCGCATTAATTTGAAACTAAATCATGTGTTTCGCTTGGATTTGAAGCTAACTCGTTTGTTTCGAATGCAGTTGAAGCTAAATCATGCTTATTACAAGTATCTGAAGCTAAACCATTTCTTCCGCATTGATTTGAAGCTAAGCCTTCTACTTTGCACTGATTTGAAACTAAATCATGTGTTTCGCTTGGATTTAAAGCTAACTTGTTTGTTCCGCCTGCACTTGAAGCTATATCATTTATATCGCAAGCATTTGAAGCCAAACCATTCGTTTCGCATGGATTTGAAGCTAAGCCTTCTACTTCGCATTGATTTGAAGCTAAATCATGTGTTTCGCTTGGATTTGTAGCTAACTCAGTTGTTTCGCATGCAGTTGAAGCTAAATCATGTATATCACAAGTATTTGAGGCTAAACCATTTGTTCCGCATAGATTTGAAGCTAAATCTTCTACTCCGCATGCATTTGAAGCAAAATCATGTGTTTCGCTTGGGTTTGAAGCTAACTCCTTTGTGTCGCCTGCATTTGAAGCTATATCATTTATAAGGCAAGTATTTGAAGTTAAATCATTCGTTTCGCATGGATTTGAAGCTAAGCCTTCTACTTAGCATTGATTTGAAGCTAAATCACTTGTTTCGCATGGAATTGAAGTTAACTGGTTTGTTTCGCCTGCAATTGAAGCTATATCATTTATATCGCAAGCATTTGAAGCCAAACCATTCGTTTCGCATGGATTTGAATCTAAGCCTTCTACTTCGCATTAATTTGAAACTAAATCATGTGTTTCGCTTGGATTTGAAGCTAACTCGTTTGTTTCGAATGCAGTTGAAGCTAAATCATGCTTATTACAAGTATCTGAATCTAAACCATTTCTTCCGCATTGATTTGAAGCTAAGCCTTCTACTTTGCACTGATTTGAAACTAAATCATGTGTTTCGCTTGGATTTAAAGCTAACTTGTTTGTTCCGCCTGCATTTGAAGCTATATCATTTATATCGCAAGCATTTGAAGCCAAACCATTCGTTTCGCATGGATTTGAAGCTAAGCCTTCTACTTCGCATTGATTTGAAGCTAAATCATGTGTTTCGCTTGGATTTGTAGCTAACTCAGTTGTTTCGCATGCAGTTGAAGCTAAATCATGTATATCACAAGTATTTGAGGCTAAACCATTTGTTCCGCATAGATTTGAAGCAAAATCTTCTACTCCGCATGCATTTGAAGCAAAATCATGTGTTTCGCTTGGGTTTGAAGCTAACTCGTTTGTGTCGCCTGCATTTGAAGCTATATCATTTATAAGGCAAGTATTTGAAGCTAAATCATTCGTTTCGCATGCATTTGAAGCTAAGCCTTCTACTTAGCATTGATTTGAAGCTAAATCATTTGTTTCGCATGGAATTGAAGTTAACTGGTTTGTTTCGCCTGCAATTGAAGCTATATCATTTATATGGCAAGTATTTGAAGCTAAATCATGTGTTCCGCTTGGATTTGAAGCTAACTCAGTTGTTTCGCATGCAGTTGAAGCTAAATCATGTATATCACAAGTATTTGAGGCTAAACCGTTTGTTCCGCATAGATTTGAAGCTAAGTCTTCTACTCCGCATTCATTTGAAGATTAATCATGTGTTTCGCTTGGATTTGAAGCTAACTCCTTTGTGTCGCCTGCATTTGAAGCTATATCATTTATAAGGCAAGTATTTGAAGTTAAATCATTCGTTTCGCATGGATTTGAAGCTAAGCCTTCTACTTAGCATTGATTTGAAGCTAAATCACTTGTTTCGCATGGAATTGAAGTTAACTGGTTTGTTTCGCCTGCAATTGAAGCTATATCATTTATATGGCAAGTATTTGAAGCTAAATCATGTGTTCCGCTTGGATTTGAAGCTAACTCAGTTGTTTCGCATGCAGTTGAAGCTAAATCATGTATATCACAAGTATTTGAGGCTAAACCATTTGTTCCGCATAGATTTGAAGCTAAATCTTCTACTCCGCATGCATTTGAAGCAAAATCATGTGTGTCGCTTGGGTTTGAAGCTAACTCCTTTGTGTCGCCTGCATTTGAAGCTATATCATTTATAAGGCAAGTATTTGAAGTTAAATCATTCGTTTCGCATGGATTTGAAGCTAAGCCTTCTACTTAGCATTGATTTGAAGCTAAATCACTTGTTTCGCATGGAATTGAAGTTAACTGGTTTGTTTCGCCTGCAATTGAAGCTATATCATTTATATCGCAAGCATTTGAAGCCAAACCATTCGTTTCGCATGGATTTGAATCTAAGCCTTCTACTTCGCATTAATTTGAAACTAAATCATGTGTTTCGCTTGGATTTGAAGCTAACTCGTTTGTTTCGAATGCAGTTGAAGCTAAATCATGCTTATTACAAGTATCTGAATCTAAACCATTTCTTCCGCATTGATTTGAAGCTAAGCCTTCTACTTTGCACTGATTTGAAACTAAATCATGTGTTTCGCTTGGATTTAAAGCTAACTTGTTTGTTCCGCCTGCATTTGAAGCTATATCATTTATATCGCAAGCATTTGAAGCCAAACCATTCGTTTCGCATGGATTTGAAGCTAAGCCTTCTACTTCGCATTGATTTGAAGCTAAATCATGTGTTTCGCTTGGATTTGTAGCTAACTCAGTTGTTTCGCATGCAGTTGAAGCTAAATCATGTATATCACAAGTATTTGAGGCTAAACCATTTGTTCCGCATAGATTTGAAGCAAAATCTTCTACTCCGCATGCATTTGAAGCAAAATCATGTGTTTCGCTTGGGTTTGAAGCTAACTCGTTTGTGTCGCCTGCATTTGAAGCTATATCATTTATAAGGCAAGTATTTGAAGCTAAATCATTCGTTTCGCATGCATTTGAAGCTAAGCCTTCTACTTAGCATTGATTTGAAGCTAAATCATTTGTTTCGCATGGAATTGAAGTTAACTGGTTTGTTTCGCCTGCAATTGAAGCTATATCATTTATATGGCAAGTATTTGAAGCTAAATCATGTGTTCCGCTTGGATTTGAAGCTAACTCAGTTGTTTCGCATGCAGTTGAAGCTAAATCATGTATATCACAAGTATTTGAGGCTAAACCGTTTGTTCCGCATAGATTTGAAGCTAAGTCTTCTACTCCGCATTCATTTGAAGATTAATCATGTGTTTCGCTTGGATTTGAAGCTAACTCCTTTGTGTCGCCTGCATTTGAAGCTATATCATTTATAAGGCAAGTATTTGAAGTTAAATCATTCGTTTCGCATGGATTTGAAGCTAAGCCTTCTACTTAGCATTGATTTGAAGCTAAATCACTTGTTTCGCATGGAATTGAAGTTAACTGGTTTGTTTCGCCTGCAATTGAAGCTATATCATTTATATGGCAAGTATTTGAAGCTAAATCATATGTTCCGCTTGGATTTGAAGCTAACTCAGTAGTTTCGCATGCAGTTGAAGCTAAATCATGTTTATCACAAGTATTTGAGGCTAAACCATTTGTTCCGCATAGATTTGAAGCTAAGTCTTCTACTCCGCATTCATTTGAAGCTAAATCATGTGTTTCGCTTGGATTTAAAGCTAACTCGTTTGCTCCGCCTGCATTTGAAGCTATATCATTTATATCGCAAGCATTTGAAGCCAAACCATTCGTTTCGCATGGATTTGAAGCTAAGCCTTCTACTTCGCATTGATTTGAAGCTAAATCATGTGTTTCGCATGGATTTGTAGCTAACTCAGTTGTTTCGCATGCAGTTGAAGCTAAATCATGTATATCACAAGTATTTGAAGCTAAATCATTCGTTTCGCATGGATTTGAAGCTAAGCCTTCTACTTAGCATTGATTTGAAGCTAAATCATTTGTTTCGGATGGATTTGTAGCTAACTCGTTTGTTTCGCCTGCATTTGAAGCTATATCACTTATATTCGCAAGTATTTGAATCTAAATCTTTCGTTTCGCATGGATTTGAATCTAAGCCTTCTACTTCGAATTGATTTGAAGCTAAATCATGTGTTTTTCATGGATTTGTAGCTAACTCATTTGTTTCGCCCGCACTTGAAGCTATATCATTTATAAGGCAAGTATTTGAATCTAAATCATGTGTTTCGCTTGTATTTGAAGCTAACTCAGTTGTTTCGCATGCAGTTGAAGCTAAATCATGTACATCACAAGTATTTGAGGCTAAACCATTTGTTCCGCATAGATTTGAAGCTAAATCTTCTACTCCGCATGCATTTGAAGCTAAATCATGTGTTTCGCTTGGCTTTGAAGCTAACTCGTTTGTGTCGCCTGCATTTGAAGCTATATCATTTATAAGGCAAGTATTTGAAGCTAAATCATTCGTTTCGCATGGATTTGAAGCTAAGCCTTCTACTTAGCATTGATTTGAAGCTAAATCATTTGTTTCGCATGGAATTGAAGTTAACTGGTTTGTTTCGCCTGCAATTGAAGCTATATCATTTATATGGCAAGTATTTGAAGCTAAATCATGTGTTCCGCTTGGATTTGAAGCTAACTCAGTAGTTTCGCATGCAGTTGAAACTAAATCATGTATATCACAAGTATTTGAGGCTAAACCATTTGTTCCGCATAGATTTGAAGCTAAATCTTCTACTCCGCATGCATTTGAAGCTAAATCATGTGTTTCGCTTGGGTTTGAAGCTAACTCGTTTGTGTCGCCTGCATTTGAAGCTATATCATTTATAAGGCAAGTATTTGAAGCTAAATCATTCGTTTCGCATGGATTTGAAGATAAGCCTTCTACTTAGCATTGATTTGAAGCTAAATCATTTGTTTCGAATGGAATTGAAGTTAACTGGTTTGTTTCGCCTGCAATTGAAGCTATATCATTTATATGGCAAGTATTTGAAGCTGAATCATGTGTTCCGCTTGGATTTGAAGCTAACTCAGTTGTTTCGCATGCAGTTGAAACTAAATCATGTATATCACAAGTATTTGAGGCTAAACCGCTTTTTCCGCATATATTTGAAGCTAAGTCTTCTACTCCGCATTCATTTGAAGATTAATCATGTGTTTCGCTTGGATTTGAAGCTAACTCGTTTGTGTCGCCTGCATTTGAAGCTATATCATTTATAAGGCAAGTGTTTGAAGGTAAATCATTCGTTTCGCATGGATTTGAAGCTAAGTCTTCTACTCCGCATTCATTTCAAGCTAAATCATGTGTTTCGCTTGGATTTGAAGCTAACACGTTTGTTTCGCATGCATTTGAAGCTATATCATTTATAAGGCAAGTATTTGAAGCTAAATCATTCGTTTCGCATGGATTTGAAGCTAAGTCTTCTACTCCACATTCATTTGAAGCTAAATCATGTGTTTCGCTTGGATTTGAAGCTAACTCGTTTGTTTCGCCTGCATTTGAAGCTATATCATTTATAAGGCAGGTATTTGAAGCAAAATCATTCTTTTCGCATGGATTTGAAGCTAAGTCTTCTACTTCGCATTGATTTCAAGCTAAATCATGTGTTTCACATGGATTTGTAGCTAACTCGTTTGTTTCGCCTGCATTTGAAGCTATATCATTTATAAGGCAAGTATTTGAATCTAAATCATGTGTTTCGCTTGGATTTGAAGCTAACTCAGTTGTTTCGCAAGCAGTTGAAGCTAAATCATGTATATCACAAGTATTTGAGGCTAAACCATTTGTTCCGCATAGATTTGAAGCTGAGTCTTCTACTCCGCATTCATTTGAGGCTAAATCATGTGTTTCGCTTGGATTTGAAGCTAACTCGTTTGTGTCGCCAGCATTTGAAGCTATATCATCTATAAGGCAAGTATTTGAAGCTAAATCATTCGTTTCGCATGGATTTGAAGCTAAGCCTTCTACTTAGCATTGATTTGAAGCTAAATCATTTGTTTCGCATGGATTTGTAGCTAACTCGTTTGTTTCGCATGCATTTGAAGCTATATCACTTATATTCGCAAGCATTTGAAGCTAAACCATTCGTATCGCATGGATTTGAAGCTAAGCCTTCTACTTCGCATTAATTTGAAACTAAATCATGTGTTTCGCTTGGATTTGAAGCTAACTCGTTTGTTTCGAATGCAGTGGAAGCTAAATCATGTTTATTACAAATATCTGAATCTAAACCATTTCTTCCGCATTGATTTGAAGCTAAGCCTTCCACTTGGCACTGATTTGAAACTAAATCATGTGTTTCGCTTGGATTTAAAGCTAACTCGTTTGTTCCGCCTGCATTTGAAGCTATATCATTTATATCGCAAGCATTTGAAGCAAAACCATTCGTTTCGCATGGATTTGAAGCTAAGCCTTCTACTTCGCATTGATTTGAAGATAAATCATTTGTTTCGCATGGATTTGTAGTTAACTGGTTTGTTTCGCCTGCAATTGAAGCTATATCATTTATAAGGCAAGTATTTGAAGCTAAATCATGTGTTTCGCTTGGATTTGAAGCTAACTCGTTTGTTTCGCCTGTATTTGAAGCTATATCATTTATAAGGCAAGTATTTGAAGGTAAATCATTCGTTTCGCATGGATTTGAAGCTAAGTCCTCTACTCCGCATTCATGTGAAGCTAAATCATGTGTTTCGCTTGGATTTGAAGCTAACTCGTTTGTTTCGCCTGCATTTGAAGCTATATCACTTATATTCGCAAGTATTTGAATATAAATCTTTCGTTTCGCATGGATTTGAATCTAAGCCTTCTACTTCGAATTGATTTGAAGCTAAATTATGTGTTTTGCATGGATTTGTAGCTAACTCGTTTGATTCGCCTGCACTTGAAGCTATATCATTTATAAGGCAAGTATTTGAATCTAAATCATGTGTTTCGCTTGGATTTGAAGCTACCTCAGTTGTTTCGCATGCAGTTGAAGCTAAATCATGTCTATCACAAGTATTTGTAGCTAATCCATTTGTTCCGCATGGATTAGAAGATAGGGCTTCTACTTTGCATTGATTGGAAGCTAAATCATGTGTTTCGCATGGATTTGAAGCTAACTCGTTTGTTTCGCATACAGAAGAATCTAAATCATGTTTATCACAAGTATCTGAATCTAAACCATTTGTTTCGCATTGACTTGAAGCTAAGCCTTCTACTTCGCACTGATTTGAAACTAAGTCATGTGTTTCGCTTGGATTTAAAGCTAACTCGTCTCTTCCGCCTGCATTTGAAGCTATATCATTTGTATCGCAAGCATTTGAAGCTAAACCATTCGTTTCGCATGGATTTGAAGCTAAGTCTTCTACTTCGCATTGATTTCAAGCTAAATCATGTGTTTCACATGGATTTGTAGCTAACTCGTTTGTTTCGCCTGCATTTGAAGCTATATCATTTATAAGGCAAGTATTTGAATCTAAATCATGTGTTTCGCTTGGATTTGAAGCTAACTCAGTTGTTTCGCAAGCAGTTGAAGCTAAATCATGTATATCACAAGTATTTGAGGCTAAACCATTTGTTCCGCATAGATTTGAAGCTGAGTCTTCTACTCCGCATTCATTTGAGGCTAAATCATGTGTTTCGCTTGGATTTGAAGCTAACTCGTTTGTGTCGCCAGCATTTGAAGCTATATCATCTATAAGGCAACTATTTGAAGCTAAATCATTCGTTTCGCATGGATTTGAAGCTAAGCCTTCTACTTAGCATTGATTTGAAGCTAAATCATTTGTTTCGCATGGATTTGTAGCTAACTCGTTTGTTTCGCATGCATTTGAAGCTATATCACTTATATTCGCAAGCATTTGAAGCTAAACCATTCGTATCGCATGGATTTGAAGCTAAGCCTTCTACTTCGCATTAATTTGAAACTAAATCATGTGTTTCGCTTGGATTTGAAGCTAACTCGTTTGTTTCGAATGCAGTGGAAGCTAAATCATGTTTATTACAAATATCTGAATCTAAACCATTTCTTCCGCATTGATTTGAAGCTAAGCCTTCCACTTGGCACTGATTTGAAACTAAATCATGTGTTTCGCTTGGATTTAAAGCTAACTCGTTTGTTCCGCCTGCATTTGAAGCTACATCATTTATATCGCAAGCATTTGAAGCTAAACCATTCGTTTCGCATGGATTTGAAGCTAAGCCATCTGCTTCACATTGATTTGAAGCTAAATCATGTGTTTCGCTTGGATTTGTAGCTAACTCGTATGTTTCGCCTGCCTTTTAAGCTATATCATTTATAAGGCAAGTATTTTGTAGCTAAATCATGTGTTTCGCTTGGATTTGAAGCTAACTCGTTTGTTTCGAATGCAGTTGAAGCTAAATCATGCTTATTACAAGTATCTGAATCTAAACCATTTCTTCCGCATTGATTTGAAGCTAAGCCTTCTACTTGGCACTGATTTGAAACTAAATCATGTGTTTCGCTTGGATATAAAGCTAACTCGTTTGTTCCGCCTGCATTTGAAGCTATATCATTTATATCGCAAGCATTTGAAGCTAAACCATTCGTTTCGCATGGATTTGAAGCTAAGCCTTCTACTTCGCATTGATTTGAAGCTAAATCATGTGTGTCGCTTGGATTTGTAGCTAACTCAGTTGTTTCGCATGCAGTTGAAGCTAAATCATGTATATCACAAGTATTTGAGGCTAAACCATTTGTTCCGCATAGATTTGAAGCTAAGTCTTCTACTCCGCATACATTTGAAGCTAAATCATGTGTTTCGCTTGGATTTGAAGCTAACTCGTTTGTGTCGCCTGCATTTGAAGCTATATCATTTATAAGGCAAGTACTTGAAGCTAAATCATTCGTCTCGCATGGATTTGAAGCTAAGCCTTCTACTTAGCATTGATTTGAAGCTAAATCATTTGTTTCGCATGGATTTGTAGCTAACTCGTTTGTTTCGCATGCATTTGAAGCTATATCACTTATATTCGCAAGCATTTGAAGCTAAACCATTCGTATCGCATGGATTTGAAGCTAAGCCTTCTACTTCGCATTAATTTGAAACTAAATCATGTGTTTCGCTTGGATTTGAAGCTAACTCGTTTGTTTCGAATGCAGTGGAAGCTAAATCATGTTTATTACAAATATCTGAATCTAAACCATTTCTTCCGCATTGATTTGAAGCTAAGCCTTCCACTTGGCACTGATTTGAAACTAAATCATGTGTTTCGCTTGGATTTAAAGCTAACTCGTTTGTTCCGCCTGCATTTGAAGCTACATCATTTATATCGCAAGCATTTGAAGCTAAACCATTCGTTTCGCATGGATTTGAAGCTAAGCCATCTGCTTCACATTGATTTGAAGCTAAATCATGTGTTTCGCTTGGATTTGTAGCTAACTCGTATGTTTCGCCTGCCTTTTAAGCTATATCATTTATAAGGCAAGTATTTTGTAGCTAAATCATGTGTTTCGCTTGGATTTGAAGCTAACTCGTTTGTTTCGAATGCAGTTGAAGCTAAATCATGCTTATTACAAGTATCTGAATCTAAACCATTTCTTCCGCATTGATTTGAAGCTAAGCCTTCTACTTGGCACTGATTTGAAACTAAATCATGTGTTTCGCTTGGATTTAAAGCTAACTCGTTTGTTCCGCCTGCATTTGAAGCTATATCATTTATATCGCAAGCATTTGAAGCTAAACCATTCGTTTCGCATGGATTTGAAGCTAAGCCTTCTACTTCGCATTGATTTGAAGCTAAATCATGTGTGTCGCTTGGATTTGTAGCTAACTCAGTTGTTTCGCATGCAGTTGAAGCTAAATCATGTATATCACAAGTATTTGAGGCTAAACCATTTGTTCCGCATAGATTTGAAGCTAAGTCTTCTACTCCGCATACATTTGAAGCTAAATCATGTGTTTCGCTTGGATTTGAAGCTAACTCGTTTGTGTCGCCTGCATTTGAAGCTATATCATTTATAAGGCTAGTACTTGAAGCTAAATCATTCGTCTCGCATGGATTTGAAGCTAAGCCTTCTACTTAGCATTGATTTGAAGCTAAATCATTTGTTTCGCATGGATTTGTAGCTAACTCGTTTGTTTCGCATGCATTTGAAGCTATATCACTTATATTCGCAAGCATTTGAAGCTAAACCATTCGTATCGCATGGATTTGAAGCTAAGCCTTCTACTTCGCATTAATTTGAAACTAAATCATGTGTTTCGCTTGGATTTGAAGCTAACTCGTTTGTTTCGAATGCAGTGGAAGCTAAATCATGTTTATTACAAATATCTGAATCTAAACCATTTCTTCCGCATTGATTTGAAGCTAAGCCTTCCACTTGGCACTGATTTGAAACTAAATCATGTGTTTCGCTTGGATTTAAAGCTAACTCGTTTGTTCCGCCTGCATTTGAAGCTACATCATTTATATCGCAAGCATTTGAAGCTAAACCATTCGTTTCGCATGGATTTGAAGCTAAGCCATCTGCTTCACATTGATTTGAAGCTAAATCATGTGTTTCGCTTGGATTTGTAGCTAACTCGTATGTTTCGCCTGCCTTTTAAGCTATATCATTTATAAGGCAAGTATTTTGTAGCTAAATCATGTGTTTCGCTTGGATTTGAAGCTAACTCGTTTGTTTCGAATGCAGTTGAAGCTAGATCATGCTTATTACAAGTATCTGAATCTAAGCCATTTCTTCCGCATTGATTTGAAGCTAAGCCTTCTACTTGGCACTGATTTGAAACTAAATCATGTGTTTCGCTTGGATTTAAAGCTAACTCGTTTGTTCCGCCTGCATTTGAAGCTATATCATTTATATCGCAAGCATTTGAAGCTAAACCATTCGTTTCGCATGGATTTGAAGCTAAGCCTTCTACTTCGCATTGATTTGAAGCTAAATCATGTGTGTCGCTTGGATTTGTAGCTAACTCAGTTGTTTCGCATGCAGTTGAAGCTAAATCATGTATATCACAAGTATTTGAGGCTAAACCATTTGTTCCGCATAGATTTGAAGCTAAGTCTTCTACTCCGCATACATTTGAAGCTAAATCATGTGTTTCGCTTGGATTTGAAGCTAACTCGTTTGTGTCGCCTGCATTTGAAGCTATATCATTTATAAGGCAAGTACTTGAAGCTAAATCATTCGTCTCGCATGGATTTGAAGCTAAGCCTTCTACTTAGCATTGATTTGAAGCTAAATCATTTGTTTCGCATGGAATTGAAGTTAACTGGTTTGTTTCGCCTGCAATTGAAGCTATTTCATTTATACGGCAAGTATTTGATGCTAAATCATGTGTTCCGCTTGGATTTGAAGCTAAGTCAGTAGTTTCGCATGCAGTTGAAGCTAAATCATGTATATCACAAGTATTTGAGGCTAAACCATTTGTTCCGCATAGATTTGAAGCTAAGTCTTCTACTTCGCATTGATTTCAAGCTAAATCATGTGTTTCACATGGATTTGTAGCTAACTCGTTTGTTTCGCCTGCATTTGAAGCTATATCACTTATATTCGCAAGTATTTGAATCTAAATATTTCGTTTCGCATGGATTTGAACCTAAGCCTTCTACTTCGAATTGATTTGAAGCTTAAACATGTGTTTTGCATGGATTTGTAGCTAACTCGTTTGTTTCGCCTGCACTTGAAGCTATATCATTTATAAGGCAAGTATTTGAATCTAAATCATGTGTTTCGCTTGGATTTGAAGCTAACTAAGTTGTTTCGCATGCAGTTGAAGCTAAATCATGTATATCACAAGTATTTGAGGCTAAACCGTTAGTTCCGCATAGATTTGAAGCTAAGTCTTCTACTCCGCATTCATTTGAAGCTAAATCATGTGTTTCGCTTGGATTTGAAGCTAACGCGTTTGTGTCGCCTGCATTTGAAGCTATATCATTTATAAGGCAAGTATTTGAAGCTAAATCATTCGTTTCGCATGGATTTGAAGCTAAGCCTTCTACTTAGCATTGATTTGAAGCTAAATCATTTGTTTCGCATGGAATTGAAGTTAACTGGTTTGTTTCGCCTGCAATTGAAGCTATATCATTTATATGGCAAGTATTTGAAGCTAAATCATGTGTTCCGCTTGGATTTGAAGCTAACTCAGTAGTTTCGCATGCAGTTGAAGCTAAATCATGTATATCACAAGTATTTGAGGCTAAACCATTTGTTCCGTATAGATTTGAAGCTAAGTCTTCTACTTCGCATTGATTTCAAGCTAAATCATGTGTTTCACGTGGATTTGAAGCTAACTCGATTGTTTCGCCTGCATTTGAAGCTATATCATTTGTATCGCAAGCATTTGAAGCTAAACCATTCGTTTCGCATGGATTTGAAGCTAAGCCTTCTACTTCGCATTAATTTGAAACTAAATCATGTGTTTCGCTTGGATTTGAAGCTAACTCGTTTGTTTCGAATGCAGTGGAAGCTAAATCATGTTTATTACAAGTATCTGAATCTAAACCATTTCTTCCGCATTGATTTAAAGCTAAGCCTTCTACTTGGCACTGATTTGAAACTAAATCATGTGTTTCGCTTGGATTTGAAGCTAACGCGTTTGTGTCGCCTGCATTTGAAGCTATATCATTTATAAGGCAAGTATTTGAAGCTAAATCATTCGTTTCGCATGGATTTGAAGCTAAGCCTTCTACTTAGCATTGATTTGAAGCTAAATCATTTGTTTCGCATGGAATTGAAGTAAACTGGTTTGTTTCGCCTGCAATTGAAGCTATATCATTTATATGGCAAGTATTTGATGCTAAATCATGTGTTCCGCTTGGATTTGAAGCTAACTCAGTAGTTTCGCATGCAGTTGAAGCTAAATCATGTATATCACAAGTATTTGAGGCTAAACCATTTGTTCCGTATAGATTTGAAGCTAAGTCTTCTACTTCGCATTGATTGCAAGCTAAATCATGTGTTTCACGTGGATTTGAAGCTAACTCGTTTGTTTCGCCTGCATTTGAAGCTATATCATTTGTATCGCAAGCATTTGAAGTTAAACCATTCGTTTCGCATGGATTTGAAGCTAAGCCTCCTACTTCGCATTAATTTGAAACTAAATCATGTGTTTCGCTTGGATTTGAAGCTAACTCGTTTGTTTCGAATGCAGTGGAAGCTAAATCATGTTTATTACAAGTATCTGAATCTAAACCATTTCTTCCGCATTGATTTGATGCTAAGCCTTCTACTTGGCACTGATTTGAAACTAAATCATGTGTTTCGCTTGGATTTAAAGCTAACTCGTTTGTTCCGCCTGCATTTGAAGCTATATCATTTATATCGAAAGCATTTGAAGCTAAACCATTCGTTTCGCATGGATTTGAAGCTAAGCCTTCTACTTCGCATTGATTTGAAGATAAATCATTTGTTTCGCATGGAATTGTAGTTAACTGGTTTGTTTCGCCTGCAATTGAAGCTATATCATTTATAAGGCAAGTATTTGAAGCTAAATCATGTGTTTCGCTTGGATTTGAAGCTAACTCGTTTGTTTCGCCTGTATTTGAAGCTATATCATTTATAAGGTAAGTATTTGAAGGTAAATCATTCGTTTCGCATGGATTTGAAGCTAAGTCTTCTACTCCGCATTCATTTGAAGCTAAATCATGTGTTTCGCTTGGATTTGAAGCTAACTCGTTTGTTTCGCCTGCATTTGAAGCTATATCACTTATATTCGCAAGTATTTGAATATAAATCTTTCGTTTCGCATGGATTTGAATCTAAGCCTTCTACGTCGAATTGATTTGAAGCTAAATTATGTGTTTTGCATGGATTTGTAGCTAACTCGTTTGATTCGCCTGCACTTGAAGCTATATCATTTATAAGGCAAGTATTTGAATCTAAATCATGTGTTCCGCTTGGATTTGAAGCTAACTCAGTAGTTTCGCATGCAGTTGAAGCTAAATCATGTATATCACAAGTATTTGAGGCTAAACCATTTGTTCCGTATAGATTTGAAGCTAAGTCTTCTACTTCGCATTGATTTCAAGCTAAATCATGTGTTTCACGTGGATTTCAAGCTAACTCGTTTGTTTCGCCTGCATTTGAAGCTATATCACTTATATTCGCAAGTATTTGAATATAAATCTTTCGTTTCGCATGGATTTGAATCTAAGCCTTCTACGTCGAATTGATTTGAAGCTAAATTATGTGTTTTGCATGGATTTGTAGCTAACTCGTTTGATTCGCCTGCACTTGAAGCTATATCATTTATAAGGCAAGTATTTGAATCTAAATCATGTGTTTCGCTTGGATTTGAAGCTACCTCAGTTGTTTCGCATGCAGTTGAAGCTAAATCATGTCTATCACAAGTATTTGTAGCTAATCCATTTGTTCCGCATGGATTAGAAGATAGGCCTTCTACTTTGCATTGATTGGAAGCTAAATCATGTGTTTCGCATGGATTTGAAGCTAACTCGTTTGTTTCGCATACAGAAGAATCTAAATCATGTTTGTCACAAGTATCTGAATCTAAACCATTTGTTTCGCATTGACTTGAAGCTAAGCCTTCTACTTCGCACTGATTTGAAACTAAGTCATGTGTTTCGCTTGGATTTAAAGCTAACTCGTCTCTTCCGCCTGCATTTGAAGCTATATCATTTGTATCGCAAGCATTTGAAGCTAAACCATTCGTTTCGCATGGATTTGAAGCTAAGTCTTCTACTTCGCATTGATTTCAAGCTAAATCATGTGTTTCACATGGATTTGTAGCTAACTCGTTTGTTTCGCCTGCATTTGAAGCTATATCATTTATAAGGCAAGTATTTGAATCTAAATCATGTGTTTCGCTTGGATTTGAAGCTAACTCAGTTGTTTCGCAAGCAGTTGAAGCTAAATCATGTATATCACAAGTATTTGAGGCTAAACCATTTGTTCCGCATAGATTTGAAGCTGAGTCTTCTACTCCGCATTCATTTGAGGCTAAATCATGTGTTTCGCTTGGATTTGAAGCTAACTCGTTTGTGTCGCCAGCATTTGAAGCTATATCATCTATAAGGCAAGTATTTGAAGCTAAATCATTCGTTTCGCATGGATTTGAAGCTAAGCCTTCTACTTAGCATTGATTTGAAGCTAAATCATTTGTTTCGCATGGATTTGTAGCTAACTCGTTTGTTTCGCATGCATTTGAAGCTATATCACTTATATTCGCAAGCATTTGAAGCTAAACCATTCGTATCGCATGGATTTGAAGCTAAGCCTTCTACTTCGCATTAATTTGAAACTAAATCATGTGTTTCGCTTGGATTTGAAGCTAACTCGTTTGTTTCGAATGCAGTGGAAGCTAAATCATGTTTATTACAAATATCTGAATCTAAACCATTTCTTCCGCATTGATTTGAAGCTAAGCCTTCCACTTGGCACTGATTTGAAACTAAATCATGTGTTTCGCTTGGATTTAAAGCTAACTCGTTTGTTCCGCCTGCATTTGAAGCTACATCATTTATATCGCAAGCATTTGAAGCTAAACCATTCGTTTCGCATGGATTTGAAGCTAAGCCATCTGCTTCACATTGATTTGAAGCTAAATCATGTGTTTCGCTTGGATTTGTAGCTAACTCGTATGTTTCGCCTGCCTTTTAAGCTATATCATTTATAAGGCAAGTATTTTGTAGCTAAATCATGTGTTTCGCTTGGATTTGAAGCTAACTCGTTTGTTTCGAATGCAGTTGAAGCTAAATCATGCTTATTACAAGTATCTGAATCTAAACCATTTCTTCCGCATTGATTTGAAGCTAAGCCTTCTACTTGGCACTGATTTGAAACTAAATCATGTGTTTCGCTTGGATTTAAAGCTAACTCGTTTGTTCCGCCTGCATTTGAAGCTATATCATTTATATCGCAAGCATTTGAAGCTAAACCATTCGTTTCGCAAGATTTGAAGCTAAGCCTTCTACTTCGCATTGATTTGAAGCTAAATCATGTGTGTCGCTTGGATTTGTAGCTAACTCAGTTGTTTCGCATGCAGTTGAAGCTAAATCATGTATATCACAAGTATTTGAGGCTAAACTATTTGTTCCGCATAGATTTGAAGCTAAGTCTTCTACTCCGCATACATTTGAAGCTAAATCATGTGTTTCGCTTGGATTTGAAGCTAACTCGTTTGTGTCGCCTGCATTTGAAGCTATATCATTTATAAGGCAAGTACTTGAAGCTAAATCATTCGTCTCGCATGGATTTGAAGCTAAGCCTTCTACTTAGCATTGATTTGAAGCTAAATCATTTGTTTCGCATGGAATTGAAGTTAACTGGTTTGTTTCGCCTGCAATTGAAGCTATTTCATTTATACGGCAAGTATTTGATGCTAAATCATGTGTTCCGCTTGGATTTGAAGCTAAGTCAGTAGTTTCGCATGCAGTTGAAGCTAAATCATGTATATCACAAGTATTTGAGGCTAAACCATTTGTTCCGCATAGATTTGAAGCTAAGTCTTCTACTTCGCATTGATTTCAAGCTAAATCATGTGTTTCACATGGATTTGTAGCTAACTCGTTTGTTTCGCCTGCATTTGAAGCTATATCACTTATATTCGCAAGTATTTGAATCTAAATATTTCGTTTCGCATGGATTTGAACCTAAGCCTTCTACTTCGAATTGATTTGAAGCTTAAACATGTGTTTTGCATGGATTTGTAGCTAACTCGTTTGTTTCGCCTGCACTTGAAGCTATATCATTTATAAGGCAAGTATTTGAATCTAAATCATGTGTTTCGCTTGGATTTGAAGCTAACTAAGTTGTTTCGCATGCAGTTGAAGCTAAATCATGTATATCACAAGTATTTGTGGCTAAACCGTTTGTTCCGCATAGATTTGAAGCTAAGTCTTCTACTCCGCATTCATTTGAAGCTAAATCATGTGTTTCGCTTGGATTTGAAGCTAACGCGTTTGTGTCGCCTGCATTTGAAGCTATATCATTTATAAGGCAAGTATTTGAAGCTAAATCATTCGTTTCGCATGGATTTGAAGCTAAGCCTTCTACTTAGCATTGATTTGAAGCTAAATCATTTGTTTCGCATGGAATTGAAGTTAACTGGTTTGTTTCGCCTGCAATTGAAGCTATATCATTTATATGGCAAGTATTTGAAGCTAAATCATGTGTTCCGCTTGGATTTGAAGCTAACTCAGTAGTTTCGCATGCAGTTGAAGCTAAATCATGTATATCACAAGTATTTGAGGCTAAACCATTTGTTCCGTATAGATTTGAAGCTAAGTCTTCTACTTCGCATTGATTTCAAGCTAAATCATGTGTTTCACGTGGATTTGAAGCTAACTCGATTGTTTCGCCTGCATTTGAAGCTATATCATTTGTATCGCAAGCATTTGAAGCTAAACCATTCGTTTCGCATGGATTTGAAGCTAAGCCTTCTACTTCGCATTAATTTGAAACTAAATCATGTGTTTCGCTTGGATTTGAAGCTAACTCGTTTGTTTCGAATGCAGTGGAAGCTAAATCATGTTTATTACAAGTATCTGAATCTAAACCATTTCTTCCGCATTGATTTAAAGCTAAGCCTTCTACTTGGCACTGATTTGAAACTAAATCATGTGTTTCGCTTGGATTTGAAGCTAACGCGTTTGTGTCGCCTGTATTTGAAGCTATATCATTTATAAGGCAAGTATTTGAAGCTAAATCATTCGTTTCGCATGGATTTGAAGCTAAGCCTTCTACTTAGCATTGATTTGAAGCTAAATCATTTGTTTCGCATGGAATTGAAGTAAACTGGTTTGTTTCGCCTGCAATTGAAGCTATATCATTTATATGGCAAGTATTTGATGCTAAATCATGTGTTCCGCTTGGATTTGAAGCTAACTCAGTAGTTTCGCATGCAGTTGAAGCTAAATCATGTATATCACAAGTATTTGAGGCTAAACCATTTGTTCCGTATAGATTTGAAGCTAAGTCTTCTACTTCGCATTGATTGCAAGCTAAATCATGTGTTTCACGTGGATTTGAAGCTAACTCGTTTGTTTCGCCTGCATTTGAAGCTATATCATTTGTATCGCAAGCATTTGAAGCTAAACCATTCGTTTCGCATGGATTTGAATCTAAGCCTCCTACTTCGCATTAATTTGAAACTAAATCATGTGTTTCGCTTGGATTTAAAGCTAACTCGTTTGTTCCGCCTGCATTTGAAGCTATATCATTTATATCGAAAGCATTTGAAGCTAAACCATTCGTTTCGCATGGATTTGAAGCTACGCCTTCTACTTCGCATTGATTTGAAGATAAATCATTTGTTTCGCATGGAATTGTAGTTAACTGGTTTGTTTCGCCTGCAATTGAAGCTATATCATTTATAAGGCAAGTATTTGAAGCTAAATCATGTGTTTCGCTTGGATTTGAAGCTAACTCGTTTGTTTCGCCTGTATTTGAAGCTATATCATTTATAAGGCAAGTATTTGAAGGTAAATCATTCGTTTCGCATGGATTTGAAGCTAAGTCTTCTACTCCGCATTCATTTGAAGCTAAATCATGTGTTTCGCTTGGATTTGAAGCTAACTCGTTTGTTTCGCCTGCATTTGAAGCTATATCACTTATATTCGCAAGTATTTGAATATAAATCTTTCGTTTCGCATGGATTTGAATCTAAGCCTTCTACGTCGAATTGATTTGAAGCTAAATTATGTGTTTTGCATGGATTTGTAGCTAACTCGTTTGATTCGCCTGCACTTGAAGCTATATCATTTATAAGGCAAGTATTTGAATCTAAATCATGTGTTCCGCTTGGATTTGAAGCTAACTCAGTAGTTTCGCATGCAGTTGAAGCTAAATCATGTATATCACAAGTATTTGAGGCTAAACCATTTGTTCCGTATAGATTTGAAGCTAAGTCTTCTACTTCGCATTGATTTCAAGCTAAATCATGTGTTTCACGTGGATTTCAAGCTAACTCGTTTGTTTCGCCTGCATTTGAAGCTATATCATTTGTATCGCAAGCATTTGAAGCTAAACCATTCGTTTCGCATGGATTTGAAGCTAAGCCTTCTACTTCACATTGATTTGAAGCTAAATCATGTGTTTCACATGGTTTTGTAGCTAACTCGTTCGTTTCGCCTGCATTTGAAGCTATATCACTTATATTCGCAAGTATTTGAATCTAAATCTTTCGTTTCGCATGGATTTGAATCTGAGCCTTCTACTTCGAATTGATTTGAAGCTAAGTTATGTGTTTTGCATGGATTTGTAGCTAACTCGTTTGATTCGCCTGCACTTGAAGCTATTTCATTTATAAGGCAAGTATTTGAATCTAAATCATGTGTTTCGCTTGGATTTGAAGCTAACTCAGTTGTTTCGCATGCAGTAGAAGCTAAATCATGTATATCACAAGTATTTAAGGCTAAACCATTTGTTCCGCATAGATTTGAAGCTAAGTCTTCTACTCCGCATTCATTTGAAGCTAAATCATGTGTTTCGCTTGGATTTGAAGCTAACTCGTATGTTTCGCCTGCCTTTTAAGCTTTATCATTTATAAGGCAAGTATTTTGAAGCTAAATCATTCGCTTCGCATGGATTTGAAGCTAAGCCTACTACTTCGCATTGATATGAAGCTAAATCATTTGTTTCGCATGGAATTGAAGTTGACTGGTTTGTTTCGCCTGCATTTGAATCTATGTCACTTCTATCGCAAGTATTTGAATCTAAATCATTTGTTTCACATGGATTTGTAGCTAAGCCTTCTACTTCCCATTGATTTGAAGCTAAATCATGTGTTTCACATGGATCTGAAGCTAACTCGTTTGTTTCGCATGCAGTGGAAGCTAAATCATGTTTATCACAAGTATCTGAATCTAAACCATTTGTTTCGCATTGATTTGAAGATAAGCCTTCTACTTCGCATTGATTTCAAGCTAAATCATGTGTTTCGCATGGATTTGTAGCTAACTCGTTTCTTTCGCCTGCATTTGAAGCTATATCATTTATATCGCAAGTATTTGAAGCTAAACTATCTGTTTCGCATGGATTTGAAGCTAAGCCTTCTACTTTGCATTGATTGGAAGCTAAATCATGTGTTTCACATGGATTTGAAGCTAACTCGTTTGTTCCGCCTGCATTTGAAGCTATATCATTTGTATCGCAAGCATTTGAAGCTAAACCATTCGTTTCGCATGGATTTGAAGCTAAGCCTTCTACTTCGCATTGATTTGAAGCTAAATCATGTGTTTCGCTTGGATTTGAAGCTAACTCGTTTGTGTCGCATGCAGTTGAAGCTAAATCATGTCTATCACAAGTATTTGTAGCTAAACCATTTGTTCCGCATGGATTAGAAGATAAGCCTTCTACTTCGCATTGATTTCAAGCTAAATCATGTGTTTCGCATTGATTTGAAGCTAAGCCTTCTACTTCGGACTGATTTGAAACTAAATCATGTGTTTCGCTTGGATTTAAAGCTAACTCGTTTGTTCTGCCTGCATTTGAAGCTATATCATTTGTATCGCAAGCAATTGCAGCTAAACCATTCGTTTCGCATGTGATTTGAAGCTAAGCCTTCTACTTCGCATTAATTTGAAACTAAATCACGTGTTTCGCTTGGATTTGGAGCTAACTCGTTTGTTTCGAATGCAGTGGAAGCTAAATCATGTTTATCACAAGTATCTGAATCTAAACCATTTGTTTCGCATTGATTTGAAGATAAGCCTTCTACTTCGCATTGATTTCAAATTAAATCATGTGTTTCGCATGGATTTGTAGCTAACTCGTTTCTTTCGCCTGCATTTGAAGCTATATCATTTATATCGCAGGTATTTGAAGCTAAACTATCCGTTTCGCATGGATTTGAAGCTAAGCCTTCTACTTTGCATTGATTGGAAGCTAAATCATGTGCTTCACATGGATTTTAAGCTAACTCGTTTGTTTCGTATGCAGAGGAAGCTAAATCATGTTTATCACAAGTATCTGAATCTAAACCATTTGTTTCGCATTGATTTGAAGTTAAGCCTTCTACTTCGCACTGATTTGAAACTAATTCATGTGTTTCGCTTGGATTTAAAGCTAACTCGTGTGTTCCGCCTGCATTTGAAGCTATATCACTTGTATCGCAAGCATTTGAAGCTAAACCATTCGTTTCGCATGGATTTGAAGCTAATCCTTCTTCTTCGCATTAATATTAAACTAAATCATGTGTTTCGCTTGGAGTTGAAGCTAACTCGTTTGTTTCGCATGCAGTGGAAGCTAAATCATGTTTATTACAAGTATCTGAATCTAAACCATTTCTTTCGCATTGATTTGATGCTAAGCCTTCTACTTCGCACTGATTTGACACTAAACCATGTGTTTCGAATGGATTTAAAGCTAACTCGTTTGTTCAGCCTGCATTTTAAGCTATATCATTTGTATCGCAAGCATTTGAAGCTAAACCATTCGTTTCGCATGTATTTGAAGCTAAGCCTTCTGCTTCGCATTGATTTGAAGCTAAATCACGTGTTTCGCTTGGATTTGTAGCTAACTCGTATGTTTCGCCAGCCTTTTAAGCTATATCATTTATAAGGCAAGTATTTTGAAGCTAAATCATTCGTTTCGCATGGATTTGAAGCTAAGCCTACTACTTCGCATTGATATGAAGTTAAATCATTAGTTTCGCATGGAATTGAAGTTAACTGGTTTGTTTCGCCTGCATTTGAAACCATGTCACTTCTATCGCAAGTATTTGAAGCTAAATCATTTGTTTCACATGGATTTGAAGCTAAGCCTTCTACTTCGCATTGATTTGAAGCTAAATCATGTGTTTCGCATGGAATTGAAGTTAACTGGTTTGTTTCGCCTGCAATTGAAGCTATATCATTTATACGGCAAGTATTTGAAGCTACATCATGTGTTTCACATGCATTTGAAGCTTAATCATGTGTTACGCTTGGATTTGAAGCTAATTCGTTTGTTTCGCATGCAGTTGAAGCTATTTCATTTATACCGCAAGTATTTGCAGGTAAATCATTTGTTTCGCAAGTATTTGAATCTATATCTTTCGTTTCGCATGGATTTGAATCTAAGCCTTCTACTTCGAATTGATTTGAAGCTTAATGTTTTGCATGGATTTGGAGCTAACTCGTTTGTTTCGCCTGCACTTGAAGCTATATCACTTATAAGGCAAGTATTTGAAGATAAATCATGTGTTTCGCTTGGATTGGAAGCTAACTCAGTTGTTTCGCATGCAGTGGAAGCTAAATCATGTTTATTACAAGTATCTGAATCTAAACCATTTCTTTCGCATTGATTTGAAGCTAATCCTTCTACTTGGCTCTGATTTGAAACTAAATCATGTGTTTCGCTTGGATTTAAAGCTAACTCGTTTGTTCCGCCTGCATTTGAAGCTATATCATTTATATCGCAAGCATTTGAAGCTAAACCATTCGTTTAGCATGGATTTGAAGCTAAGCCTACTACTTCGCATTGATATGAAGCTAAATCATTTGTTTCGCATGGATTTGAAGCTAACTCGTTTGTTTCTCCTGCATTTGAAGCTATATAATTTATATCGCAAGTATTTGAAGCTAAACCATCTGTTTCGCATGGATTTGAAGCTAAGCCTTCTACTTTGCATTGATTGGGAGCTAAATTATGAGTTTTGCATGGATTTGAATCTAACTCGTTTGTTTCGCACGCAGTTGAAGCTAAATCATGTATACGACAAATGTTTGTATGCAAACCATTTGTTTCGCAAGGATTTGACGCTAAGCCTTCTACTCCGCATTGATTTGAAGCTAAATCATGTGTATCGCTTGGATTTGAAGCTAACTCCTTCGTTTCTCCCGCATTTGAAGCTATATCACTTAGATCGCAAGTATTTGATGCTAAATCATTTGTTTCGCACGGATTTGAAGCTAAACCTTCTACTTCGCATTGATTTGAAGCTTAATCATGTGTTTCGCATGGATCTGAAACTATCACGTTTGTTTCGCATGCAGTTGAAGCTAAATCATGTATATCACAAGTATTTGAAGCTGGTCCAGTTGTTTCGCGCAGCTCCAAATCCATGCGAAACAAATGATTTAGCTTCAAAACAATACAACGTAGAAGGCTTAGCTTCAAATCCATGCGGAACAAATGATTTAGCTTCAAATACTTGCGATATATGTGATATAGATTCAACTGCAGGAGTAACAAACGAAATAGCTTCAAATCCATGCGAAACATATGATTTAGCTTCAAACACTTGTGATATAAGTGATATAGCTTCAAATGCAGGCGAAACACACGAGTTAGCTTCAATGAAAACGGAACACATGATTTAGCTTTAAATCCATACGAAACACGTGATTTGGCTTCAAATTCATACGAAATACATGGTTTAGATACAAATACTTGTGATATACATAATTTAGATTCAACTGCATGCGAAACAAAAGTGTTGGCCTCAAATCCAAGCGAAACACATGATTTAGCTTCAAATCAATGAGAAGTAGAAGACGTATCTTCAAATCCATGCGACACAAATTATTTAGCTTCAAATACTAGCGATATAAATGATATAGGTTCAATTGCATGCGAAACGAACGGGTTAGCTTCAAATCCGTGCGAAGCACGTGGTTTAGCTTCAAATTCATGCGAATCAAATGACTTAGCTTCAGACACTTGTGATATACATGATTTAGCTTCAGCTGCATGCGAAACAAACGAGTTATCTCCAAATCCATGCGAAACAAATGATTTAGCTTCAAATCAATGCGAAGTAGAAGGCTTAGCTTCAAATCCATGCGGAACAAATGCTTTTGCTTCAACTACTTGTAACATAGATGATTTAGCTTCAACTGCATGCGAAACAAACGAGATAACACGAAATTCATGGGAAACAAATTATTTAGCTTCAAATCAATGCGAAGTACAAGGCGTAGCTTCAAATCCACGCGGAACAAATGATTTAGCTTCAAATACTTGCGATATAATTGATATAGCTCGAAATGCAGACGAATCAAACGAGTTCGCTTTAAAATCCATGCGATACACATGATTTAGCTTAAAATCAATGCGAAGTTGAAGGATTAGCTTCAAATCCATGCAAAACAAATGGTTTAACACAGGAACTTGCGTTATAAGTGATGTAGCTTCAAATGCAGGCGACAGAAACGAGATAGATTCAAATCCATGCGAAACACATGATTTAGCTTCAAATCAATGCTAAGTAGATGGCATGGTTTCAAACCCATGCAAAACGAATGATTCAGCTTCAAATACTTGACTTATAAATGATATAGTTTCAAGTGCAGTCCAAACAAACAAGGTAGCTTCAAATCCATGCAATACGCATGATTAAGCTTCAAATGCATGTGAAACACATGATTTAGTTTCAAATTCATGGGAAACACGTGGTTTAGCAAATACTTGTGATATACATGATTTAGCTACAACTGCAGGCGAAACAAACGAGTTAGCTTCAAATCCAAGCGATACACATGATTTAGCTTCAAATCAACACGAAGTAGTAGGCTTAGCGTCAAGTCCATGCGAAACAGATGGTTTAGCTTCAAATACTTGCAATATAAATGATATAGCTTCAAATGCAGGCGAAACAAATCAGTTAGCTTCAAATCCATGCGAAACACATGGTTTAGCTTCAAATCAATTGCGAAGTAGAAGGCTCAGATTCATATACATGAGAAACAAATGATTTAGCTTCAAACCAATACAAAGTTGAAGGCTTGGCTTCAAATCAATGCGAAGTTGAAGGCTTAGCTGCAAATCAAAGCGAAACAAATGGTTTAGCTTCAAATACTTTTGGTATACATGATTTTGTTTCAACTGCATGTGAAACAAACGTGTTAGCTTCAAATCCAAGCGAAACAGATGATTTAGCTTCAAATCAATGGGAAGTAGAAGGCTCAGCTTCAAATCAATGCGAATCTAATGGTTCGGCTTCAAATACTTGTGAAATACATGATTTAGCTTCAACTGCATGCGAAACAAACGAGTTACCTTCAAATTCACGCGAGACAAATGATTTAGCTACAAATAAATGCGAAGTAGAAGGCTTAGCGTCAAATCTATGCGAATCAAATGGTTCAGTTTCAAATACTTGTGAAAAACATGATTTAGCTTCAACTGCATGCGAGACACATGGTTTAGCTTAATATTCATGGGAAACGAATGGTTCAGCACCAACTACTTGTAATATACATGATTTAGCTTCAACTGCATGTGAATCAAACGTGTTTGCTTAAGCTCCAAGTGAACCAATGATTTAGCCTTAAATCAATGCGATGTAGAAGGTTTTGCTTCAAATAATTGAGAAACAAATTATTTAGCTTCAGATACTTGCGATATAAATTATATAGCTTCAAATGCAGGAGGAACAAACGAGTTAGCTCCAAATCTATGCGAAACACATGATTTAGCTGCAAATTCATCCGAAACAGATGGTTTAGCTGCATATTCTTGCGAATCAAATGGCTTAGCTTCAGACACTTGTGAGATACATGATTTACCTTAACTGCATGCGAAACAAACGTGTTAGCTACAAAACCATGTGAAGCACATGATTTAGATGTAGATTCATATGAAAAACATGGTTTAGCTACATATTCTTGCGAATCAAATGGGTTAATTTCAGATACTGGTGATAAACATGATTTAGCTTCAACTGCATGCGAAACAAACTAGTTAGCTTCAAATCCATGCGAAACAGGTTATTTAGCTTCAAATCAATTCGAAGTAGAAGACTTAGCTTCAAATCCGTGCGAAACGAAAGATTTAGCTTCAAATACTTGCGAATATAAGTTTTGTAGCTTCAAATGCATGCGAAACAAACGAGCTCGCTTCAAATCTATGCGAAACACATGTCTTAGCTTCAAATCAATGCGAAGTACAAGGCTTAGCTTCAAATCCATGCGAAGCAAATGGTTTAGCTTGAAATTCTTGTGAAATACATGATTTAGCTTCAACTCCACGCGAAACAAACGAGTTAGCGTCACATCTAAGCGAGATACATGATTTAGCTTCAAATCAATGCAAAGTAGATGGTTTAGCTTCACATCCATGAGACACAAATGAGATAGCTTCAGATACTTGCGATATAAAAGATATAGCTTCAAATGCAGGCGAAACAGACGAGTTAGCTACAAATCCATGTGAAACACATTATTTCGCTTCAAATCAATGCGAAGTAGAAGACAAAGCTTCAAATCCATGCGGAACAAACGGTTTAGCTTCAAATACTTGTGATACACATGAATGAGCTTGAACTGCATGCGAAACATACGAGTTAGCTTCAAATCCAAGCGATACACATGATTTAGCTTCAAAGCAATGCGAAATAGATGGCTTAGCTTCAAATCCATGCGAAGCAAATGGTTTAGCTACAAACATTTGTGGTATACATGATTTAGCTTCAACTGCATTCGGAAAAAACGAGTTAGCTTCAAATAAAAGCGAAATATGTGACTTAGCTTCTAATCAATGCGAATCAAATGACTTAGCTTCAGACACTTGTGATATACATGATTTAGCTTCAACTGCATGCGAAACAAACGTGATAGCTTCAGATCCATGCGAAACACATGATTTAGCTTCAAATCAATGCGAAGTAGAAGGTTTAGCTTCAAATCCGTGCGAAACAAATGATTTAGCATCAAATACTTGCGCTATAAGTGATATAGCTTCAAAGCAGACGAAACAAATGAGTATGTTTCAAATCCATGCGAGACACATGATTTAGCTTTAAATCCATATGAGACACTTGATTTAGCTTCAAATCAATGCGAAGTAGAAGGCTTAGATACATATCCATGCGAATCTAATGACTTAGCTTGAAATACTTGCGAATATAAGTGATACAGCTTCAAATGGATGCGAAACAAACGAGTTAGCATCAAATCCATGCGAAACACATGATTTAGCTTCTAATCAATACGAAGTAGAAGTCTTAGCTTCAAATCCATGCGGCACAAATGATTGAGCTTCAAATAGTTGCGATATAAGTGATATAGATTCAAATTCAGGCGAAACGAACGAGTTATCTTCAAATCCATGCGAAACACATGATTTAGCTTCAAATCAATGCGAAGTAGAAGTCTTAGCTTCAAATTCATGCGAAACGAATGATTTAGGTTAAGATACTGGCGATATAAATGATATATCTTCGAATGCAGGAGAACCGAACGAGTTAGCATCATTCCATACGAAACAAATGATTTAGCTTCATATCAATGCGAAGTAGAACGCTTAGCTTCAAATACATGGGACATAAATGAATTAGATTGAAATCAGTGCGAAGTAGATGGCTTAGCTTCAGATCCATGCGAATCAAATGGATTAGCTTCAAATACTTGAGACTTACATGATTTACCTTAACAGCATGCGAAACAAACGAGTTAGCTTTAAACCCAAGCGAAACTCTTGATTTAGCTTCAAATCACTGCGATGTAGAAGGCTTAGCTTCAAATCCATGCGACACAAATGAATTAGATTAAAATCAGTGCGAAGTAGAAGGCTTAGCTTAAAAAACCATGCTAATCAAATGGTTTAGCTTCTAATGCTTGTGATATACATGATGAAGCTTCAAATGCATGCGAAACAAACGAGATAGCTTCAAATCCAAGGGAAACACATGATTTAACTTCAAATCAATGCGAAGTAGAAGGCTTAGCTTCAAATCCATGCGACATAAATGAACTAGATTGAAAGCAGTGCGAAGTAGAAGGCTTATCTTCAAATCCATGCGAATCAAATGGTTTAGCTTCAAATACTTGCGATATACTTGATATAGCTTCAAATGCAGGCGAAACAAATGAGTTAGCTTCAAATCCATGCGAAACACATGGTTTAGCTTCAAATCAATGCGAAGTAGAAGGCTTACCTTCAAATCCGTTCGACACAATTGATTTAGCTTCAAATACATGCGATATAAATGATATAGCTTCAAATGCAGGCGAAACATACGAGTTAGCCTCAAATCCATGCGAAACACATGATCTAGCTTCAAATTCATGCGAAACACGTGGTTTAGATTCATATTCTTGCGAAAGAAATGGCTTAGATTCCGATACTTGTGATAAACATGATTTAGCTTCAACTGCATGCGAAACAAACGTGACAGTTTCAGATCCATGCGAAACACATGATTTCGCTACAAATCAATGCGAAGTAGAAGGCTTAGCTTCAAATCCATGCGACACTAATAATTTAGCTTCGAATACTTGCGATATAAGTAATATAGCTTCAAATGCCGGCGAATCAAAATAGTTAGCTCCAAATACATGCTAAAAAAATTGTTTAGCTTAGGATACTTATGATATACATGATTTAGTTTCAACTGCATGCGAAACAAAAGCCTCAGAACCAAGCGAAACACGTGATTCAGCATCAAATCAATGCGAAGTAGATGGCGCAGCTACAAATCCATGCGAAACAAATGGTTTAGCTTCAAATACTTGTGATTTACATGATTTAGCTTCAAATGCATGCGAAACAAACGACTTAGCTTCAAATCCAAGCGAAACGCATGTTTTATCTTCAAATCAATGCGAAACAAATGATTGAGCTTCAAATACTTGCGATATAAGTGATATATATTCAAATGCAGACGAAACAAACGAGTCAGCATCAAATCCAAGTGAAAGACACGATTCAGCTTCAATTGGACGCGATGTAGATGGTTTAGCATCAAATCAATGCGATGTAGAATGTTTAGTTTCAAATCCACGCGAAACAAGTGATTTAGATTCAGATACTTGCGATATTAGTCATATAGCTTCAAATGCGGGCGAAAGAAAGGAGATAGATTCAAATCCAAGCGAAACAGATGATTTAGATTCAAAACAATGCGAAATAGTACGCTTAGCTACAAATCCATGCGAAACAAATGATTTAGCATCAAATACTTGCGAATATAAGTGATATAGCTTCAAATGCATGCGAAACAAACGAGTTAGCTTCAGATCCATGCGAAATACATGATTTAGCTTCAAATCAATTCGAAGTGGAAGGGTTTGCTTCAAATCCAAGCGAGACGCATGATTTAGCTTCAAATCAGTGCGAAGTAGAAAGCTCAGCTTCAAATCAATGCGAATCTAATGGTTCCGCTTCAAATACTTGTGAAATACATGATTTAGCTTCAACTGCATGCGAAACAAACGAGTTACCTTCAAATTCACACGAGACAAATGATTTAGCTACAAATAAATGCGAAGTATTTAGAAGGCTTAGCGTCAAATCTATGCGAATCAAATGGTTCAGTTTCAAATACTTGTGAAAAACATGATTTAGCTTCAACTGCATGCGAAACACATGGTTTAGCTTAATATTCATGCGAAACGAATGGTGTAGCACCAAATACTTGTAATATACATGATTTAGCTTCAACTGCATGTGAATTAAACGTGTTTGCTTAAACTCCAAGCGAACCAATGATTTAGCTTCTAATCAATGCGATGTAGAAGGTTTTGCTTCAAATAAATGAGAAACAAATTATTTAGCTTCAGATACTTGCGATATAAATTATATAGCTTCAAATGCAGGAGGAACAAACGAGTTAGCTCCAAATCTATGCGAAACACATGATTTAGCTGCAAATTCATCCGAAACACATGGTTTAGCTGCATATTCTTGCGAATCAAATGGCTTAGATCCAGACACTTGTGATATACATGATTTACCTTAACTGCATGCGAAACAAACGTGTTAGCTTCAAATCCATGCGAAACACATGATTTAGCTTCAAATCAACGCGAAGTAGAACGTTTAACACCAAATCCGTGCGAAACAAATCATTTAGCTTCAGATACTTGCGATACAAGGGATATAGCATCAAATGCAGGCGAAACGAACGAGATACATCATATCCATGCGAAACAAATGACTATCTTCAAATCAATGCGAAGTAGAAGTCTTAGCTTCAAATCCATGCGATACACAAGATTTAGCTTCAAATCCATGCGAAGCAAATGGTTTAGCTACAAACATTTGTGGAATACATGATTTAGCTTCAACTGCATGCGAAACAAACGTGATAGTTTCAGATCCATGCGAAACACATGATTTAGCTTCAAATCAATGCGAATTAGAAGGCTTAGCTTCGTATCCATGCGAATCTAATGACTTAGCTTGAAATACTTGCGAATATAAGTGATACAGCTTCAAATGGATGCGAAACAAACGAGTTAGCATCAAATCCATGCGAAACACATGTTTTAGCTTCAAATCGATGCGAAGTAGAAGAATTAGCTTCAAATCCAGGCGATACAAATGATTCAGCTTCTTATACTTATGATATACATGATTTAGTTTCAACTGCATGCGAAACAAAAGCCTCAAAACCAAGCGAAAGACGTGATTCAGCATCAAATCAATGCGAAGTAGATGGCGCAGCTACAAATCCATGCGAAACAAATGGTTTAGCTTCAAATACTTGTGATTTACATGATTTAGCTTCAAATGCATGCGAAACAAACGACTTAGCTTCAAATCCAAGCGAAACGCATGTTTTAGCTTCAAATCAATGCGAAGTAGAAGGCATTGCTTCAAATCAATGCGAAACAAATGACTGAGCTTCAAATACTTGCGATATAAGTGATATATATTCAAATGCAGACGAAACAAACGAGTCAGCATCAAATCCAAGTGAAAGACACGATTCAGCTTCAATTGGACGCGATGTAGATGGTTTAGCATCAAATCAATGCGATGTAGTATGTTTAGTTTCAAATCCACGCGAAACAAGTGATTTAGATTCAGATACTTGCGATATTAGTCATATAGCTTCAAATGCGGGCGAAACTAACGAGTTCGCTTCAAATCCATGCGAAAGACAAGATTTAGCTTCAAATGCAGGCGAAACAAACGAGTTAGCTTCAAAATCCATGCGAATACACATGATTTAGCTTCAAATCAATGCGAAGTAGAAGGCTTAGCTTCAAATCCGTGCGACACAAATGGTTTAGCTTCAAATACTTGCGATATAAATGATATAGATTCAAATGCAGGCGAAACATACGAGTTAGCTTCAAATCCATGCGAAACACATGATCTAGCTTCAAATTCATGCGAAACACATGGTTTAAATTCATATTCTTGCGAAACAAATGGTTTAGATTCCGATACTTGTGATAAACATGATTTAGCTTCAACTGCATGCGAAACAAACGACTTAGCTTCAAATCCATGCGAAACACATGTTTTAGCTGCAAATCCATGCGAAACAAATGATTTAGCTTCAAATGCTTTGGAGTATAAGTGATATAACTTGAACGGAAGGCGAAGCAAACGAGTTAGATTCAAATCCATTCGAAACACATGATTTAGCTCCAAATCCATGCGATGTAGAAGGCTTAGCTTCAAATCCATTCAATTCTATTGGTTTAGCTTCAAATACTTGTGATATACATGAATCAGATTCATCTCAATGCGGAACAAACGAGGTAGCTTTCAAATCCAAGCGAAACAATTGATTTAGCTTCAAATCAATGCGATGTAGATGGTTTAGCTTCAAATCCATGGGAAACAAATGATTTAGCATCAGATACTTGCGATATAAATGATATCGCTTCAAATGCAGGGGAAACAAACGAGTTATCTTCAAATCCATGCGAAATACATGATTTAGCTTCAATTCCGCGCGAAACAAATGATTTAGCTTCAAATACTTGCGATATAAGTGATATAGCTTCAAATGCACGCGAAACTAACGAGTTCGCTTCAAATCCATGCGAAAGACATGACTTAGCTTCAAATACAGGCGAAACAAACGAGTTAGCTTCAAATCCATGCGAAACACATGATCTAGCTTCAAATTCATGCGAAACACATGGTTTAGATTCATATTCTTACGAAACAAATGGTTTAGATTCCGATACTTGTGATAAACATGATTTAGCTTCAACTGCATGCGAAACAAACGTGATAGTTTCAGATCCATGCGAAACACATGATTTAGCTGCAAATCAATGCGAAGTAGAAGACATTGCTTCAAATCAATGCGAAACAAATGGTTTAGCTTCAAATACTTGCGAATATAAGTGATGTGGCTTCAAATGCTGGCGAAACAAACGAGTTAGATTCAAATCCATGCGAAACACATGATTTAGCTCCAAAACAATGCGAAGCACATGTTTTAGCTTCAAATCAATGCGAAGTAGAAGGCTTAGCTTCAAATCCATGCGAAACAAATGATATTTTTCAAGTCCTTGCGATACAATTGATATAGATTCGTATGCAGGCGAAACAAACGAGTTAGCTTCAAATCCAAGCGAAACACATGATTTAACTTCAAATCAATGCGGAGTAGAAGGCTTAACTTCAAATCAATGCGACACAACTGATTTAGCTTCGAATACTTGCGATATTATTGAAACAGCTTCAAATGCAGACAGCACAATCGAGTTAGATTCAAATCCATCCGAAACGCATGATATAGCTTCAAATTCAAGCGAAACACATGATTTAGCTTCAAATCAATGTAAAGTAGAAGGCTTATCTTCAAATCCATGAGGGACGAAAGATTTAGGTTCAAATACTTGCGAGTATAAGTGATACAGCTTCAAATGCAGGCGAAACAAACGAGTTAGCTTCAAATTCATGCAAAACACATGATTTAGCTTCCAATCAATGCAAAGTAGAAGGCTTAGCTTCAAATCCATGCGAAACAGATGGGTTAGCTTCAAATAGTTGCGATATAAATGATATAGCAGAAAATGCAGGCGAAACAAACGAGATAGCTTCAAATCCATGCGAAACAAATGATTTAACGTCAAATACTTGCGTTATAAATGATATAGCTTCTAATCCATGCGAAACTCACGATTTAGCTTCAAATCAATGCGAACTAGATGTTTTAGATTCAAATCCATGCCAAACAAATAATTTAGATTCAGATACTTGGGATATATGTGATATAGCTTCAAATGCAGACGAAACAAAACGAGTTAGCTTCAAAATCCATGCGATACAAATGACTTAGCTTCAACTCAATGCGAAGTAGAAGGCTTAGCTTCAAACCCATGCGAAACAAATTATTTTTCTTCAAATCAATACGAAGTAGAAGGCTTAGCTTCAAATGCTTGCGAATCAAATGGTTTAGCTTCAAATACTCACGATCTAAATGAAGTAGGTTCAACTGCATGCGAAACAAACGAGTTAGCTTCAAATCCAAGCGAAACACATGACTTAGCTTCAAATCAATGCGAAGTAAAAGGCTTAGCTTCGAATCCGTGCGAAACAAATGATTCAGCTTCAAATAATTCGATATAATTGATTTAGCTTCAAATGCAGACGTAACAAACGAGTTAGCTTCAAATCCAAGCGAAACACATGATTTAACTTCAAATCAATGCGATGCAGATGGATTAGCTTCAAATCCATGCGAAACAAATGATTTTTTTCAATTTCTTGCGATACAAGTGATATAGATTCGTATGCAGGCGAAACAATCGAGTTAGCTTCAAATCCAAGCGAAACACATGATTTAGCTTCAATTTCATGCGAAGCAGAAGGCTTAGCTTCAAATCAATGCGAAGTAGAAGGCTTATCTTCAAATCCATTCGAAACAAATGGTTCAGCTTCAAAAACTTGCGATATAAATGAAGTAGATTCAAATACAGTCAACACAAACGAGCTAGCTTCAAATCCCAGCGAAACACAAGATTTGATTTAGTTTCAAATCAATTCCTAGTAGAAGGATTAGTTTCAAATCCATGCAAAACAAATGGTTCAGCTTCAAATACTTGCGATATAAATGAAGTAGCTTCAAATACAGTCAACACAAACGAGCTAGCTTCAAATCCAAGCGAAACACAAGATTTATCTTCATATCAACGCGAAGTAGAAGTCTTAGCTTCAAATCCATGCGACACAACTGATTTAACATAAAATACTTGCGATATAAGTGATATAGCTTCAAATGAAGACGAAACAAACGAGTTAGCTTCAAATCCATGCGAAACAAATGATTTAGCTTCAAATACTTGCGATATAAGTGATAAAGCTTCAAATGCAGACGAATCAAACGAGTTAGCTTCAAATCCATGCGAAACACATGATTTAGCTTCAAATCAATGCGAAATAGAAGGCTTAGATTTAAATACATGAGAACAAATGATTTAGCTTCTAATACTCTCGATATTAGTGATATAGCTTCACTTGCTGACGAAACAAACGAGTTAGCTTCTAGTCCATGGGATGTAGAAGGTTTAGCTTTAAATCCATGCGAAACACATGATTTGGCTTCAAATCAATGCGATGTAGAAGGTTTAGCACCGAATCCATGCGAAACAAATGATTTGGCTTCAAATCACGAAACGAGCGAGATAGCTTCAAATCCATGCGAAACAAATGATTTTTCTCCAAATACTTGCGATACAAGTGATATAGCTTCACATGCAGGCGAAACAAACTAGTTAGATTCAATTCCAAGCGAAACACATGATTAAGCTTCAAATCAATGCTATGTAGATGGTTTAGCTTCAAATCCATGCGAAAAAAATGGTTTAGCTTCAGATACTTGCGATAAAATTGATATAGCTTCAAATACAGACGAAACAAACGAGTTAGCTTCAAGTACAAGCGAAAGACATGATTTAGCTACAAATCGATGCGATGCAGAAGGTTTAGCTTCAAATCCATACGAAACAAATCATTTAGCTTCAAATACTTGCGATATATGTGAAATAGATACAAAGGCGGACGAAACGAACGAGTTAGCTTCAAATCAATGCGAAGTAGAAGGCTTAGCTTCAAATCCATGCGAAACACATGACTTAGCTTCAAATCAGTGCGAAGTAAAAGGCTTAGCTTCAAATCCATGCGAATCTAATCGTTCGGCATCAATTGCTTGAGAAAAACATGATTTAGATTCAAAATCATGCGAAACACATGATTTAGCTTAATATTCACGCGAAACGAATGGTTCAGCTCCAAATACGTGTGATATACATGATTTAGCTTCAAATCAATGCGAAGTAGAAGGCTTAGCTTCAAATTCATGCGAAACGAATGATTTAGGTTAAGATACTTGCGATATAAATGATATATCTTCGAATGCAGGAGAACCGAACGAGTTAGCACCAAATCCATGCGAAACAAATGATTTAGCTTCATATCAATACGACCTAGAAGGCTTAGGTTCAAATCCATGCGGAACAAATGATTTAGCTTCAAATACTTGTGATATACATGATTTAGCTTCAAATGCAGGCGAAACAAACGAGTTAGCTTCAAATCCATGCGATATATGTGAAATAGATACAAAGGCGGACGAAACGAACGAGTTAGCTTCAAATCCATGCGATACACTAGATTTAGCTTCAAATCAATGCGATGTAGAAGGATGAGCTTCAAATCCATGCGACACGAATCATTTAGCTTCAAATACGTGCGATATAAATGATATAGCTTCAAATTCAGGCGAAACAAACGAGTTAGCTTCACATCCATGTGAAACACATGATTTAGATTCAAATTCTTGCGAAACACGTGGTATAGCTTCATATTCTTGCTAAACAAATGGGTTAGCTTCAGATACTTGTGATATAAGTGATATAGCTTCACATGCATGCGAAACAAACGAGTTAGCTTCAAATCCAAGCGAAACACATGATCTAGGATCAAATCAATACGAAGTAGAAGGCTTGGCTTCAAATCCATGCGAAACGTATGATTTATCTTCAAATACTTGCGAACATAAGGGATATTGCTTCAAATGCATGCGAAACAAACGAGTTAGCTTCAAATTCATGCGAAACACATGGTTTAGCTTCATATTCTTACGAAACAAGTGGCTTAGCTTCAGATACTTGTGATATACATGATTTCGTTTCAACAGTATGTGATGAAAACATGACAGTTTCAAATCCAAGCGAAACAGATGATTTAGCTTCTAATCAGTGCGAAGTATAGGGTGTTAGCTTCAAATCCATGCGACAAGAATGATTTATCTCCAAATACTTGCGAATATAAGGGATACTGCTCCAAATGCATGCGAAACAAACGAGTTAGCTTCAAAATCATGCGAAACACATGGTTTAGCTTCATATTCTTACGAAACAAATGGCTTAGCTCTGGATACTTGTGATAAACATGATTTAGCTTCAACTGCATAGGAAACAAACGGGCTAGCTTCAAAACCAAGGGAAACACATAATTTTGCTGCAAATCAATGCGAAATTGAAGGCTTAGCTTCAAATCTATGCGAAATATATGAGCTACCTTCAAATACTTGCGATATAAATGATATAGCTTCGAATGCAGGTGAAACAAACGAGATAGCTTCAAATCCATACGAAACATATGATTTAGCTTCAAATCAATGCGAAGTAGAAGGCGTAGCTTCAAATCCATGCGGAACAAATGATTGAGCTTCAAATACTTGCGATATAAGTAATATAGATTCAACTGCAGGCGAAACAAACGAGTTAGCTTCAAATCCATGCGAAACACATGATTTAGCTTCAAATCAATGCGAAGTGGAAGGCTTAGATTTAAATACATGCGACCCTAATGATTTAGCTTCAAATACTTGCGATATAAGTAATATAGCTTCAAATGCAGGCGAATCAAACGAGTTAGCTCCGCATGCATGTTAAAAAAATTGTTTAGCTTAGGATACTTAGAATATACATGATCTAGATTCAACAGCATGCGAAACAAAAGTGTTAGCCTCAAATCCATGCGAAACACATGATTCAGCTACAAATCAATGCGAAGTAGAAGGCGTAGCTTCAAATCCATGCTAAACAAATGGTTTAGCTTCAAATACTTGCGATATACGTGATTTAGCTTCAACTGCATGAGAAACAAACGAGAGACCTTCAAATCCAAGCGAAACACATTATTTAGCTTCAAATCAATGCGATGTAGAAGGTTTAGCTCCAAATCCATTCGAAACAAATGATTTAGCATCAGATACTTGCGATATAAGTGTTATAGCTTCAAATGCAGATAAAACAAACGAGTTGGCTTTAAATCCATGCCAAACACATGATTTAGCTTCAATTTCATGCGAAACAAATAGATTAGCTTCAAATTCATGCGAAACACGTGGATTAGATTCAAATTCGTGCGCAACAAATGATTTAGGTTCAGAAACTTGTGATATACATGATTTAGCATCAACTGCATGCGAAAAAGACGAGTTATCTTCAAATCCATGCGATACACATGATTTAGCTGCAAATCAATACGATGTCGAAGGTTTAGCTTCAAATCCAATAGAACCCATGATTTAGCTTCAGATCAATGCGATGTAGTAGGTTCAGCTTCAAATCGATGCGGAGTAGAAGGCTTAGCTTCAAATCCATGAGAAACGCATGATATAGCTTCATATTCAAGCGAAACACATGATTTAGCTTCAAATCAATGCGAAGTAGAAGGTTTATCATCAAATCCATGAGGAACGAAAGATTTAGCTTCAAATACTTGCGAATAAAAGTGATATAGCTTCAAATGCAGGCGAAACACATGAGTTGGCATCAAATCCAAGCGATACACATGATTTAGTTTCAAATCAATGCGAAACACATGGTTTAAATTCATATTCTTGCGAAACATATGGTTTAGCTTCAAATACTTGCGATATAAATGATATAGATTCAAATGCAGGCAAAACATACGAGTTAGCTTCAAATCCATGCGAAACACATGATCTAGCTTCAAATTCATGAGAAACACATGGTTTAGATTCATATTCTTGCGAAACAAATGGTTTAGATTCCGATACTTGTGATAAACACGATTTAGCTTCAACTGCATGCGAAAAAAACGACTTAGCTTTAAATCCATGCGAAAGACATGATTTACCATCAAATACTTGCGACATAAGTGATATAGCTTCAAATGCAGACGAATCAAACAAGTCAGCATCAAATCCAAGTAAAAGACACGATTCAGCTTCAATTGAACGCGATGTAGATGGTTTAGCATCAAATCAATGCGATGTGGAATGTTTAGTTTCAAATCTATGCGAAACAAATGAATTAGATTTAGATACTTGTTTATATTAGTGATATAGCTTCAAATGCGGGCGAAACAAACGAGCAAGTTTCAAATCCACGCCAAAACACACGATTAAACGTCAAATGCATGCGAAACACATGGTTTCGCTTCAAATTCATGCAACGCACGTGATTTAGATTCAAATTTAAGCGAAACAAATTAGTTAGCTTCAAATACAGACGAAACAAATGAGTTAGCTTCAAATCCATGCGAAACACATGTTTTAGCTGCAAATCCATGCGAAACAAATGATTTAGCTTCAAATGCTTTGGAGTATAAGTGATATAACTTGAACGGAAGGCGAAGCAAACGAGTTAGATTCAAATCCATTCGAAACACATGATTTAGCTCCAAATCCATGCGAAGTAGAAGGCTTAGCTTCAAATCCATTCGATTCTATTGGTTTAGCTTCAGATACTTGCGATATAAATGATATCGCTTCAAATGCACGCGAAACTAACGAGTTCGCTTCAAATCCATGCGAAAGACATGATTTAGCTTCAAATGCAGGCGAAACAAACGAGTTAGGTTCAAAATCCATGCGAACACACATGATATAGCTTCAAATCAATGCGAAGTAGAATCTTAGCTTCAAATCCGTGCGACACAATTGATTTAGCTTCAAATACATGCGATATAAATGATATAGCTTCAAATGCGGGCGAAACATACGAGTTAGCTTCAAATCCATGCGAAACACATGATCTAGCCTTAAATTCATGCGAAACACATGGTTTAGATTCATATTCTTGCGAAACAAATGGTTTAGATTCCGATACTTGTGATAAACATGATTTAGCTTCAACTGCATGCGAAACAAACGTGATAGTTTCAGATCCATGCGAAACACATGATTTAGCTTCAAATCAATGCGAAGTAGAAGGCTTAGCTTCGTATCCATGCGACACTAATAATTTAGCTTCGAATACTTGCGATATAAGTAATATAGCTTCAAATGCCGGAGAATTAAAAGATTTAGCTCCGAATACATACTAAAAAAATTGTTTAGCTTAGGATACTTATGATGTACATGATTTAGTTTCAACTGCATGCGAAACAAAAGTGTTAGCCTCAAAACCAAGCGAAACAAATGATTCAGCATCAAATCAATGCGAAGTTGAAGGCGTAGCTTCAAATCCATTCGACACCAATGATTTAGCTTCGAATAATTGCGATATAAGTAATATAGCTTCAAATGCAGGCGAATCAAAAGATTTAGCTCCGAATACATACTAAAAAAATTGTTTAGCTTAGGATACTTATGATGTACATGATTTAGTTTCAACTGCATGCGAAACAAAAGTGTTAGCCTCAAATCCAAACGAAACACATGATTCAGCATCAAATCAATGCGAAGTAGATGGCGCAGCTACAAATCCATGCGAAACAAATGGTTTAGCTTCAAATATTTGCGATATACATGATTTAGCTTCAACTGTATGCGAAACAAACGAGATAGCTTCAAATCCAAGCGAAACATGTGATTTAGCTTCAAATCAATGCGAAGTAGAATGCTTAGCTTCAAATCCATGCGAATCAAATGGTTTAGCTTCAAATACTTGTGATTTACATGATTTAGCTTCAAATGCATGCGAAACAAACGACTTAGCTTCAAATCCAAGCGAAACGCATGTTTTAGCTTCAAATCAATGCGAAGTAGAAGGCATTGCTTCAAATCAATGCGAAACAAATGATTGAGCTTCAAATACTTGCGATATAAGTGATATAGCTTCAAATGCAGACGAAACAAACGAGTCAGCATCAAATCCAAGTGAAAGACACGATTCAGCTTTAATTGAACGCGATGTAGATGGTTTAGCATCAAATCAATGCGATGTAGAATGTTTAGTTTCAAATCCACGCGAAACAAATGATTTAGATTCAGATACTTGCGATATTAGTCATATAGCTTCAAATGCAGGCGAAACTAACGAGTTCGCTTCAAAACCATGCGAAAGACAAGATTTAGCTTCAAATGCAGGCGAAACAAACGAGTTAGCTTCAAAATCCATGCGAATACACATGATTTAGCTTCAAATCAATGCGAAGTAGAAGGCTTAGCTTCAAATCCGTGCGACACAAATGGTTTAGCTTCAAATACTTGCGATATAAATGATATAGATTCAAATGCAGGCGAAACATACGAGTTAGCTTCAAATCCATGCGAAACACATGATCTAGCTTCAAATTCATGCGAAACACATGGTTTAAATTCATATTCTTGCGAAACAAATGGTTTAGATTCCGATACTTGTGATAAACATGATTTAGCTTCAACTGCATGCGAAACAAACGACTTAGCTTTAAATCCATGCGAAAAACATGATTTACCATCAAATACTTGCGACATAAGTGATATAGCTTCAAATGCAGACGAAACAAACGAGTCAGCATGAAATCCAAGTGAAAGACACGATACAGCTTCAATTGAACGCGATGTAGATGGTTTAGCATCAAATCAATGCGATGTAGAATGTTTAGTTTCAAATCCACGCGAAACAAATGATTTTGATTCAGATACTTGCGATATTAGTCATATAGCTTCAAATGCGGGTGAAACAAACGAGCAAGTTTGAAATCCATGCCAAAACACACGATTAAACTTCACATGCATTGCGAAACACATGGTTTCGCTTCAAATTCATGCAACGCACGTGATTTAGATTCAAATTTATGCGAAACAAATTATTTAGCTTCAAACACAGGCGAAACAAATGAGTTAGCTTCAAATCCATGCGAAACACATGTTTTAGCTCCAAATCCATGCGAAACACATGCTCTAGCTTCATATCAATGCGATGTAGAAGGCTTAGTTTCAAATCCAATCGAATCACATGATGTAGCTTCAAATCAATGCGAAGTAGAAGGCTTGGCTTGAAATCCATGCGAAACAAATGATTTTTCTCCAAATACTTGCGATACAAGTGATATAGCTTCAAATGCAGGCGAAACAAACTAGTTAGATTCAATTCCAAGCGAAACACATGATTAATCTTCAAATCATTGCTATGTAGATGGTTTAGCTTCAAATCCATGCGAAAAAAATGATTTAGCTTCAGATACTTGCGATAAAATTGATATAGCTTCAAATACAGACGAAACAAACGAGTTAGCTTCAAGTACAAGCGAAAGACATGATTTAGCTACAAATCGATGCAATGCAGAAGGTTTAGCTTCAAATCCATACGAAACAAATCATTTAGCTTCAAATACTTGCGATATATGTGAAATAGATACAAAGGCGGACGAAACAAACGAGTTAGCTTCAAATCCATGCGATACACTAGATTTAGCTTCAAATCAATGCGATGTAGAAGGATGAGCTTCAAATCCATGCGACACGAATCATTTAGCTTCAAATACGTGCGATATAAATGATATAGCTTCAAATGCAGGCGAAACAAACGAGTTAGCTTCACATCCATGTGAAACACATGATTTAGATTCAAATTCTTGCGAAACACGTGGTATAGCTTCATATTCTTGCTAAACAAATGGGTTAGCTTCAGATACTTGTGATATAAGTGATATAGCTTCACATGCATGCGAAACAAACGAGTTAGCTTCAAATCCAAGCGAAACACATGATCTAGGATCAAATCAATACGAAGTAGAAGGCTTGGCTTCAAATCCATGCGAAACGTATGATTTATCTTCAAATACTTGCGAAGATAAGAGATATTGCTTCAAATGCATGCGAAACAAACGAGTTAGCTTCAAATTCATGCGAAACACATGGTTTAGCTTCATATTCTTACGAAACAAATGGCTTAGCTTCAGATACTTGTGATATACATGATTTCGTTTCAACAGTATGTGATGAAAACATGACAGTTTCAAATCCAAGCGAAACAGATGATTTAGCTTCTAATCAGTGCGAAGTATAGGGTGTTAGCTTCAAATCCATGCGACAAGAATGATTTATCTCCAAATACTTGCGAATATAAGGGATACTGCTCCAAATGCATGCGAAACAAACGAGTTAGCTTCAAAATCATGCGAAACACATGGTTTAGCTTCATATTCTTACGAAACAAATGGCTTAGCTCTGGATACTTGTGATAAACATGATTTAGCTTCAAATGCATAGGAAACAAACGAGCTAGCTTCAAAACCAAGGGAAACACATAATTTTGCTGCAAATCAATGCGAAATTGAAGGCTTAGCTTCAAATCTATGCGAAATATATGAGCTACCTTCAAATACTTGCGATATAAATGATATAGCTTCGAATGCAGGTGAAACAAACGAGATAGCTTCAAATCCATACGAAACACATGATTTAGCTTCAAATCAATGCGAAGTAGAAGGCGTAGTTTCAAATCCATGCGGAACAAATGATTGAGCTTCAAATACTTGCGATATAAGTGATATAGCTTCAAATTCAGGTGAAACGAACGAGTTAGATTCAAATCCATGCGAAATACAAGATTTAGCTGCAAATCAATGCGATGTAGAAGGTTTAGCTTCAAATCCAAGCGGCACAAATGATTTAGCTTCAATTACTTGTGATATAAGTAATATAGATTCAACTGCAGGCGAAACAAACGAGTTAGCTTCAAATCCATGCGAAACACATGATTTAGCTTCAAATCAATGCGAAGTGGAAGGCTTAGATTTAAATACATGAGAACAAATGATTTAGCTTCTAATACTCTCGATATTAGTGATATAGCTTCACATGCTGACGAAACAAACGAGTTAGCTTCTAGTCCATGCGATGTAGAAGGTTTAGCTTCAAATGCATGCGAAACAAATGATTTAGCTTCCAATTCATGCGAAACACATGGATTAGCTTCATATTGTTGCGAAACAAATCGTTTAGCTCCAGATACTTGTGATAAACATGATTTAGCTTCAACTGCATGCGAAACAAATGAGTTGGCTTCAAATCCAAGCGAAACACATGACTTGGCTTCAAATCAATGCGATGTAGAAGGTTTAGCACCGAATCCATGCGAAACAAATGATTTGGCTTCAAATCACGAAACGAACGAGATAGCTTCAAATCCATGCGAAACAAATGATTTTTCTCCAAATACTTGCGATACAAGTGATATAGCTTCAAATGCAGGCGAAACAAACTAGTTAGATTCAATTGCAAGCGAAACACATGATTAATCTTCAAATCATTGCTATGTAGATGGTTTAGCTTCAAATCCATGCGATAAAAATGATTTAGCTTCAGATACTTGCGATAAAATTGATATAGCTTCAAATACAGACGAAACAAATCATTTAGCTTCAAATACTTGCGATATATGTGAAATAGATACAAAGGCGGACGAAACGAACGAGTTAGCTTCAAATCCATGCGATACACTAGATTTAGCTTCAAATCAATTCGATGTAGAAGGATGAGCTTCAAATCCATGCGACACAAATCATTTAGCTTCAAATACGTGCGATATAAATGATATAGCTTCAAATGCAGGCGAAATAAACGAGTTAGCTTCACATCCATGTGAAAGACATGATTTAGCTTCAAATTCTTGCGGAACACGTGGTATAGCTTCATATTCTTGCTAAACAAATGGGTTAGCTTCAGATACTTGTGATATAAGTGATATAGCTTCACATGCATGCGAAACAAACGAGTTAGCTTCAAATCCAAGCGAAACACATGATCTAGGATCTAATCAATACGAAGTAGAAGGCTTGGCTTCAAATCCATGCGAAACGTATGATTTATCTTCAAATACTTGCGAATATAAGGGATACTGCTTTAAATGCATGCCAAACAAACGAGTTAGCTTCAAATTCATACGAAACACATGGTTTAGCTTCATATTCTTACGAAACAAATGGCTTAGCTTCAGATACTTGTGATATACATGATTTCGTTTCAACAGTATGTGATGAAAACATGACAGTTTCAAATCCAAGCGAAACAGATGATTTAGCTTCTAATCAGTGAGAAGTATAGGGTGTTAGCTTCAAATCCATGCGACACGAATGATTTATCTCCAAATACTTGCGAATATAAGGGATACTGCTCCAAATGCATGCGAAACAAACGAGTTAGCTTCAAAATCATGCGAAACACATGGTTTAGCTTCATATTCTTACGAAACAAATGGCTTAGCTCTGGATACTTGTGATAAACATGATTTAGCTTCAACTGCATAGGAAACAAACGAGCTAGCTTCAAAACCAAGGGAAACACATAATTTTGCTGCAAATCAATGCGAAATTGAAGGCTTAGATTCAAATCTATGCGAAATATATGAGCTACCTTCAAATACTTGCGATATAAATGAAATAGCTTCAAATGCAGGCAAAACAAACGAATTAGCTTCAAATCCATGCGAAACACAGGATTTAGCTTCAAATCAATGCGAAGTAGAAGGCTTAGCTTCAAAACCATGCGAAACAGATGGGTTAGCTTCAAATAGTTGCGATATAATTGATATAGCTGAAAATGCTGGCGAAACAAACGAGTTAGCTTCAAATCCATGCGAAACAAATGATTTAGCGTCAAATACTTGCGTTATAAATGATATAGCTTCTAATCCATGCGAAACTCACGATTTAGTTTCAAATCAATGCGAACTAGATGTTTTAGATTCAAATCCATGCCAAACAAATAATTTAGATTCAGATACTTGGGATATATGTGATATAGCTTCAAATGCAGACGAAACAAAACGAGTTAATTTCAAAATCCATGCGATACAAATGACTTAGCTTCAACTCAATGCGAAGTAGAAGACTTAGCTTCAAATCCATGCGAAACAAATGATATTTTTCAAGTCCTTGCGATACAATTGATATAGATTCGTATGCAGGCGAAACAAACGAGTTAGCTTCAAATCCAAGCGAAACACATGATTTAACTTCAAATCAATGCGGAGTAGAAGGCTTAACTTCAAATCAATGCGACACAACTGATTTAGCTTCGAATACTTGCGATATTATTGAAACAGCTTCAAATGCAGACAACACAATCGAGTTAGATTCAAATCCATCCGAAACGCATGATATAGTTTCAAATTCAAGCGAAACACATGATTTAGCTTCAAATCAATGTAAAGTAGAAGGCTTATCTTCAAATCCATGAGGGACGAAAGATTTAGGTTCAAATACTTGCGAGTATAAGTGATACAGCTTCAAATGCAGGCGAAACAAACGAGTTAGATTCACATCCATGCCAAACACATGATTTAGCTTCAAATTCTTGCGAAACACAAGGTTTAGCTTCAAATTCATGCGATACAAATGGTTTAGCTTCAAATACTTGCGACATAATTGAAACAGCTACAAATGCAGACAAAACAAACGAGTTAGATTCACATCCGGGCGAAACAAATGATTTAGCTTCATATCAAAGCGAAGTAGAAGACTTAGCTTCAAATCCATGCAAAACGAATGATTTAGCTTCAAATACTTTCGGTATATATGAAATAGCTTCAAATGCAGGCGAAACAAACGAGTTAGCTTCAAATTCATGCAAAACACATGATTTAGCTTCCAATCAATGCAAAGTAGAAGGCTTAGCTTCAAATCCATGCGAAACAGATGGGTTAGCTTCAAATAGTTGCGATATAAATGATATAGCTGAAAATGCAGGCGAAACAAACGAGATAGCTTCAAATCCATGCGAAACAAATGATTTAACGTCAAATACTTGCGTTATAAATGATATAGCTTCTAATCCATGCGAAACTCACGATTTAGCTTCAAATCAATGCGAACTAGATGTTTTAGATTCAAATCCATGCCAAACAAATAATTTAGATTCAGATACTTGGGATATATGTGATATAGCTTCAAATGCAGACGAAACAAAACGAGTTAGCTTCAAAATCCATGCGATACAAATGACTTAGCTTCAACTCAATGCGAAGTAGAAGGCTTAGCTTCAAACCCATGCGAAACAAATGATTTTTCTTCAAATCAATACGAAGTAGAAGGCTTAGCTTCAAATGCTTGCGAATCAAATGGTTTAGCTTCAAATACTCACGATCTAAATGAAGTAGGTTCAACTGCATGCGAAACAAACGAGTTAGCTTCAAATCGAAGCGAAACACATGACTTAGCTTCAAATCTATGCGAAGTAAAAGGCTTAGCTTCGAATCCGTGCGAAACAAATGATTCAGCTTCAAATAATTCGATATAATTGATTTAGCTTCAAATGCAGACGTAACAAACGAGTTAGCATCAAATCCAAGCGAAACACATGATTTAACTTCAAATCAATGCGATGCAGATGGATTAGCTTCAAATCCATGCGAAACAAATGATTTTTTTCAATTTCTTGCGATACAAGTGATATAGATTCGTATGCAGGCGAAACAATCGAGTTAGCTTCAAATCCAAGCGAAACACATGATTTAGCTTCAATTTCATGCGAAGCAGAAGGCTTAGCTTCAAATCCATGCGAAACGAATGGTTTAGCTTCAAATACTTGCGAATTTAAGTGATATAGCTTCTTAATGCAGGCGAAACAATCGAGTTAGCTTCAAATCAATGCGAAGTAGAAGGCTTATCTTCAAATCCATTCGAAACAAATGGTTCAGCTTCAAAAACTTGCGATATAAATGAAGTAGATTCAAATACAGTCAACACAAACGAGCTAGCTTCAAATCCAAGCGAAACACAAGATTTATCTTCATATCAACGCGAAGTAGAAGTCTTAGCTTCAAATCCATGCGACACAACTGATTTAACATAAAATACTTGCGATATAAGTGATATAGCTTCAAATGAAGACGAAACAAACGAGTTAGCTTCAAATCCATGCGAAACAAATGATTTAGCTTCAAATACTTGCGATATAAGTGATAAAGCTTCAAATGCAGACGAATCAAACGAGTTAGCTTCAAATCCATGCGAAACACATGATTTAGCTTCAAATCAATGCGAAATAGAAGGCTTAGATTTAAATACATGAGAACAAATGATTTAGCTTCTAATACTCTCGATATTAGTGATATAGCTTCACTTGCTGACGAAACAAACGAGTTAGCTTCTAGTCCATGGGATGTAGAAGGTTTAGCTTTAAATCCATGCGAAACACATGATTTGGCTTCAAATCAATGCGATGTAGAAGGTTTAGCACCGAATCCATGCGAAACAAATGATTTGGCTTCAAATCACGAAACGAGCGAGATAGCTTCAAATCCATGCGAAACAAATGATTTTTCTCCAAATACTTGCGATACAAGTGATATAGCTTCACATGCAGGCGAAACAAACTAGTTAGATACAATTCCAAGCGAAACACATGATTAAGCTTCAAATCAATGCTATGTAGATGGTTTAGCTTCAAATCCATGCGAAAAAAATGATTTAGCTTCAGATACTTGCGATAAAATTGATATAGCTTCAAATACAGACGAAACAAATCATTTAGCTTCAAATACTTGCGATATATGTGAAATAGATACAAAGGCGGACGAAACGAACGAGTTAGCTTCAAATCCATGCGATACACTAGATTTAGCTTCAAATCAATTCGATGTAGAAGGATGAGCTTCAAATCCATGCGACACAAATCATTTAGCTTCAAATACGTGCGATATAAATGATATAGCTTCAAATGCAGGCGAAATAAACGAGTTAGCTTCACATCCATGTGAAACACATGAATTAGCTTCAAATTCTTGCGGAACACGTGGTATAGCTTCATATTCTTGCTAAACAAATGGGTTAGCTTCAGATACTTGTGATATAAGTGATATAGCTTCACATGCATGCGAAACAAACGAGTTAGCTTCAAATCCAAGCGAAACACATGATCTAGGATCAAATCAATACGAAGTAGAAGGCTTGGCTTCAAATCCATGCGAAACGTATGATTTATCTTCAAATACTTGCGAATATAAGGGATACTGCTTTAAATGCATGTCAAACAAACGAGTTAGCTTCAAATTCATGCGAAACACATGGTTTAGCTTCATATTCTTACGAAACAAATGGCTTAGCTTCAGATACTTGTGATATACATGATTTCGTTTCAACAGTATGTGATGAAAACATGACAGTTTCAAATCCAAGCGAAACAGATGATTTAGCTTCTAATCAGTGAGAAGTATAGGGTGTTAGCTTCAAATCCATGCGACACGAATGATTTATCTCCAAATACTTGCGAATATAAGGGATACTGCTCCAAATGCATGCGAAACAAACGAGTTAGCTTCAAAATCATGCGAAACACATGGTTTAGCTTCATATTCTTACGAAACAAATGTCTTAGCTCTGGATACTTGTGATAAACATGATTTAGCTTCAACTGCATAGGAAACAAACGAGCTAGCTTCAAAACCAAGGGAAACACATAATTTTGCTGCAAATCAATGCGAAATTGAAGGCTTAGATTCAAATCTATGCGAAATATATGAGCTACCTTCAAATACTTGCGATATAAATGAAATAGCTTCAAATGCAGGCAAAACAAACGAATTAGCTTCAAATCCATGCGAAACACAGGATTTAGCTTCAAATCAATGCGAAGTAGAAGGCTTAGCTTCAAAACCATGCGAAACAGATGGGTTAGCTTCAAATAGTTGCGATATAAATGAAGTAGCTTCAAATACAGTCAGCACAAACGAGCTAGCTTCAAATCCAAGCGAAACACAAGATTTATCTTCATATCAATGCGAAGTAGAAGTCTTAGCTTCAAATCCATGCGACACAACTGATTTAACATAAAATACTTGCGATATAAGTGATATAGCTTCAAATGAAGACGAAACAAACGAGTTAGCTTCAAATCCATGCGAAACAAATGATTTAGCTTCAAATACTTGCGATATAAGTGATAAAGCTTCAAATGCAGACGAATCAAACGAGTTAGCTTCAAATCCATGCGAAACACATGATTTAGCTTCAAATCAATGCGAAATAGAAGGCTTAGATTTAAATACATGAGAACAAATGATTTAGCTTCTAATACTCTCGATATTAGTGATATAGCTTCACTTGCTGACGAAACAAACGAGTTAGCTTCTAGTCCATGGGATGTAGAAGGTTTAGCTTCAAATCCATGCGAAACACATGATTTAGCCGCAAATCAATGCGATGTAGAAGGTTTATCTTCAAATCCATGCGAAACAAATGGTTTAGCTTCAAATGAATGCGAAGTAGGAGGCTTAGCTTCAATTCCATGCAAAACAAATGGTTTAGCTACAAACACTTGTGATATACATTATTTAGCTACAACTGCATGCGAAACGAACGAGTCAGCTTCAAATCCATGCGAAACACATGATTTAGCTTCAAATCAATGCGATGTAGAAGGTTTAGCTTCAAATCCAAGCGAAACACATGATTTAGCTTCAAATACTTGCGATATAAGTGATCTAGCTTCAAATACAGGCGAAACAAACGAGTTAGCTTCATCTCCATGCGAAACACATGATTCAGCTGCAAATCAATGCGATGTAGAAGGTTTAGCTTCAAATCCATGCGTTACACAAGATTTAGCTTCAAATCAATGCCATGTAGAAGGTTCAGCTTGAAATCCATGCGACACATGTGATTTAGCTTCAAATTCTTGCGATATAAGTGATATAGTTTCTAGAGCTGGATGAACAAACGAGGTATCTTCAATTCCATGCGAAACAAATGATTTAGCTTCAAATCAATGCGAAGTTGAAGGCTTAGCTTCAAATCCATGCGAAACAAATAATTTAGCATCAGATACTTGCGATATAAGTGATATAGCTTCAAATGTAGGGGAAACAAACGAGTTAGCTTCAAATCTATGCAAAACACATGATTAAGCTTCAAATCAATGCTATGTAGAAGGTTTAGCTTCAAATCCAAGCTAAACAAATGATTTAGCTTCAGATACTTGCGATATAAGTGATATAGCCTCAAATGCAGACAAAACAAACGAGTTAGCTTGAAATCTAAGCGAAAGAAATGATTTTGCTTAAAATCGATGCGATGTAGATGGCTTAGCTTCAAATGCAAGCGAAACACATGATTTAGCTTCAAATCAATGCGATGTAGAAGGTTTAGCTTCAAATCAATAAGAGGTAGAAGGTTTAGCTTCAAACCAATAGAATTTAGAAGGTTTAGCTTCAAATCAATGCGATGTAGAAGGTTTAGCTTCAAATCCATACGAAAAACATGATTTAGCTTCAAACCAATGCGATGTAGAAGGTTTAGCATCAAATCCTTGCGAAACAAATGATTTAGCTTCAAACACTTGGGATTTAAGTGATATAGCTTCAAATGCAGACGAATCAAACGAGTTAGCATCGAAATCCATGCGATACACGTGATTTAGCATCGAAACAATGCGAAGTAGAAGGCTAAGCTTCAAATTAAGGCAAAAAAATGGTTTAGCTTCAGATACTTGCGATATAAGTGATATAGCTTCAAATGCAGGAGGAACGAACGAGATAGCTTCAAGTTCATGCAAAACACACGATTAAGTTTCAAATCAATGATATGTAGAAGGTTTAGCTTAAGAAACAATGCGACACAAATGATTTAGCTTCAGATACTTGCGATATGAGTGATATAGCTTCAAATGCAGACGAAGCAAACGAGTTAGCTTCAAATCCACGCGAAACACATGATATAGCTGCAAATCAATGCGATGTAGAAGGTTTAGCTTCGAATCCACGCGAAACAAATGACATGGCTTCAAACACTTGGGATATAAGTGGTATAGCTTCAAATGCAGACGAATAAAAGCTTCAAAATCCATGCGATACACATGATATAGCTTCACATCAATGCGAAGTAGAAGGATTAGCTTCAAATCTGTGCGGAACAAACGATTGAACTTCAAACACTTCGGATATAGGTGATATAGCTTCAGCTGCATGCGAAACAAACGAGTTAGCTTCAAATCCATGCGAAACACATGATTATGCTTCAAATCAATGCGAAGTAGAATGCTTACCTTCAATTCCATCCGAATCAAAAGGTTTAGATTCAAATACTTGTGATATACATGATTTCGTTTCAACTCTATGTGAAACAAACGTGTTAGCTTCAAATCCAAGCAAAACACATGATTTAGATTCAAATCAATGCGATCTAGAAGGCTTAGCTTCAAATCCATGCGAAACAAATGATTTAGCTTCAAATACTTGCGATATAAGTGATAAAGCTTCAAATGCAGACGAATCAAACGAGTTAGCTTCAAATCCATGCGAAACACATGATTTAGCTTCAAATCAATGCGAAATAGAAGGCTTAGATTTAAATACATGAGAACAAATGATTTAGCTTCTAATACTCTCGATATTAGTGATATAGCTTCACTTGCTGACGAAACAAACGAGTTAGCTTCTAGTCCATGGGATGTAGAAGGTTTAGCTTCAAATCCATGCGAAACACATGATTTAGCCGCAAATCAATGCGATGTAGAAGGTTTATCTTCAAATCCATGCGAAACAAATGGTTTAGCTTCAAATGAATGCGAAGTAGGAGGCTTAGCTTCAATTCCATGCAAAACAAATGGTTTAGCTACAAACACTTGTGATATACATTATTTAGCTACAACTGCATGCGAAACGAACGAGTCAGCTTCAAATCCATGCGAAACACATGATTTAGCTTCAAATCAATGCGATGTAGAAGGTTTAGCTTCAAATCCAAGCGAAACACATGATTTAGCTTCAAATACTTGCGATATAAGTGATCTAGCTTCAAATACAGGCGAAACAAACGAGTTAGCTTCATCTCCATGCGAAACACATGATTCAGCTGCAAATCAATGCGATGTAGAAGGTTTAGCTTCAAATCCATGCGTTACACAAGATTTAGCTTCAAATCAATGCCATGTAGAAGGTTCAGCTTGAAATCCATGCGACACATGTGATTTAGCTTCAAATTCTTGCGATATAAGTGATATAGTTTCTAGAGCTGGATGAACAAACGAGGTATCTTCAATTCCATGCGAAACAAATGATTTAGCTTCAAATCAATGCGAAGTTGAAGGCTTAGCTTCAAATCCATGCGAAACAAATAATTTAGCATCAGATACTTGCGATATAAGTGATATAGCTTCAAATGTAGGGGAAACAAACGAGTTAGCTTCAAATCTATGCAAAACACATGATTAAGCTTCAAATCAATGCTATGTAGAAGGTTTAGCTTCAAATCCAAGCTAAACAAATGATTTAGCTTCAGATACTTGCGATATAAGTGATATAGCCTCAAATGCAGACAAAACAAACGAGTTAGCTTGAAATCTAAGCGAAAGAAATGATTTTGCTTAAAATCGATGCGATGTAGATGGCTTAGCTTCAAATGCAAGCGAAACACATGATTTAGCTTCAAATCAATGCGATGTAGAAGGTTTAGCTTCAAATCAATAAGAGGTAGAAGGTTTAGCTTCAAACCAATAGAATTTAGAAGGTTTAGCTTCAAATCAATGCGATGTAGAAGGTTTAGCTTCAAATCCATACGAAAAACATGATTTAGCTTCAAACCAATGCGATGTAGAAGGTTTAGCATCAAATCCTTGCGAAACAAATGATTTAGCTTCAAACACTTGGGATTTAAGTGATATAGCTTCAAATGCAGACGAATCAAACGAGTTAGCATCGAAATCCATGCGATACACGTGATTTAGCATCGAAACAATGCGAAGTAGAAGGCTAAGCTTCAAATTAAGGCAAAAAAAATGGTTTAGCTTCAGATACTTGCGATATAAGTGATATAGCTTCAAATGCAGGAGGAACGAACGAGATAGCTTCAAGTTCATGCAAAACACACGATTAAGTTTCAAATCAATGATATGTAGAAGGTTTAGCTTAAGAAACAATGCGACACAAATGATTTAGCTTCAGATACTTGCGATATGAGTGATATAGCTTCAAATGCAGACGAAGCAAACGAGTTAGCTTCAAATCCACGCGAAACACATGATATAGCTGCAAATCAATGCGATGTAGAAGGTTTAGCTTCGAATCCACGCGAAACAAATGACATGGCTTCAAACACTTGGGATATAAGTGGTATAGCTTCAAATGCAGACGAATAAAAGCTTCAAAATCCATGCGATACACATGATATAGCTTCACATCAATGCGAAGTAGAAGGATTAGCTTCAAATCTGTGCGGAACAAACGATTGAACTTCAAACACTTCGGATATAGGTGATATAGCTTCAGCTGCATGCGAAACAAACGAGTTAGCTTCAAATCCATGCGAAACACATGATTATGCTTCAAATCAATGCGAAGTAGAATGCTTACCTTCAATTCCATCCGAATCAAAAGGTTTAGATTCAAATACTTGTGATATACATGATTTCGTTTCAACTCTATGTGAAACAAACGTGTTAGCTTCAAATCCAAGCAAAACACATGATTTAGATTCAAATCAATGCGATCTAGAAGGCTTAGCTTCAAATCCATGCAAACACGTGATTTAGCTTCCAATCAATGCGAAGTAAAAGGCTTAGATTCAAAGCCAAGCGAATCAAATGGTTTAGCTTCAAATACTTGTGATATTCATGATTTAGTATCAACTGGATTCGAAACAAACGAGACAGCTTCAAATCCATGCGAAACACATGATTTAGCTTATAATCACTGCGAAGTAGATGGCTTAGCTTTAAATCCATGCGAAAAACATGATTTGTGTTCAAATCAATACGATGTAGTAGAATTATCTTCAAATCCATTCGAAACAATTGATTTAAATCAAATACTTGCGATTTAAGTGTTTTAGATTCAAATGCAGGCGAATCAAATGAGTTAACTTCAAATCCATGCAAAAGAAATGATTAAGCTAACAATCCCTGCGATATAAATGAAGTTGGTTCAAAAGCAGTCAAAACAAACGATTAGTTTCAAATCCATGCGAAACACATGAATGTAATGCGAAGTAGAAGGCTTAGAAGGCTTCAAATCCATACGACACAACTGATTCAGCATCAAATACTTGCGATATAAATGATATAGCTTCAAATGCAGGCGACACAAACGAGTTAGCTTCAAATCCATGCCAAACACATGATTTAGCTTCAAATCCAAGCGAAACACATGATTTAGCTTCAAATCAATGCGATGTAGAAGGTTTAGCTGCAAATCAATGCGATACACAGGATTGAGCTTCAAACCAATGTGAAGTAGAAGGCTTAGCTTCAAATCCATGCGGAACAAATGATTTTTCTTCAAATACTTGCAATATAAGTGTTATAGCTTCAAATGGAAGCGAAACAAAAGAGTTAGCTTCAAATCCAAGCGAAACACATGATTTGGCTTCAAATCAAAGCGAAAAACATGATTTGGCTTCAAATCAAAGCGAAATAGAAGGCTTAGCTTCAAATCCATGCGACTCAAATGGTTTAGCTTCAAACCAGTGCGAAGTAGAAGGCTTAGATTTAAATCCATTCGAAACACATTATTTAGCTTCAAATCAACGCGAAACACATGGTATAGCTCCGTATTCTTGCGAAACAAATGCGTTAGATTTAGATACTTGTGAAAAACATGATATAGAATCAACTGCATGCGAAACAAACGTGTAGAGCTTCAAATCCATGCGGAACACATGATTATGCTTTAAATCAATGCAAACTAGAAGGCTTAACTTCAAATCCATGCGAAACACATGATTTAGCTTCAAATCAATGCGAAATAGAAGGCTTAGATTTAAATACATGAGAACAAATGATTTAGCTTCTAATACTCTCGATATTAGTGATATAGCTTCACTTGCTGACGAAACAAACGAGTTAGCTTCTAGTCCATGGGATGTAGAAGGTTTAGCTTTAAATCCATGCGAAACACATGATTTGGCTTCAAATCAATGCGATGTAGAAGGTTTAGCACCGAATCCATGCGAAACAAATGATTTGGCTTCAAATCACGAAACGAGCGAGATAGCTTCAAATCCATGCGAAACAAATGATTTTTCTCCAAATACTTGCGATACAAGTGATATAGCTTCACATGCAGGCGAAACAAACTAGTTAGATTCAATTCCAAGCGAAACACATGATTAAGCTTCAAATCAATGCTATGTAGATGGTTTAGCTTCAAATCCATGCGAAAAAAATGATTTAGCTTCAGATACTTGCGATAAAATTGATATAGCTTCAAATACAGACGAAACAAACGAGTTAGCTTCAAGTACAAGCGAAAGACATGATTTAGCTACAAATCGATGCGATGCAGAAGGTTTAGCTTCAAATCCATACGAAACAAATCATTTAGCTTCAAATACTTGCGATATATGTGAAATAGATACAAAGGCGGACGAAACGAACGAGTTAGCTTCAAATCAATGCGAAGTAGAAGGCTTAGCTTCAAATCCATGCGAAACACATGACTTAGCTTCAAATCAGTGCGAAGTAAAAGGCTTAGCTTCAAATCCATGCGAATCTAATCGTTCGGCTTCAATTGCTTGAGAAAAACATGATTTAGATTCAAAATCATGCGAAACACATGATTTAGCTTAATATTCACGCGAAACGAATGGTTCAGCTCCAAATACTTGTGATATACATGATTTAGCTTCAAATCAATGCGAAGTAGAAGGCTTAGCTTCAAATTCATGCGAAACGAATGATTTAGGTTAAGATACTTGCGATATAAATGATATATCTTCGAATGCAGGAGAACCGAACGAGTTAGCACCAAATCCATGCGAAACAAATGATTTAGCTTCATATCAATGCGACCTAGAAGGCTTAGGTTCAAATCCATGAGGAACAAATAATTTAGCTTCAAATACTTGTGATATACATGATTTAGCTTCAAATGCAGGCGAAACAAACGAGTTAGCTTCAAATCCATGCGAAACACATGATTTAGCTTCAAATCAGGGCGAAGTAGAAGGCTTAGCTTCAAATCCATGCAACACAAATGATTTAGATTCAAATAATTGCGATATAAATGATATAGCTTCGAATGCAGGCGAAACGAACGAGTTAGCTTCAAATCCATGCGATACACTAGATTTAGCTTCAAATCAATGCGATGTAGAAGGATGAGCTTCAAATCCATGCGACACAAATCATTTAGCTTCAAATACGTGCGATATAAATGATATAGGTTCAAATGCATGCGAAACAAACGAGTTAGCTTCACATCCACGTGAAACACATGATTTAGCTTCAAATTTTTGCGAAACACGTGGTATAGCTTCATATTCTTGCTAAACAAATGGGTTAGCTTCAGATACTTGTGATATAAGTGATATAGCTTCACATGCATGCGAAACAAACGAGTTAGCTTCAAATCCAAGCGAAACACATGATCTAGGATCAAATCAATACGAAGTAGAAGGCTTGGCTTCAAATCCATGCGAAACGTATGATTTATCTTCAAATACTTGCGAACATAAGGGATATTGCTTCAAATGCATGCGAAACAAACGAGTTAGCTTCAAATTCATGCGAAACACATGGTTTAGCTTCATATTCTTACGAAACAAACGGCTTAGCTTCAGATACTTGTGATATACATGATTTCGTTTCAACAGTATGTGAAGAAAACATGACAGTTTCAAATCCAAGCGAAACAGATGATTTAGCTTCTAATCAGTGCGAAGTATAGGGTGTTAGCTTCAAATCCATGCGACAAGAATGATTTATCTCCAAATACTTGCGAATATAAGGGATACTGCTCCAAATGCATGCGAAACAAACGAGTTAGCTTCAAAATCATGCGAAACACATGGTTTAGCTTCATATTCTTACGAAACAAATGGCTTAGCTGCCGATACTTGTGATAAACATGATTTAGCTTCAACTGCATAGGAAACAAACGAGCTAGCTTCAAAACCAAGGGAAACACATAATTTTGCTGCAAATCAATACGAAGTAGAAGGCTTAGCTTCAAATACTTGCGAATCAACTGGTTTAGGTTCAAATACTCACGATCTAAATGAAGTAGGTTCAACTGCATGCGAAACAAACGAGTTAGCTTCAAATCCAAGCGAAACACATGACTTAGCTTCAAATCAATGCGAAGTAAAAGGCTTAGCTTCGAATCCGTGCGAAACAAATGATTCAGCTTCAAATAATTCGATATAATTGATTTAGCTTCAAATGCAGACGTAACAAACGAGTTAGCTTCAAATCCATGCGAAACACAGGATTTAGCTTCAAATCAATGCGAAGTAGAAGGCTTAGCTTCAAATCCATGCGAAACAAATGATATTTTTCAAGTCCTTGCGATACAATTGATATAGATTCGTATGCAGGCGAAAAAAACGAGTTAGCTTCAAATCCAAGCGAAACACATGATTTAACTTCAAATCAATGCGGAGTAGAAGGCTTAACTTCAAATCAATGCGACACAACTGATTTAGCTTCGAATACTTGCGATATTATTGAAACAGCTTCAAATGCAGACAAAACAAACGAGTTAGATTCACATCCGGGCGAAACAAATGATTTAAATTCATATCAAAGCGAAGTAGAAGACTTAGCTTCAAATCCATGCAAAATGAATGATTTAGCTTCAAATACTTTCGGTATATATGAAATAGCTTCAAATGCAGGCGAAACAAACGAGTTAGCTTCAAATTCATGCAAAACACATGATTTAGCTTCCAATCAATGCAAAGTAGAAGGCTTAGCTTCAAATCCATGCGAAACAGATGGGTTAGCTTCAAATAGTTGCGATATAAATGATATAGCTGAAAATGCAGGCGAAACAAACGAGTTAGCTTCAAATCCATGCGAAACAAATGATTTAGCGTCAAATACTTGCGTTATAAATGATATAGCTTCTAATCCATGCGAAACTCACGATTTAGCTTCAAATCAATGCGAACTAGATGTTTTAGATTCAAATCCATGCCAAACAAATAATTTAAATTCAGATACTTGGGATATATGTGATATAGCTTCAAATGCAGACGAAACAAAACGAGTTAGCTTCAAAATCCATGCGATACAAATGACTTAGCTTCAACTCAATGCGAAGTAGAAAGCTTAGCTTCAAATCCATGCGAAACAAATGATTTTTCTTCAAATCAATACGAAGTAGAAGGCTTAGCTTCAAATGCTTGCGAATCAAATGGTTTAGCTTCAAATACTCACGATCTAAATGAAGTAGGTTCAACTGCATGCGAAACAAACGAGTTAGCTTCAAATCCAAGCGAAACACATGACTTAGCTTCAAATCAATGCGAAGTAAAAGGCTTAGCTTCGAATCCGTGCGAAACAAATGATTCAGCTTCAAATAATTCGATATAATTGATTTAGCTTCAAATGCAGACGTAACAAACGAGTTAGCTTCAAATCCAATCGAAACACATGATTTAACTTCAAATCAATGCGATGCAGATGGATTAGCTTCAAATCCATGCGAAACAAATGATTTTTTTCAATTTCTTGCGATACAAGTGATATAGATTCGTATGCAGGCGAAACAATCGAGTTAGCTTCAAATTCAAGCGAAACACATGATTTAGCTTCAATTTCATGCGAAGCAGAAGGCTTAGCTTCAAATCCATGCGAAACGAATGGTTTAGCTTCAAATACTTGCGAATTTAAGTGATATAGCTTCTTAATGCAGGCGAAACAATCGAGTTAGCTTCAAATCAATGCGAAGTAGAAGGCTTATCTTCAAATCCATTCGAAACAAATGGTTCAGCTTCAAAAACTTGCGATATAAATGAAGTAGATTCAAATACAGTCAACACAAACGAGCTAGCTTCAAATCCAAGCGAAACACAAGATTTGATTTAGTTTCAAATCAATTCCTAGTAGAAGGATTAGTTTCAAATGCATGCAAAACAAATGGTTCAGCTTCAAATACTTGCGATATAAATGAAGTAGCTTCAAATACAGTCAACACAAACGAGCTAGCTTCAAATCCAAGCGAAACACAAGATTTATCTTCATATCAACGCGAAGTAGAAGTCTTAGCTTCAAATCCATGCGACACAACTGATGTAGCTTCGAATACTTGAGATATTATTGAAACAGCTTCAAATGCAGACGACACAATCGAGTTAGCATCAAATCCATGCAAAACGAATGATATTGCTTCAAATTCAAGCGAAACACATGATTTAGCTTCAAATCAATGTGAAGTAGAAGGCTTATCTTCAAATCCATGAGGAACGAAAGATTTAGCTTCAAATACTTGCGAATATAAGTGATATAGCTTCAATGGCAGGCGATACAAACGAGTTAGATTCACATCCATGCCAAACACATGATTTAGCTTCAAATTCTTGCGAAACACAAAGTTCAGCTTCAAATTCATGCAAAACAAATGGTTTAGCTTCAAATACTTGTGTTTTTCCGCGTATTTGATATTCGCGGTTCCCTACAACTTTTCAAGTTGCTAGGGATACTAAGCTGAGTTTTTTTCTTTAACTTGGAATATATTTGAACATTCAACTTCACATCGATACAGAGTATAATTTTTAGAGAGTAGACTATTCCGTGTTCGGGTTGGTGGAAGAATGAATGTTGTGTGTTGTGTCTTCTCGGAGGTAAGTTCGGTGTGGGTGTGTTCTAAATTTGGGACAGTCGGATTTGTGGATTATTCATTTTTTGCGAGGAGTGAGGGAAACGGTCGCCCTGACTGATTGGAGTACAAAATTCGAAAGGTGACCGCCCCAAACTAAGGGTCACCCGCAGGTAGTGCTCGTGCCCTCGGGTGACGCCCGCGAAGTAACCCGAGTGTCCCAAGGATAAGCCGTAGCAAACAATGATCCGGAAAATGCCTCTTCTCGGTGGAACATGCATATCGTAAAAAACGGCTAGAATTGACATTTGGTGACCAACTGTGGGTCATAAAAGAAATACTTGAATAGAAGACGGAAATGGCTTTCAACGAAAGTGTTTACTACGGGTGTTCTGGCATTTCGATTGCTTCGTCCAAAATATTCTATTTCCTAGGGCCTTCGGTCCCTGGGTTATCCACATCTGGCAATTTTCCGCTTCCCAAGGACGGACGTAGATGGTCAATAATGTTTGACTCGAGGACACCATTTTTCCTCGCTTGATTTATAAAGGTTCCGTCATACAACGGAACAACTTGCGATATAATTGAAACAGCTTCAAATGCAGACAAAACAAACGAGTTAGCTTCACATCAGGGCGAAACAAATGATTTAGCTTCATATCAAAGCGAAACACATGATTTGGTTTCAAATCAACGCGATGTAGAAGGTTTAGCTTCAAATACTCTCGATATTAGTGATATAGCTTCAATTGCAGACAGAACAAACGAGTTATCTTCAAATCCATGCGAAACACATGATTTAGCTTCAAATTCATGCGAAACAAACGAGTTAGCTTCAAATCCATGCGATACACATGATCTACCTTCAAATCAATGCGAAGTAGAAGGCTTAGTTTCAAATACATGTGAAACAATTTATTTATATTCAGATAACTGCGACATAAGTGATATTGCTTCAAATGCAGGCGTAACAAACGAGTTAGCTTCAAAGCCATGCAAAACGAATGATTTAGCTTCAAATACTTGCGGTATAAATGAAACAGCTTCATATGCAGGCGGAACAAACGAGTTAGCTTCAAATCCATGCAAAACACAGGATTAAGCTTCAAATCCATGGGAAACAAATCATTTAGCTTCAAATCAATGTGATGTAGAAGGCTTAGCTTCGAATCCATGACAAACAAGTGATTTAGCTTCAGATACTTGCGATATAATTGATATAGCTTCAACTGCAGGCGAAACAAACGAGTTAGCTTCCAATCCATGCAAAACACATTTTTTAGCTTCAAATCAATGCGAAGTGGAAGGCTCAGCTTCAAATCCATGCGATACTAATGATTTAGCTTCAAATACTTGTGATATACATGATTTATCTTCAAATGCAGGCGAAGCACAAGAGTTAGCTTCAAATCCATGCGAAACACATGATTTAGCTTCAAATAAATGCGACGTAGAATGCTTAGCTTCAAAACCACGCTAATCAAATGGTTTAGCTTCAAATACCTCTGATAAACATGATTTAGCTTCAACTGCATGAGAAACCATCGTGTAAGCTTCAAAATCAAGCGAAACACATGATTCAGCTTCAAATCAATGCGAAGTAGAAGCCTCAGCTTCAAATCCATGCGAAACAATTGTTTTAGCTTCAAATACCTCTGATATACATGATTTAGCTTCAACTGCATGCGAAACAATCGAGTTAGCTTCAAATCCATGCGAAACACATGATTTAGCTTCAATTTCATGCGAAGCAGAAGGCTTAGCTTCAAATCCATGCGAAACGAATGGTTTAGCTTCAAATACTTGCGAATTTAAGTGATATAGCTTCTTAATGCAGGCGAAACAATCGAGTTAGCTTCAAATCAATGCGAAGTAGAAGGCTTATCTTCAAATCCATGCGAAACAAATGGTTTAGCGTCAAGTACTTGTTTTATACATGGTGTAGCTTCAAATGCAAACGAAACAAACGAGTTAGCTTCAAATCAATGCGAAGTAGAAGGCTTATCTTCAAATCCATGCGAAACAAATGGTTTAGCTTCAAATACTTGTGTTATACATGATTTAGCTTCACCTGCATGCGTATCAAACGAGTTAGCTTCAAATCCATGCGAATCACATGATTTAGTTTCAAATTAATGCGAAGTAGAAGATTTAGCTTCAAATCCATGCGAAACAAATGGTTTAGCTTCAAATACTTGTGATATACATGATTCAGCTTCAACTGCATGCGGAACAAACGAGTTAGCTTCAAATCCACGCGAATCGAATGGTTTAGCTTCAAATACATGTGATATACATGATTTATTTTCAAATGCACGCGAAGCAAAAGAGTTAGCTTCAAATCAATGCGGAACACGTGATTTAGCTTCAAATCAATGCGAAGTAGAAACCTTAGCTTCAAATCAATGCGAAACAAACGGTTTACCTTCTTATACTTGTGATATACATGATTTAGCTTGAACTGCAAACGAAACAAACGAGTTATCTTGAAATCCATGCGGAACACATGATTTAGCTTCAAATCAATGCGAAGTAGAAGGCTTAGAATCAAATACATGAGAATCAACTGGTTTAGCTTCAAATACATGTGATATACATGATTTATCTTCAAATGCAGGCGAAGCAAAAGAGTTATCTTCAAATCTATGCAAAACACATGATTAAGCTTCAAATCAATGCTATGTAGAAGGTTTAGCTTCAAATCCAAGCTAAACAAATGATCTAGCTTCATATACTTGCGATATAAGTGATATAGCCTCAAATGCAGACGAAACAAACGAGTTAGCTTGAAATCTAAGCGAAAGAAATAATTTAGCATCAGATACTTGCGATATAAGTGATATAGCTTCAAATGCAGGGGAAACAAACGAGTTAGCTTCAAATCTACGCAATACACATGATTAAGCTTCAAATCAATGCTATGTAGAAGGTTCAGCTTCAAATCCAAGCGAAAGAAATGATTCAGCTTGAAATCGATGCGATAGAGATGGCTTAGCATCAAAGGCAAGCGAAACACATGATTTAGCTTCAAATCAATGCGATGTAGAAGGTTTAGCTTCAAATCAATAAGAGGTAGAAGGTTTAGCTTCAAATCAATAGAATGTAGAAGGTTTAGCTTCAAATCAATGCGATGTAGAAGGTTTAGCTTCAAATCCATGCGAAACACATGATTTAGCTTCAAATCAATGCGATGTAGAAGGTTTAGTTTCAAATCCATGCGATACACATGATTTAGCTTCAAATCAATGCGATGTAGTAGGTTCAGCTTCAAATCCATGCGACACAATTGATTTAGCATCAGATACTTGCGATATAAATGATATAGCTTCAAATGCAGGGGAAACAAATGAGTTAGCTTCAAATAAATGCGAAGTAGAAGGCTTAGCTTTAAATTCATGCGAAACAAATGGTTTAGCTACAAATACTTGTGATATACATTATTTAGCTACAACTCCATGCGAAACTTACGAGTTAGCATCAAATCCATGCGAAACACATGATTAAGATTCAAATCAATGCGATGTAGATGGTTTGCTAAAAATCCATGCGATACACAAGATTTAGCTTCAAATTAATGCGATGTAGTAGATTCAGCGTCAAATCCATGCGATATAAGTGATATAGCTTCAAAAGCAGGAGGAACAAACGAGGTAGCTTCAATTCCATGCGAAACAAATGATGTAGCTTCAAATCAATGCGAAGTAGAAGGCGTAGCTTCAAATCCATGCGAAACAAATGGTTTAGCTACAAATACTTGTGATATACGTTATTTAGACTTAACTGCATGCGCATAGAACGAGTTAGCTTCAAATCCATGCGAAACACACGATTTAGCTTCAAATCAATACGACCTAGAAGGCTTAGGTTCAAATCCATGCGGAACAAATGATTTAGCTTCAAATACTTGTGATATACATGATTTAGCTTCAAATGCAGGCGAAACAAACGAGTTATCTTGAAATCCATGCGGAACACATGATTTAGCTTCAAATCAATGCGAAGTAGAAGGCTTAGAATCAAATACATGAGATTCAACTGGTTTAGCTTCAAATACATGTGATATACATGATTTATCTTCAAATGCAGGCGAAGCAAAAGAGTTATCTTCAAATCCCAGGGAAACACATGATTTAACTTCAAATCAATGCGAAGTAGGAGGCTTAGGTTCAAATCAATGCGAAACAAATAGTTTGGATTCAGATTCTTGTGATCAAAATGATTTAGCTTCAACTGCATGCGAATCAAACGAGTTAGCTTCAAATTCAAGAGAAACACATGATTTAACTTCAAATCAATGCGAAGGAGAAGTCTTAGCATCAAATTCATGCGAAACAAATGATTTACCTTCAAATACTTGCGATAAACATGATTTAGCTTCAACTGCGTGCGAATCAAACGAATTAGCTTCAAATCCAAGGGAAACACATGGTTTAACTTCAAATCAATGCGAAGTAGTAGGCTTAGCTTCAAAACAATGCGAAACAAATGTTTTGGGTTCAGATACTTGTGATCAAAATGATTTAGCTTCAACTGCATGCGAATCAAACGACTTAGCTTCAAATTCAAGAGAAACACATGAATTAACTTCAAATCAATGCGAAGTAGTAGGCTTAGCTTCAAATCCATGTGAAACAAATGATTTACCTTCAAAAATCTGCGGTTTAAATGAAATAGCTTCAAATGCAGGCGAAACAAACGAGTTAGCTTCAAATCCATGCGAAGCACATGAGTTAGCTTCAAATCAATGCGAAGTAGAAGGCTTAGATTCAAATCCATGTGAAACAAATGGTTTAGCTTCAAATACTTCTGATAAACACGATTTAGAGTCAATTGCATGCGAATGGAACGAGTTAGCTTCAAATCCCAGGGAAACACATGATTTAACTTCAAATCAATGCGAAGTAGGAGGCTTAGGTTCAAATCAATGCGAAACAAATAGTTTGGATTCAGATACTTGTGATCAAAATGATTTAGCTTCAACTGCATGCGAATCAAACGAGTTAGCTTCAAATTCAAGAGAAACACATGATTTAACTTCAAATCAATGCGAAGTAGGAGGCTTAGCTTCAAATCCATGCGAAACAAATGATTTACCTTCAAATACTTGCGGTTTAAATGAAATAGCTTTAATTGCAGGCGAAACAAACGTGTTAGCTTCAAGTCCATGCGAAACACATGATTCAGCTTCAAATCAATGCGAAGTAGTAGGCTTAGCTTCAAATCAATGCGAAACAAATGGTTTAGCTTCAAATACTTGTGATAAACATGATTTAGCTTCAACTGCATGCGAAACAAACGAGTTAGCTTCAAGACCATGCGAAACACATGATTCAGCTTCAAATCAATGCAAAGTAGTAGACTTAGCTTCAAATCAATGCGAAACAAATGGTTTAGCTTCAAATACTTGTGATAAACATGATTTAGTTTCAACTGCATACGAATCGATCGAGTTCGCTTCAAATTCAAGAGAAACACATGAATTAACTTCAAATCAATGCGAAGTAGTAGGCTTAGCTTCAAATCAATGCGAAACAAATGAATTACCTTCAAATACCTGCGGTTTAAATGAAATAGCTTCAAATGCAGGCGAAACAAACGAGTTAGCTTCACATCCATGCGAAGCATATGAGTTAGCTTCAAATCGATGCGAAGTAGAAAGCTTAGATTCAAATCCATGTGAAACAAATGGTTTAGCTTCAAATACTTCTGATAAACACGATTTAGAGTCAATTGCATGCGAATGGAACGAGTTAGCATCAAATCCCAGGGAAACACATGATTTAACTTCAAATCAATGCGAAGTAGGAGGCTTAGGTTCAAATCAATGCGAAACAAATAGTTTGGATTCAGATACTTGTGATCAAAATGATTTAGCTTCAACTGCATGCGAATCAAACGAGTTAGCTTCAAATTCAAGAGAAACACATGATTTAACTTCAAATCAATGCGAAGGAGAAGTCTTAGCATCAAATTCATGCGAAACAAATGATTTACCTTCAAATACTTACGATAAACATGATTTAGCTTCAACTGCGTGCGAATCAAACGACTTAGCTTCAAATCCAAGGGAAACACATGGTTTAACTTCAAATCAATGCGAAGTAGTAGGCTTAGCTTCAAAACAATGCGAAACAAATGTTTTGGGTTCAGATACTTGTGAACAAAATGATTTAGCTTCAACTGCATGCGAATCAAACGAGTTAGCTTCAAATTCAAGAGAAACACATGATTTAACTTCAAATCAATGCGAAGTAGGAGGCTTAGCTTCAAATCAATGCGAAACAAATGGTTTGGATTCAGATACTTGTGATCAAAATGATTTAGCTTCAACTGCATGCGAATCAAACGACTTAGCTTCAAATTCAAGGGAAACACATGATTTAACTTCAAATCAATGCAAAGTAGTAGACTTAGCTTCAAATCAATGCGAAACAAATGGTTTAGCTTCAAATACTTGTTATAAACATGATTTAGTTTCAACTGCATACGAATCGAACGAGTTCGCTTCAAATTCAAGAGAAACACATGAATGAAATTCAAATCAATGCGAAGTAGTAGGCTTAGCTTCAAATCAATGCGAAACAAATGAATTACCTTCAAATATCTGCGGTTTAAATGAAATAGCTTCAAATGCAGGCGAAACAAACGAGTTAGCTTCAAATCCATGCGAAGCACATGAGTTAGCTTCAAATCAATGCGAAGTAGAAGGCTTAGCTTCAAATCCATGTGAAACCAATGGTTTAACTTCAAATACTTCTGATAAACACGATTTAGAGTCAATTGCATGCGAATCAAACGAGTTAGCTTCAAATCCCAGGAAAACACATGATTTAACTTCAAATCAATGCGAAGTAGGAGGCTTAGCTTCAAATCCATGCGAAACAAATGATTTACCTTCAAATATCTGCGGTTTAAATGAAATAGCTTCAAATGCAGGCGAAACAAACGAGTTAGCTTCAAATCCATGCGAAGCACATGAGTTAGCTTCAAATCAATGCGAAGTAGAAGGCTTAGCTTCAAATCCATGTGAAACAAATGGTTTAACTTCAAATACTTCTGATAAACACGATTTAGAGTCAATTGCATGCGAATGGAACGAGTTAGCTTCAAATCCCAGGGAAACACATGATTTAACTTCAAATCAATGCGAAGTAGGAGGCTTAGCTTCAAATCTGTGCGAAACAAATGGTTTGGATTCAGATACATGTGATAAACATGGTTTAGCTTCAACTGCATGCGATTAAAACGAGATAGCTTAAAATTCAAGAGAAACACATGATACTAACTTCAAATCAATGCGAAGTAGAAGGCTTAGCTTCAAATCCATGCGAAACAAATGAATTTCCTTCAAATACCTGCGGTTTAAATGAAATAGCTTCAAATGCAAGCGAAACAAACGAGTTAGCTTCAAATCCATGCGAAGCACATGATTTAGCATCAAATCAATATGAAGTAGAAGGCTTAACTTCAAATCCATGCGAAACAAATGGTTTAGCTTCAAATACTTGTGATAAACACGATTTAGAGTCAACTGCATGCGAATGGAACGAGTTAGCTTCAAATCCCAGGGAAACACATGATTTAACTTCAAATCAATGCGAAGTAAGAGGCTTAGCTTCAAATCCATGTGAAACAAATGATTTACCTTCAAAAATCTGCGGTTTAAATGAAATAGCTTCAAATGCAGGCGAAACAAACGAGTTAGCTTCAAATCAATGCGAAGTAGAAGGCTTAGCTTCAAATCCATGTGAAACCAATGGTTTAACTTCAAATACTTCTGATAAACACGATTTAGAGTCAATTGCATGCGAATCAAACGAGTTAGCTTCAAATCCCAGGAAAACACATGATTTAACTTCAAATCAATGCGAAGTAGGAGGCTTAGCTCCAAATCCATGCGAAACAAATGATTTACCTTCAAATATCTGCGGTTTAAATGAAATAGCTTCAAATGCAGGCGAAACAAACGAGTTAGCTTCAAATCCATGCGAAGCACATGAGTTAGCTTCAAATCAATGCGAAGTAGAAGGCTTAGCTTCAAATCCATGTGAAACAAATGAATTTCCTTCAAATACCTGCGGTTTAAATGAAATAGCTTCAAATGCAAGCGAAACAAACGAGTTAGCTTCAAATCCATGCGAAGCACATGATTTAGCATCAAATCAATATGAAGTAGAAGGCTTAACTTCAAATCCATGCGAAACAAATGGTTTAGCTTCAAATACTTGTGATAAACACGATTTAGAGTCAACTGCATGCGAATGGAACGAGTTAGCTTCAAATCCCAGGGAAACACATGATTTAACTTCAAATCAATGCGAAGTAGGAGGCTTAGCTTCAAATCAATGCGAAACAAATAGTTTGGATTCTGATACTTGTGATCAAAATGATTTAGCTTCAACTGCATGCGAATCAAACGAGTTAGCTTCAAATTCAAGAGAAACACATGATTTAACTTCAAATCAATGCGAAGGAGAAGTCTTAGCATCAAATTCATGCGAAACAAATGATTTACCTTCAAATACTTGCGATAAACATGATTTAGCTTCAACTGCGTGCGAATCAAACGACTTAGCTTCAAATCCAAGGGAAACACATGGTTTAACTTCAAATTAATGCGAAGTAGTAGGCTTAGCTTCAAAACAATGCGAAACAAATGTTTTGGGTTCAGATACTTGCGGTTTAAATGAAATAGCTTCAAATGCAGGCGAAACAAACGAGTTAGCTTCAAGACCATGCGAAACACATGATTCAGCTTCAAATCAATGCAAAGTAGTAGACTTAGCTTCAAATCAATGCGAAACAAATGGTTTACCTTCAAATACTTGCGATAAACATGATTTAGCTTCAACTGCGTGCGAATCAAACGACTTAGCTTCAAATCCAAGGGAAACACATGGTTTAACTTCAAATTAATGCGAAGTAGTAGGCTTAGCTTCAAATCAATGCGAAACAAATGAATTACCTTCAAATACCTGCGGTTTAAATGAAATAGCTTCAAATGCAGGCGAAACAAACGAGTTAGCTTCACATCCATGCGAAGCATATGAGTTAGCTTCAAATCAATGCGAAGAAGAAGGCTTAGCTTCAAATCCATGTGAAAGAAGTGGTTTAGCTTCAAATACTTCTGATAAACACGATTTAGAGTCAATTGCATGCGAATGGAACGAGTTGGCTTCAAATCCCAGGGAAACACATGATTTAACTTCAAATCAATGCGAAGTAGGAGGCTTAGGTTCAAATCAATGCGAAACAAATAGTTTGGATTCAGATTCTTGTGATCAAAATGATTTAGCTTCAACTGCATGCGAATCAAACGAGTTAGCTTCAAATTCAAGAGAAACACATGATTTAACTTCAAATCAATGCGAAGGAGAAGTCTTAGCATCAAATTCATGCGAAACAAATGATTTACCTTCAAATACTTGCAATAAACATGATTTAGCTTCAACTGCGTGCGAATCAAACGAATTAGCTTCAAATCCAAGGGAAACACATGGTTTAATTTCAAATCAATGCGAAGTAGTAGGCTTAGCTTCAAAACAATGCGAAACAAATGTTTTGGGTTCAGATACTTGTGATCAAAATGATTTAGCTTCAACTGCATGCGAATCAAACGACTTAGCTTCAAATTCAAGAGAAACACATGAATTAACTTCAAATCAATGCGAAGTAGTAGGCTTAGCTTCAAATCCATGTGAAACAAATGATTTACCTTCAAAAATCTGCGGTTTAAATGAAATAGCTTCAAATGCAGGCGAAACAAACGAGTTAGCTTCAAATCAATGCGAAGTAGAAGGCTTAGCTTCAAATCCATGTGAAACCAATGGTTTAACTTCAAATACTTCTGATAAACACGATTTAGAGTCAATTGCATGCGAATCAAACGAGTTAGCTTCAAATCCCAGGAAAACACATGATTTAACTTCAAATCAATGCGAAGTAGGAGGCTTAGCTCCAAATCCATGCGAAACAAATGATTTACCTTCAAATATCTGCGGTTTAAATGAAATAGCTTCAAATGCAGGCGAAACAAACGAGTTAGCTTCAAATCCATGCGAAGCACATGAGTTAGCTTCAAATCAATGCGAAGTAGAAGGCTTAGCTTCAAATCCATGTGAAACAAATGGTTTAACTTCAAATACTTCTGATAAACACGATTTAGAGTCAATTGCATGCGAATGGAACGAGTTAGCTTCAAATCCCAGGGAAACACATGATTTAACTTCAAATCAATGCAAAGTAGTAGACTTAGCTTCAAATCAATGCGAAACAAATGGTTTAGCTTCAAATACTTGTTATAAACATGATTTAGTTTCAACTGCATACGAATCGAACGAGTTCGCTTCAAATTCAAGAGAAACACATGAATTAAATTCAAATCAATGCGAAGTAGTAGGCTTAGCTTCAAATCAATGCGAAACAAATGAATTACCTTCAAATATCTGCGGTTTAAATGAAATAGCTTCAAATGCAGGCGAAACAAACGAGTTAGCTTCAAATCCATGCGAAGCACATGAGTTAGCTTCAAATCAATGCGAAGTAGAAGGCTTAGCTTCAAATCCATGTGAAACAAATGAATTTCCTTCAAATACCTGCGGTTTAAATGAAATAGCTTCAAATGCAAGCGAAACAAACGAGTTAGCTTCAAATCCATGCGAAGCACATGATTTAGCATCAAATCAATATGAAGTAGAAGGCTTAACTTCAAATCCATGCGAAACAAATGGTTTAGCTTCAAATACTTGTGATAAACACGATTTAGAGTCAACTGCATGCGAATGGAACGAGTTAGCTTCAAATCCCAGGGAAACACATGATTTAACTTCAAATCAATGCAAAGTAGTAGACTTAGCTTCAAATCAATGCGAAACAAATGGTTTAGCTTCAAATACTTGTTATAAACATGATTTAGTTTCAACTGCATACGAATCGAACGAGTTCGCTTCAAATTCAAGAGAAACACATGAATTAAATTCAAATCAATGCGAAGTAGTAGGCTTAGCTTCAAATCAATGCGAAACAAATGAATTACCTTCAAATATCTGCGGTTTAAATGAAATAGCTTCAAATGCAGGCGAAACAAACGAGTTAGCTTCAAATCCATGCGAAGCACATGAGTTAGCTTCAAATCAATGCGAAGTAGAAGGCTTAGCTTCAAATCCATGTGAAACAAATGAATTTCCTTCAAATACCTGCGGTTTAAATGAAATAGCTTCAAATGCAAGCGAAACAAACGAGTTAGCTTCAAATCCATGCGAAGCACATGATTTAGCATCAAATCAATATGAAGTAGAAGGCTTAACTTCAAATCCATGCGAAACAAATGGTTTAGCTTCAAATACTTGTGATAAACACGATTTAGAGTCAACTGCATGCGAATGGAACGAGTTAGCTTCAAATCCCAGGGAAACACATGATTTAACTTCAAATCAATGCAAAGTAGGAGGCTTAGCTTCAAATCAATGCGAAACAAATAGTTTGGATTCTGATACTTGTGATCAAAATGATTTAGCTTCAACTGCATGCGAATCAAACGAGTTAGCTTCAAATTCAAGAGAAACACATGATTTAACTTCAAATCAATGCGAAGGAGAAGTCTTAGCATCAAATTCATGCGAAACAAATGATTTACCTTCAAATACTTGCGATAAACATGATTTAGCTTCAACTGCGTGCGAATCAAACGACTTAGCTTCAAATCCAAGGGAAACACATGGTTTAACTTCAAATTAATGCGAAGTAGTAGGCTTAGCTTCAAAACAATGCGAAACAAATGTTTTGGGTTCAGATACTTGCGGTTTAAATGAAATAGCTTCAAATGCAGGCGAAACAAACGAGTTAGCTTCAAGACCATGCGAAACACATGATTCAGCTTCAAATCAATGCAAAGTAGTAGACTTAGCTTCAAATCAATGCGAAACAAATGGTTTAGCTTCAAATACTTGTGATAAACATGATTTAGTTTCAACTGCATACGAATCGATCGAGTTCGCTTCAAATTCAAGAGAAACACATGAATTAACTTCAAATCAATGCGAAGTAGTAGGCTTAGCTTCAAATCAATGCGAAACAAATGAATTACCTTCAAATACCTGCGGTTTAAATGAAATAGCTTCAAATGCAGGCGAAACAAACGAGTTAGCTTCACATCCATGCGAAGCATATGAGTTAGCTTCAAATCAATGCGAAGAAGAAGGCTTAGCTTCAAATCCATGTGAAAGAAATGGTTTAGCTCCAAATACTTCTGATAAACACGATTTAGAGTCAATTGCATGCGAATGGAACGAGTTAGCTTCAAATCCCAGGGAAACACATGATTTAACTTCAAATCAATGCGAAGTAGGAGGCTTAGGTTCAAATCAATGCGAAACAAATAGTTTGGATTCAGATTCTTGTGATCAAAATGATTTAGCTTCAACTGCATGCGAATCAAACGAGTTAGCTTCAAATTCAAGAGAAACACATGATTTAACTTCAAATCAATGCGAAGGAGAAGTCTTAGCATCAAATTCATGCGAAACAAATGATTTACCTTCAAATACTTGCGATAAACATGATTTAGCTTCAACTGCGTGCGAATCAAACGAATTAGCTTCAAATCCAAGGGAAACACATGGTTTAACTTCGAATCAATGCGAAGTAGTAGGCTTAGCTTCAAAACAATGCGAAACAAATGTTTGGGTTCAGATACTTGTCATCAAAATGATTTAGCTTCAACTGCATGCGAATCAAACGACTTAGCTTCAAATTCAAGAGAAACACATGAATTAACTTCAAATCAATGCGATGTAGTAGGCTTAGCTTCAAATCCATGTGAAACAAATGATTTACCTTCAAAAATCTGCGGTTTAAATGAAATAGCTTCAAATGCAGGCGAAACAAACGAGTTAGCTTCAAATCCATGCGAAGCACATGAGTTAGCTTCAAATCAATGCGAAGTAGAAGGCTTAGCTTCAAATCCATGTGAAACAAATGGTTTAGCTTCAAATACTTCTAATAAACACGATTTAGAGTCAATTGCATGCGAATGGAACGAGTTAGCTTCAAATCCCAGGGAAACACATGATTTAACTTCAAATCAATGCGAAGTAGGAGGCTTAGGTTCAAATCAATGCGAAACAAATAGTTTGGATTCAGATACTTGTGATCGAAATGATTTAGCTTCAACTGCATGCGAATCAAACGAGTTAGCTTCAAATTCAAGAGAAACACATGATTTAACTTCAAATCAATGCGAAGGAGAAGTCTTAGCATCAAATTCATGCGAAACAAATGATTTACCTTCAAATACTTGCGATAAACATGATTTAGCTTCAACTGCGTGCGAATCAAACGACTTAGCTTCAAATCCAAGGGAAACACATGGTTTAACTTCAAATCAATGCGAAGTAGTAGGCTTAGCTTCAAAACAATGCGAAACAAATGTTTTGGGTTCAGATACTTGTGAACAAAATGATTTAGCTTCAACTGCATGCGAATCAAACGAGTTAGCTTCAAATTCAAGAGAAACACATGATTTAACTTCAAATCAATGCGAAGTAGGAGGCTTAGCTTCAAATCAATGCGAAGCAAATGGTTTGGATTCAGATACTTGTGATCAAAATGATTTAGCTTCAACTGCATGCGAATCAAACGACTTAGCTTCAAATTCAAGGGAAACACATGATTTAACTTCAAATCAATGCAAAGTAGTAGACTTAGCTTCAAATCAATGCGAAACAAATGGTTTAGCTTCAAATACTTGTTATAAACATGATTTAGTTTCAACTGCATACGAATCGAACGAGTTCGCTTCAAATTCAAGAGAAACACATGAATTAAATTCAAATCAATGCGAAGTAGTAGGCTTAGCTTCAAATCAATGCGAAACAAATGAATTACCTTCAAATATCTGCGGTTTAAATGAAATAGCTTCAAATGCAGGCGAAACAAACGAGTTAGCTTCAAATCCATGCGAAGCACATGAGTTAGCTTCAAATCAATGCGAAGTAGAAGGCTTAGCTTCAAATCCATGTGAAACAAATGGTTTAGCTTCAAATACTTCTGATAAACACGATTTAGAGTCAATTGCATGCGAATGGAACGAGTTAGCTTCAAATCCCAGGGAAACACATGATTTAACTTCAAATCAATGCGAAGTAGGAGGCTTAGGTTCAAATCAATGCGAAACAAATAGTTTGGATTCAGATACTTGTGATCGAAATGATTTAGCTTCAACTGCATGCGAATCAAACGAGTTAGCTTCAAATTCAAGAGAAACACATGATTTAACTTCAAATCAATGCGAAGGAGAAGTCTTAGCATCAAATTCATGCGAAACAAATGATTTACCTTCAAATACTTGCGATAAACATGATTTAGCTTCAACTGCGTGCGAATCAAACGACTTAGCTTCAAATCCAAGGGAAACACATGGTTTAACTTCAAATCAATGCGAAGTAGTAGGCTTAGCTTCAAAACAATGCGAAACAAATGTTTTGGGTTCAGATACTTGTGAACAAAATGATTTAGCTTCAACTGCATGCGAATCAAACGAGTTAGCTTCAAATTCAAGAGAAACACATGATTTAACTTCAAATCAATGCGAAGTAGGAGGCTTAGCTTCAAATCAATGCGAAACAAATGGTTTGGATTCAGATACTTGTGATCAAAATGATTTAGCTTCAACTGCATGCGAATCAAACGACTTAGCTTCAAATTCAAGGGAAACACATGATTTAAATTCAAATCAATGCAAAGTAGTAGACTTAGCTTCAAATCAATGCGAAACAAATGGTTTAGCTTCAAATACTTGTTATAAACATGATTTAGTTTCAACTGCATACGAATCGAACGAGTTCGCTTCAAATTCAAGAGAAACACATGAATTAAATTCAAATCAATGCGAAGTAGTAGGCTTAGCTTCAAATCAATGCGAAACAAATGAATTACCTTCAAATATCTGCGGTTTAAATGAAATAGCTTCAAATGCAGGCGAAACAAACGAGTTAGCTTCAAATCCATGCGAAGCACATGAGTTAGCTTCAAATCAATGCGAAGTAGAAGGCTTAGCTTCAAATCCATGTGAAACCAATGGTTTAACTTCAAATACTTCTGATAAACACGATTTAGAGTCAATTGCATGCGAATCAAACGAGTTAGCTTCAAATCCCAGGAAAACACATGATGTAACTTCAAATCAATGCGAAGTAGGAGGCTTAGCTTCAAATCCATGCGAAACAAATGATTTACCTTCAAATATCTGCGGTTTAAATGAAATAGCTTCAAATGCAGGCGAAACAAACGAGTTAGCTTCAAATCCATGCGAAGCACATGAGTTAGCTTCAAATCAATGCGAAGTAGAAGGCTTAGCTTCAAATCCATGTGAAACAAATGGTTTAACTTCAAATACTTCTGATAAACACGATTTAGAGTCAATTGCATGCGAATGGAACGAGTTAGCTTCAAATCCCAGGGAAACACATGATTTAACTTCAAATCAATGCGAAGTAGGAGGCTTAGCTTCAAATCTTTGCGAAACAAATGGTTTGGATTCAGATACATGTGATAAACATGGTTTAGCTTCAACTGCATGCGATTAAAACGAGATAGCTTCAAATCCAAGAGAAACACATGATACTAACTTCAAATCAATGCGAAGTAGAAGGCTTAGCTTCAAATCCATGCGAAACAAATGAATTTCCTTCAAATACCTGCGGTTTAAATGAAATAGCTTCAAATGCAAGCGAAACAAACGAGTTAGCTTCAAATCCATGCGAAGCACATGATTTAGCATCAAATCAGTATGAAGTAGAAGGCTTAACTTCAAATCCATGCGAAACAAATGGTTTAGCTTCAAATACTTGTGATAAACACGATTTAGAGTCAACTGCATGCGAATGGAACGAGTTAGCTTCAAATCCCAGGGAAACACATGATTTAACTTCAAATCAATGCGAAGTAGGAGGCTTAGCTTCAAATCAATGCGAAACAAATAGTTTGGATTCTGATACTTGTGATCAAAATGATTTAGCTTCAACTGCATGCGAATCAAACGAGTTAGCTTCAAATTCAAGAGAAACACATGATTTAACTTCAAATCAATGCGAAGGAGAAGTCTTAGCATCAAATTCATGCGAAACAAATGATTTACCTTCAAATACTTGCGATAAACATGATTTAGCTTCAACTGCGTGCGAATCAAACGACTTAGCTTCAAATCCAAGGGAAACACATGGTTTAACTTCAAATTAATGCGAAGTAGTAGGCTTAGCTTCAAAACAATGCGAAACAAATGTTTTGGGTTCAGATACTTGCGGTTTAAATGAAATAGCTTCAAATGCAGGCGAAACAAACGAGTTAGCTTCAAGACCATGCGAAACACATGATTCAGCTTCAAATCAATGCAAAGTAGTAGACTTAGCTTCAAATCAATGCGAAACAAATGGTTTAGCTTCAAATTCTTGTGATAAACATGATTTAGTTTCAACTGCATACGAATCGAACGAGTTCGCTTCAAATTCAAGAGAAACACATGAATTAACTTCAAATCAATGCGAAGTAGTAGGCTTAGCTTCAAATCAATGCGAAACAAATGAATTACCTTCAAATACCTGCGGTTTAAATGAAATAGCTTCAAATGCAGGCGAAACAAACGAGTTAGCTTCACATCCATGCGAAGCATATGAGTTAGCTTCAAATCAATGCGAAGAAGGAGGCTTAGCTTCAAATCCATGTGAAAGAAATGGTTTAGCTTCAAATACTTCTGATAAACACGATTTAGAGTCAATTGCATGCGAATGGAACGAGTTAGCTTCAAATCCCAGGGAAACACATGATTTAACTTCAAATCAATGCGAAGTAGGAGGCTTAGGTTCAAATCAATGCGAAACAAATAGTTTGGATTCAGATTCTTGTGATCAAAATGATTTAGCTTCAACTGCATGCGAATCAAACGAGTTAGCTTCAAATTCAAGAGAAACACATGATTTAACTTCAAATCAATGCGAAGGAGAAGTCTTAGCATCAAATTCATGCGAAACAAATGATTTACCTTCAAATACTTGCGATAAACATGATTTAGCTTCAACTGCGTGCGAATCAAACGAATTAGCTTCAAATCCAAGGGAAACACATGGTTTAACTTCAAATCAATGCGAAGTAGTAGGCTTAGCTTCAAAACAATGCGAAACAAATGTTTTGGGTTCAGATACTTGTGAACAAAATGATTTAGCTTCAACTGCATGCGAATCAAACGAGTTAGCTTCAAATTCAAGAGAAACACATGATTTAACTTCAAATCAATGCGAAGTAGGAGGCTTAGCTTCAAATCAATGCGAAACAAATGGTTTGGATTCAGATACTTGTGATCAAAATGATTTAGCTTCAACTGCATGCGAATCAAACGACTTAGCTTCAAATTCAAGAGAAACACATGAATTAACTTCAAATCAATGCGAAGTAGTAGGCTTAGCTTCAAATCCATGTGAAACAAATGATTTACCTTCAAAAATCTGCGGTTTAAATGAAATAGCTTCAAATGCAGGCGAAACAAACGAGTTAGCTTCAAATGCAAGCGAAACAAACGAGTTAGCTTCAAATCCATGCGAAGTAGAAGGCTTAGCTTCAAATCCATGTGAAACAAATGGTTTAGCTTCAAATACTTCTGATAAACACGATTTAGAGTCAATTGCATGCGAATGGAACGAGTTAGCTTCAAATCCCAGGGAAACACATGATTTAACTTCAAATCAATGCGAAGTAGGAGGCTTAGGTTCAAATCAATGCGAAACAAATAGTTTGGATTCAGATACTTGTGATCAAAATGATTTAGCTTCAACTGCATGCGAATGAAACGAGTTAGCTTCAAATTCAAGAGAAACACATGATTTAACTTCAAATCAATGCGAAGGAGAAGTCTTAGCATCAAATTCATGCGAAACAAATGATTTACCTTCAAATACTTGCGATAAACATGATTTAGCTTCAACTGCGTGCGAATCAAACGACTTAGCTTCAAATCCAAGGGAAACACATGGTTTAACTTCAAATCAATGCGAAGTAGTAGGCTTAGCTTCAAAACAATGCGAAACAAATGTTTTGGGTTCAGATACTTGTGAACAAAATGATTTAGCTTCAACTGCATGCGAATCAAACGAGTTAGCTTCAAATTCAAGAGAAACACATGATTTAACTTCAAATCAATGCGAAGTAGGAGGCTTAGCTTCAAATCAATGCGAAACAAATGGTTTGGATTCAGATACATGTGATAAACATGGTTTAGCTTCAACTGCATGCGATTAAAACGAGATAGCTTCAAATCCAAGAGAAACACATGATACTAACTTCAAATCAATGCGAAGTAGAAGGCTTAGCTTCAAATCCATGCGAAACAAATGAATTTCCTTCAAATACCTGGGGTTTAAATGAAATAGCTTCAAATGCAAGCGAAACAAACGAGTTAGCTTCAAATCCATGCGAAGCACATGATTTAGCATCAAATCAATATGAAGTAGAAGGCTTAACTTCAAATCCATGTGAAAGAAATGGTTTAGCTTCAAATACTTCTGATAAACACGATTTAGAGTCAATTGCATGCGAATGGAACGAGTTAGCTTCAAATCCCAGGGAAACACATGATTTAACTTCAAATCAATGCGAAGTAGGAGGCTTAGGTTCAAATCAATGCGAAACAAATAGTTTGGATTCAGATTCTTGTGATCAAAATGATTTAGCTTCAACTGCATGCGAATCAAACGAGTTAGCTTCAAATTCAAGAGAAACACATGATTTAACTTCAAATCAATGCGAAGGAGAAGTCTTAGCATCAAATTCATGCGAAACAAATGATTTACCTTCAAATAATTGCGATAAACATGATTTAGCTTCAACTGCGTGCGAATCAAACGAATTAGCTTCAAATCCAAGGGAAACACATGGTTTAACTTCAAATCAATGCGAAGTAGTAGGCTTAGCTTCAAAACAATGCGAAACAAATGTTTTGGGTTCAGATACTTGTGAACAAAATGATTTAGCTTCAACTGCATGCGAATCAAACGAGTTAGCTTCAAATTCAAGAGAAACACATGATTTAACTTCAAATCAATGCGAAGTAGGAGGCTTAGCTTCAAATCAATGCGAAACAAATGGTTTGGATTCAGATACTTGTGATCAAAATGATTTAGCTTCAACTGCATGCGAATCAAACGACTTAGCTTCAAATTCAAGAGAAACACATGAATTAACTTCAAATCAATGCGAAGTAGTAGGCTTAGCTTCAAATCCATGTGAAACAAATGATTTACCTTCAAAAATCTGCGGTTTAAATGAAATAGCTTCAAATGCAGGCGAAACAAACGAGTTAGCTTCAAATGCAAGCGAAACAAACGAGTTAGCTTCAAATCCATGCGAAGTAGAAGGCTTAGCTTCAAATCCATGTGAAACAAATGGTTTAGCTTCAAATACTTCTGATAAACACGATTTAGAGTCAATTGCATGCGAATGGAACGAGTTAGCTTCAAATCCCAGGGAAACACATGATTTAACTTCAAATCAATGCGAAGTAGGAGGCTTAGGTTCAAATCAATGCGAAACAAATAGTTTGGATTCAGATACTTGTGATCAAAATGATTTAGCTTCAACTGCATGCGAATGAAACGAGTTAGCTTCAAATTCAAGAGAAACACATGATTTAACTTCAAATCAATGCGAAGGAGAAGTCTTAGCATCAAATTCATGCGAAACAAATGATTTACCTTCAAATACTTGCGATAAACATGATTTAGCTTCAACTGCGTGCGAATCAAACGACTTAGCTTCAAATCCAAGGGAAACACATGGTTTAACTTCAAATCAATGCGAAGTAGTAGGCTTAGCTTCAAAACAATGCGAAACAAATGTTTTGGGTTCAGATACTTGTGAACAAAATGATTTAGCTTCAACTGCATGCGAATCAAACGAGTTAGCTTCAAATTCAAGAGAAACACATGATTTAACTTCAAATCAATGCGAAGTAGGAGGCTTAGCTTCAAATCAATGCGAAACAAATGGTTTGGATTCAGATACATGTGATAAACATGGTTTAGCTTCAACTGCATGCGATTAAAACGAGATAGCTTCAAATCCAAGAGAAACACATGATACTAACTTCAAATCAATGCGAAGTAGAAGGCTTAGCTTCAAATCCATGCGAAACAAATGAATTTCCTTCAAATACCTGGGGTTTAAATGAAATAGCTTCAAATGCAAGCGAAACAAACGAGTTAGCTTCAAATCCATGCGAAGCACATGATTTAGCATCAAATCAATATGAAGTAGAAGGCTTAACTTCAAATCCATGTGAAAGAAATGGTTTAGCTTCAAATACTTCTGATAAACACGATTTAGAGTCAATTGCATGCGAATGGAACGAGTTAGCTTCAAATCCCAGGGAAACACATGATTTAACTTCAAATCAATGCGAAGTAGGAGGCTTAGCTTCAAATCAATGCGAAACAAATAGTTTGGATTCTGATACTTGTGATCAAAATGATTTAGCTTCAACTGCATGCGAATCAAACGAGTTAGCTTCAAATTCAAGAGAAACACATGATTTAACTTCAAATCAATGCGAAGGAGAAGTCTTTGCATCAAATTCATGCGAAACAAATGATTTACCTTCAAATACTTGCGATAAACATGATTTAGCTTCAACTGCGTGCGAATCAAACGACTTAGCTTCAAATCCAAGGGAAACACATGGTTTAACTTCAAATTAATGCGAAGTAGTAGGCTTAGCTTCAAAACAATGCGAAACAAATGTTTTGGGTTCAGATACTTGCGGTTTAAATGAAATAGCTTCAAATGCAGGCGAAACAAACGAGTTAGCTTCAAGACCATGCGAAACACATGATTCAGCTTCAAATCAATGCAAAGTAGTAGACTTAGCTTCAAATCAATGCGAAACAAATGGTTTAGCTTCAAATACTTGTGATAAACATGATTTAGTTTCAACTGCATACGAATCGAACGAGTTCGCTTCAAATTCAAGAGAAACACATGAATTAACTTCAAATCAATGCGAAGTAGTAGGCTTAGCTTCAAATCAATGCGAAACAAATGAATTACCTTCAAATACCTGCGGTTTAAATGAAATAGCTTCAAATGCAGGCGAAACAAACGAGTTAGCTTCACATCCATGCGAAGCATATGAGTTAGCTTCAAATCAATGCGAAGAAGAAGGCTTAGCTTCAAATCCATGTGAAAGAAATGGTTTAGCTTCAAATACTTCTGATAAACACGATTTAGAGTCAATTGCATGCGAATGGAACGAGTTAGCTTCAAATCCCAGGGAAACACATGATTTAACTTCAAATCAATGCGAAGTAGGAGGCTTAGGTTCAAATCAATGCGAAACAAATAGTTTGGATTCAGATTCTTGTGATCAAAATGATTTAGCTTCAACTGCATGCGAATCAAACGAGTTAGCTTCAAATTCAAGAGAAACACATGATTTAACTTCAAATCAATGCGAAGGAGAAGTCTTAGCATCAAATTCATGCGAAACAAATGATTTACCTTCAAATACTTGCGATAAACATGATTTAGCTTCAACTGCGTGCGAATCAAACGAATTAGCTTCAAATCCAAGGGAAACACATGGTTTAACTTCAAATCAATGCGAAGTAGTAGGCTTAGCTTCAAAACAATGCGAAACAAATGTTTTGGGTTCAGATACTTGCGGTTTAAATGAAATAGCTTCAAATGCAGGCGAAACAAACGAGTTAGCTTCAAGACCATGCGAAACACATGATTCAGCTTCAAATCAATGCAAAGTAGTAGACTTAGCTTCAAATCAATGCGAAACAAATGGTTTAGCTTCAAATACTTGTGATAAACATGATTTAGTTTCAACTGCATACGAATCGAACGAGTTCGCTTCAAATTCAAGAGAAACACATGAATTAACTTCAAATCAATGCGAAGTAGTAGGCTTAGCTTCAAATCAATGCGAAACAAATGAATTACCTTCAAATACCTGCGGTTTAAATGAAATAGCTTCAAATGCAGGCGAAACAAACGAGTTAGCTTCACATCCATGCGAAGCATATGAGTTAGCTTCAAATCAATGCGAAGAAGAAGGCTTAGCTTCAAATCCATGTGAAAGAAATGGTTTAGCTTCAAATACTTCTGATAAACACGATTTAGAGTCAATTGCATGCGAATGGAACGAGTTAGCTTCAAATCCCAGGGAAACACATGATTTAACTTCAAATCAATGCGAAGTAGGAGGCTTAGGTTCAAATCAATGCGAAACAAATAGTTTGGATTCAGATTCTTGTGATCAAAATGATTTAGCTTCAACTGCATGCGAATCAGACGAGTTAGCTTCAAATTCAAGAGAAACACATGATTTAACTTCAAATCAATGCGAAGGAGAAGTCTTAGCATCAAATTCATGCGAAACAAATGATTTACCTTCAAATACTTGCGATAAACATGATTTAGCTTCAACTGCGTGCGAATCAAACGACTTAGCTTCAAATCCAAGGGAAACACATGGTTTAACTTCAAATCAATGCGAAGTAGTAGGCTTAGCTTCAAAACAATGCGAAACAAATGTTTTGGGTTCAGATACTTGTGAACAAAATGATTTAGCTTCAACTGCATGCGAATCAAACGAGTTAGCTTCAAATTCAAGAGAAACACATGATTTAACTTCAAATCAATGCGAAGGAGAAGTCTTAGCATCAAATTCATGCGAAACAAATGATTTACCTTCAAATACTTGCGATAAACATGATTTAGCTTCAACTGCGTGCGAATCAAACGACTTAGCTTCAAATCCAAGGGAAACACATGGTTTAACTTCAAATCAATGCGAAGTAGTAGGCTTAGCTTCAAAACAATGCGAAACAAATGTTTTGGGTTCAGATACTTGTGAACAAAATGATTTAGCTTCAACTGCATGCGAATCAAACGAGTTAGCTTCAAATTCAAGAGAAACACATGATTTAACTTCAAATCAATGCGAAGTAGGAGGCTTAGCTTCAAATCAATGCGAAACAAATGGTTTGGATTCAGATACTTGTGATCAAAATGATTTAGCTTCAACTGCATGCGAATCAAACGACTTAGCTTCAAATTCAAGAGAAACACATGATTTAACTTCAAATCAATGCGAAGGAGAAGTCTTAGCATCAAATTCATGCGAAACAAATGATTTACCTTCAAATACTTGCGATAAACATGATTTAGCTTCAACTGCGTGCGAATCAAACGACTTAGCTTCAAATCCAAGGGAAACACATGGTTTAACTTCAAATCAATGCGAAGTAGTAGGCTTAGCTTCAAAACAATGCGAAACAAATGTTTTGGGTTCAGATACTTGTGAACAAAATGATTTAGCTTCAACTGCATGCGAATGGAACGAGTTAGCTTCAAATTCAAGAGAAACACATGATTTAACTTCAAATCAATGCGAAGGAGAAGTCTTAGCATCAAATTCATGCGAAACAAATGATTTACCTTCAAATACTTGCGATAAACATGATTTAGCTTCAACTGCGTGCGAATCAAACGACTTAGCTTCAAATCCAAGGGAAACACATGGTTTAACTTCAAATCAATGCGAAGTAGTAGGCTTAGCTTCAAAACAATGCGAAACAAATGTTTTGGGTTCAGATACTTGTGAACAAAATGATTTAGCTTCAACTGCATGCGAATCAAACGACTTAGCTTCAAATTCAAGAGAAACACATGAATTAACTTCAAATCAATGCGAAGTAGTAGGCTTAGCTTCAAATCAATGCGAAACAAATGAATTACCTTCAAATACCTGCGGTTTAAATGAAATAGCTTCAAATGCAGGCGAAACAAACGAGTTAGCTTCACATCCATGCGAAGCATATGAGTTAGCTTCAAATCAATGCGAAGAAGAAGGCTTAGCTTCAAATCCATGTGAAAGAAATGGTTTAGCTTCAAATACTTCTGATAAACACGATTTAGAGTCAATTGCATGCGAATGGAAAGAGTTAGCTTCAAATCCCAGGGAAACACATGATTTAACTTCAAATCAATGCGAAGTAGGAGGCTTAGGTTCAAATCAATGCGAAACAAATAGTTTGGATTCAGATTCTTGTGATCAAAATGATTTAGCTTCAACTGCATGCGAATCAAACGAGTTAGCTTCAAATTCAAGAGAAACACATGATTTAACTTCAAATCAATGCGAAGGAGAAGTCTTAGCATCAAATTCATGCGAAACAAATGATTTACCTTCAAATACTTGCGATAAACATGATTTAGCTTCAACTGCGTGCGAATCAAACGACTTAGCTTCAAATCCAAGGGAAACACATGGTTTAACTTCAAATCAATGCGAAGTAGTAGGCTTAGCTTCAAAACAATGCGAAACAAATGTTTTGGGTTCAGATACTTGTGAACAAAATGATTTAGCTTCAACTGCATGCGAATCAAACGAGTTAGCTTCAAATTCAAGAGAAACACATGATTTAACTTCAAATCAATGCGAAGGAGAAGTCTTAGCATCAAATTCATGCGAAACAAATGATTTACCTTCAAATACTTGCGATAAACATGATTTAGCTTCAACTGCGTGCGAATCAAACGACTTAGCTTCAAATCCAAGGGAAACACATGGTTTAACTTCAAATCAATGCGAAGTAGTAGGCTTAGCTTCAAAACAATGCGAAACAAATGTTTTGGGTTCAGATACTTGTGAACAAAATGATTTAGCTTCAACTGCATGCGAATCAAACGACTTAGCTTCAAATTCAAGAGAAACACATGAATTAACTTCAAATCAATGCGAAGTAGTAGGCTTAGCTTCAAATCAATGCGAAACAAATGAATTACCTTCAAATACCTGCGGTTTAAATGAAATAGCTTCAAATGCAGGCGAAACAAACGAGTTAGCTTCACATCCATGCGAAGCATATGAGTTAGCTTCAAATCAATGCGAAGAAGAAGGCTTAGCTTCAAATCCATGTGAAAGAAATGGTTTAGCTTCAAATACTTCTGATAAACACGATTTAGAGTCAATTGCATGCGAATGGAACGAGTTAGCTTCAAATCCCAGGGAAACACATGATTTAACTTCAAATCAATGCGAAGTAGGAGGCTTAGGTTCAAATCAATGCGAAACAAATAGTTTGGATTCAGATTCTTGTGATCAAAATGATTTAGCTTCAACTGCATGCGAATCAAACGAGTTAGCTTCAAATTCAAGAGAAACACATGATTTAACTTCAAATCAATGCGAAGGAGAAGTCTTAGCATCAAATTCATGCGAAACAAATGATTTACCTTCAAATACTTGCGATAAACATGATTTAGCTTCAACTGCGTGCGAATCAAACGACTTAGCTTCAAATCCAAGGGAAACACATGGTTTAACTTCAAATCAATGCGAAGTAGTAGGCTTAGCTTCAAAACAATGCGAAACAAATGTTTTGGGTTCAGATACTTGCGGTTTAAATGAAATAGCTTCAAATGCAGGCGAAACAAACGAGTTAGCTTCAAGACCATGCGAAACACATGATTCAGCTTCAAATCAATGCAAAGTAGTAGACTTAGCTTCAAATCAATGCGAAACAAATGGTTTAGCTTCAAAAACTTGTGATAAACATGATTTAGTTTCAACTGCATACGAATCGAACGAGTTCGCTTCAAATTCAAGAGAAACACATGAATTAACTTCAAATCAATGCGAAGTAGTAGGCTTAGCTTCAAATCAATGCGAAACAAATGAATTACCTTCAAATACCTGCGGTTTAAATGAAATAGCTTCAAATGCAGGCGAAACAAACGAGTTAGCTTCACATCCATGCGAAGCATATGAGTTAGCTTCAAATCAATGCGAAGAAGAAGGCTTAGCTTCAAATCAATGCGAAAGAAATGGTTTAGCTTCAAATACTTCTGATAAACACGATTTAGAGTCAATTGCATGCGAATCGAACGAGTTCGCTTCAAATTCAAGAGAAACACATGAATTAACTTCAAATCAATGCGAAGTAGTAGGCTTAGCTTCAAATCAATGCGAAACAAATGAATTACCTTCAAATACCTGCGGTTTAAATGAAATAGCTTCAAATGCAGGCGAAACAAACGAGTTAGCTTCACATCCATGCGAAGCATATGAGTTAGCTTCAAATCAATGCGAAGAAGAAGGCTTAGCTTCAAATCCATGTGAAAGAAATGGTTTAGCTTCAAATACTTCTGATAAACACGATTTAGAGTCAATTGCATGCGAATGGAACGAGTTAGCTTCAAATCCCAGGGAAACACATGATTTAACTTCAAATCAATGCGAAGTAGGAGGCTTAGGTTCAAATCAATGCGAAACAAATAGTTTGGATTCAGATTCTTGTGATCAAAATGATTTAGCTTCAACTGCATGCGAATCAAACGAGTTAGCTTCAAATTCAAGAGAAACACATGATTTAACTTCAAATCAATGCGAAGGAGAAGTCTTAGCATCAAATTCATGCGAAACAAATGATTTACCTTCAAATACTTGCGATAAACATGATTTAGCTTCAACTGCGTGCGAATCAAACGAATTAGCTTCAAATCCAAGGGAAACACATGGTTTAACTTCAAATCAATGCGAAGTAGTAGGCTTAGCTTCAAAACAATGCGAAACAAATGTTTTGGGTTCAGATACTTGCGGTTTAAATGAAATAGCTTCAAATGCAGGCGAAACAAACGAGTTAGCTTCAAATCCAAGGGAAACACATGGCTTAACTTCAAATCAATGCGAAGTAGTAGGCTTAGCTTCAAAACAATGCGAAACAAATGTTTTGGGTTCAGATACTTGTGAACAAAATGATTTAGCTTCAACTGCATGCGAATCAAACGAGTTAGCTTCAAATTCAAGAGAAACACATGATTTAACTTCAAATCAATGCGAAGTAGGAGGCTTAGCTTCAAATCAATGCGAAACAAATGGTTTGGATTCAGATACTTGTGATCAAAATGATTTAGCTTCAACTGCATGCGAATCAAACGACTTAGCTTCAAATTCAAGGGAAACACATGATTTAACTTCAAATCAATGCAAAGTAGTAGACTTAGCTTCAAATCAGTGCGAAACAAATGGTTTAGCTTCAAATACTTGTGATAAACATGATTTAGTTTCAACTGCATACGAATCGAACGAGTTCGCTTCAAATTCAAGAGAAACACATGAATTAACTTCAAATCAATGCGAAGTAGTAGGCTTAGCTTCAAATCAGTGCGAAACAAATGAATTACCTTCAAATATCTGCGGTTTAAATGAAATAGCTTCAAATGCAGGCGAAACAAACGAGTTAGCTTCAAATCCATGCGAAGCACATGAGTTAGCTTCAAATCAATGCGAAGTAGAAGGCTTAGCTTCAAATCCATGTGAAACAAATGGTTTAACTTCAAATACTTCTGATAAACACGATTTAGAGTCAATTGCATGCGAATGGAACGAGTTAGCTTCAAATCCCAGGGAAACACATGATTTAACTTCAAATCAATGCGAAGTAGGAGTCTTAGCTTCAAATCTGTGCGAAACAAATGGTTTGGATTCAGATACATGTGATAAACATGGTTTAGCTTCAACTGCATGCGATTAAAACGAGATAGCTTCAAATCCAAGAGAAACACGCGATATTAACTTCAAATCAATGCGAAGTAGAAGGCTTAGCTTCAAATCCATGCGAAACAAATGAATTTCCTTCAAATACCTGCAGTTTAAATGAAATAGCTTCAAATGCAGGCGAAACAAACGAGTTAGCTTCAAATCCATGCGAAGCACATGATTTAGCATCAAATCAATATGAAGTAGAAGTCTTAACTTCAAATCCATGCGAAACAAATGGTTTAGCTTCAAATACTTGTGATAAACACGATTTAGATTCAACTGCATGCGAATGGAACGAGTTAGCTTCAAATCCCAGGGAAACACATGGTTTAACTTCAAATCAATGCGAAGTAGTAGGCTTAGCTTCAAAACAATGCGAAACAAATGTTTTGGGTTCAGATACTTGCGGTTTAAATGAAATAGCTTCAAATGCAGGCGAAACAAACGAGTTAGCTTCAAGACCATGCGAAACACATGATTCAGCTTCAAATCAATGCAAAGTAGTAGACTTAGCTTCAAATCAATGCGAAACAAATGGTTTAGCTTCAAATACTTGTGATAAACATGATTTAGTTTCAACTGCATACGAATCGAACGAGTTCGCTTCAAATTCAAGAGAAACACATGAATTAACTTCAAATCAATGCGAAGTAGTAGGCTTAGCTTCAAATCAATGCGAAACAAATGAATTACCATCAAATACCTGCGGTTTAAATGAAATAGCTTCAAATGCAGGCGAAACAAACGAGTTAGCTTCACATCCATGCGAAGCATATGAGTTAGCTTCAAATCAATGCGAAGAAGAAGGCTTAGCTTCAAATCAATGCGAAAGAAATGGTTTAGCTTCAAATACTTCTGATAAACACGATTTAGAGTCAATTGCATGCGAATCGAACGAGTTCGCTTCAAATTCAAGAGAAACACATGAATTAACTTCAAATCAATGCGAAGTAGTAGGCTTAGCTTCAAATCAATGCGAAACAAATGAATTACCTTCAAATACCTGCGGATTAAATGAAATAGCTTCAAATGCAGGCGAAACAAACGAGTTAGCTTCACATCCATGCGAAGCATATGAGTTAGCTTCAAATCAATGCGAAGAAGAAGGCTTAGCTTCAAATCCATGTGAAAGAAATGGTTTAGCTTCAAATACTTCTGATAAACACGATTTAGAGTCAATTGCATGCGAATGGAACGAGTTAGCTTCAAATCCCAGGGAAACACATGATTTAACTTCAAATCAATGCGAAGTAGGAGGCTTAGGTTCAAATCAATGCGAAACAAATAGTTTGGATTCAGATTCTTGTGATCAAAATGATTTAGCTTCAACTGCATGCGAATCAAACGAGTTAGCTTCAAATTCAAGAGAAACACATGATTTAACTTCAAATCAATGCGAAGGAGAAGTCTTAGCATCAAATTCATGCGAAACAAATGATTTACCTTCAAATACTTGCGATAAACATGATTTAGCTTCAACTGCGTGCGAATCAAACGAATTAGCTTCAAATCCCAGGGAAACACATGGTTTAACTTCAAATCAATGCGAAGTAGTAGGCTTAGCTTCAAAACAATGCGAAACAAATGTTTTGGGTTCAGATACTTGCGGTTTAAATGAAATAGCTTCAAATGCAGGCGAAACAAACGAGTTAGCTTCAAGACCATGCGAAACACATGATTCAGCTTCAAATCAATGCAAAGTAGTAGACTTAGCTTCAAATCAATGCGAAACAAATGGTTTAGCTTCAAATACTTGTGATAAACATGATTTAGTTTCAACTGCATACGAATCGAACGAGTTCGCTTCAAATTCAAGAGAAACACATGAATTAACTTCAAATCAATGCGAAGTAGTAGGCTTAGCTTCAAATCAATGCGAAACAAATGAATTACCTTCAAATACCTGCGGTTTAAATGAAATAGCTTCAAATGCAGGCGAAACAAACGAGTTAGCTTCACATCCATGCGAAGCATATGAGTTAGCTTCAAATCAATGCGAAGAAGAAGGCTTAGCTTCAAATCAATGCGAAAGAAATGGTTTAGCTTCAAATACTTCTGATAAACACGATTTAGAGTCAATTGCATGCGAATCGAACGAGTTCGCTTCAAATTCAAGAGAAACACATGAATTAACTTCAAATCAATGCGAAGTAGTAGGCTTAGCTTCAAATCAATGCGAAACAAATGAATTACCTTCAAATACCTGCGGTTTAAATGAAATAGCTTCAAATGCAGGCGAAACAAACGAGTTAGCTTCACATCCATGCGAAGCATATGAGTTAGCTTCAAATCAATGCGAAGAAGAAGGCTTAGCTTCAAATCCATGTGAAAGAAATGGTTTAGCTTCAAATACTTCTGATAAACACGATTTAGAGTCTATTGCATGCGAATGGAACGAGTTAGCTTCAAATCCCAGGGAAACACATGATTTAACTTCAAATCAATGCGAAGTAGGAGGCTTAGGTTCAAATCAATGCGAAACAAATAGTTTGGATTCAGATTCTTGTGATCAAAATGATTTAGCTTCAACTGCATGCGAATCAAACGAGTTAGCTTCAAATTCAAGAGAAACACATGATTTAACTTCAAATCAATGCGAAGGAGAAGTCTTAGCATCAAATTCATGCGAAACAAATGATTTACCTTCAAATACTTGCGATAAACATGATTTAGCTTCAACTGCGTGCGAATCAAACGAATTAGCTTCAAATCCAAGGGAAACACATGGTTTAACTTCAAATCAATGCGAAGTAGTAGGCTTAGCTTCAAAACAATGCGAAACAAATGTTTTGGGTTCAGATACTTGCGGTTTAAATGAAATAGCTTCAAATGCAGGCGAAACAAACGAGTTAGCTTCAAGACCATGCGAAACACATGATTCAGCTTCAAATCAGTGCAAAGTAGTAGACTTAGCTTCAAATCAATGCGTAACAAATGGTTTAGCTTCAAATACTTGTGATAAACATGATTTAGTTTCAACTGCATACGAATCGAACGAGTTCGCTTCAAATTCAAGAGAAACACATGAATTAACTTCAAATCAATGCGAAGTAGTAGGCTTAGCTTCAAATCAATGCGAAACAAATGAATTACCTTCAAATACCTGCGGTTTAAATGAAATAGCTTCAAATGCAGGCGAAACAAACGAGTTAGCTTCACATCCATGCGAAGCATATGAGTTAGCTTCAAATCAATGCGAAGGAGAAGGCTTAGCTTCAAATCCATGTGAAAGAAATGGTTTAGCTTCAAATACTTCTGATAAACACGATTTAGAGTCAATTGCATGCGAATGGAGCGAGTTAGCTTCAAATCCCAGGAAACACATGATTTAACTTCAAATCACTGCGAAGTAGGAGGCTTAGGTTCAAATCAATGCGAAACAAATAGTTTGGATTCAGATTCTTGTGATCAAAATGATTTAGCTTCAACTGCATGCGAATCAAACGAGTTAGCTTCAAATTCAAGAGAAACACATGATTTAACTTCAAATCAATGCGAAGGAGAAGTCTTAGCATCAAATTCATGCGAAACAAATGATTTACCTTCAAATACTTGCGATAAACATGATTTAGCTTCAACTGCGTGCGAATCAAACGAATTAGCTTCAAATCCAAGGGAAACACATGGTTTAACTTCAAATCAATGCGAAGTAGTAGGCTTAGCTTCAAAACAATGCGAAACAAATGTTTTGGGTTCAGATACTTGTGAACAAAATGATTTAGCTTCAACTGCATGCGAATCAAACGAGTTAGCTTCAAATTCAAGAGAAACACATGATTTAACTTCAAATCAATGCGAAGTAGTAGGCTTAGCTTCAAATCAGTGCGAAACAAATGAATTACCTTCAAATATCTGCGGTTTAAATGAAATAGCTTCAAATGCAGGCGAAACAAACGAGTTAGCTTCAAATCCATGCGAAGCACATGAGTTAGCTTCAAATCAATGCGAAGTAGAAGGCTTAGCTTCAAATCCATGTGAAACAAATGGTTTAACTTCAAATACTTCTGATAAACACGATTTAGAGTCAATTGCATGCGAATGGAACGAGTTAGCTTCAAATCCCAGGGAAACACATGATTTAACTTCAAATCAATGCGAAGTAGGAGGCTTAGCTTCAAATCAATGCGAAACAAATGGTTTGGATTCAGATACTTGTGATCAAAATGATTTAGCTTCAACTGCATGCGAATCAAACGACTTAGCTTCAAATTCAAGGGAAACACATGATTTAACTTCAAATCAATGCAAAGTAGTAGACTTAGCTTCAAATCAGTGCGAAACAAATGGTTTAGCTTCAAATACTTGTGATAAACATGATTTAGTTTCAACTGCATACGAATCGAACGAGTTCGCTTCAAATTCAGAGAAACACATGAATTAACTTCAAATCAATGCGAAGTAGTAGGCTTAGCTTCAAATCAGTGCGAAACAAATGAATTACCTTCAAATATCTGCGGTTTAAATGAAATAGCTTCAAATGCAGGCGAAACAAACGAGTTAGCTTCAAATCCATGCGAAGCACATGAGTTAGCTTCAAATCAATGCGAAGTAGAAGGCTTAGCTTCAAATCCATGTGAAACAAATGTTTAACTTCAAATACTTCTGATAAACACGATTTAGAGTCAATTGCATGCGAATGGAACGAGTTAGCTTCAAATCCCAGGGAAACACATGATTTAACTTCAAATCAATGCGAAGTAGGAGGCTTAGCTTCAAATCTGTGCGAAACAAATGGTTTGGATTCAGATACATGTGATAAACATGGTTTAGCTTCAACTGCATGCGATTAAAACGAGATAGCTTCAAATCCAAGAGAAACACGCGATATTAACTTCAAATCAATGCGAAGTAGAAGGCTTAGCTTCAAATCCTTGCGAAACAAATGAATTTCCTGCAAATACCTGCGGTTTAAATGAAATAGCTTCAAATGCAGGCGAAACAAACGAGTTAGCTTCAAATCCATGCGAAGCACATGATTTAGCATCAAATCAATATGAAGTAGAAGGCTTAACTTCAAATCCATGCGAAACAAATGGTTTAGCTTCAAATACTTGTGATAAACACGATTTAGAGTCAACTGCATGCGAATGGAACGAGTTAGCTTCAAATCCCAGGGAAACACATGGTTTAACTTCAAATCAATGCGAAGTAGTAGGCTTAGCTTCAAAACAATGCGAAACAAATGTTTTGGGTTCAGATACTTGCGGTTTAAATGAAATAGCTTCAAATGCAGGCGAAACAAACGAGTTAGCTTCAAGACCATGCGAAACACATGATTCAGCTTCAAATCAATGCAAAGTAGTAGACTTAGCTTCAAATCAATGCGAAACAAATGGTTTAGCTTCAAATACTTGTGATAAACATGATTTAGTTTCAACTGCATACGAATCGAACGAGTTCGCTTCAAATTCAAGAGAAACACATGAATTAACTTCAAATCAATGCGAAGTAGTAGGCTTAGCTTCAAATCAATGCGAAACAAATGAATTACCTTCAAATACCTGCGGTTTAAATGAAATAGCTTCAAATGCAGGCGAAACAAACGAGTTAGCTTCACATCCATGCGAAGCATATGAGTTAGCTTCAAATCAATGCGAAGAAGAAGGCTTAGCTTCAAATCAATGCGAAAGAAATGGTTTAGCTTCAAATACTTCTGATAAACACGATTTAGAGTCAATTGCATGCGAATCGAACGAGTTCGCTTCAAATTCAAGAGAAACACATGAATTAACTTCAAATCAATGCGAAGTAGTAGGCTTAGCTTCAAATCAATGCGAAACAAATGAATTACCTTCAAATACCTGCGGTTTAAATGAAATAGCTTCAAATGCAGGCGAAACAAACGAGTTAGCTTCACATCCATGCGAAGCATATGAGTTAGCTTCAAATCAATGCGAAGAAGAAGGCTTAGCTTCAAATCCATGTGAAAGAAATGTTTAGCTTCAAATACTTCTGATAAACACGATTTAGAGTCAATTGCATGCGAATGGAACGAGTTAGCTTCAAATCCCAGGGAAACACATGATTTAACTTCAAATCAATGCGAAGTAGGAGGCTTAGGTTCAAATCAATGCGAAACAAATAGTTTGGATTCAGATTCTTGTGATCAAAATGATTTAGCTTCAACTGCATGCGAATCAAACGAGTTAGCTTCAAATTCAAGAGAAACACATGATTTAACTTCAAATCAATGCGAAGGAGAAGTCTTAGCATCAAATTCATGCGAACAAATGATTTACCTTCAAATACTTGCGATAAACATGATTTAGCTTCAACTGCGTGCGAATCAAACGAATTAGCTTCAAATCCAAGGGAAACACATGGTTTAACTTCAAATCAATGCGAAGTAGTAGGCTTAGCTTCAAAACAATGCGAAACAAATGTTTTGGTTCAGATACTTGCGGTTTAAATGAAATAGCTTCAAATGCAGGCGAAACAAACGAGTTAGCTTCAAGACCATGCGAAACACATGATTCAGCTTCAAATCAGTGCAAAGTAGTAGACTTAGCTTCAAATCAATGCGTAACAAATGGTTTAGCTTCAAATACTTGTGATAAACATGATTTAGTTTCAACTGCATACGAATCGAACGAGTTCGCTTCAAATTCAAGAGAAACACATGAATTAACTTCAAATCAATGCGAAGTAGTAGGCTTAGCTTCAAATCAATGCGAAACAAATGAATTACCTTCAAATACCTGCGGTTTAAATGAAATAGCTTCAAATGCAGGCGAAACAAACGAGTTAGCTTCACATCCATGCGAAGCATATGAGTTAGCTTCAAATCAATGCGAAGAAGAAGGCTTAGCTTCAAATCCATGTGAAAGAAATGGTTTAGCTTCAAATACTTCTGATAAACACGATTTAGAGTCAATTGCATGCGAATGGAGCGAGTTAGCTTCAAATCCCAGGGAAACACATGATTTAACTTCAAATCAATGCGAAGTAGGAGGCTTAGGTTCAAATCAATGCGAAACAAATAGTTTGGATTCAGATTCTTGTGATCAAAATGATTTAGCTTCAACTGCATGCGAATCAAACGAGTTAGCTTCAAATTCAAGAGAAACACATGATTTAACTTCAAATCAATGCGAAGGAGAAGTCTTAGCATCAAATTCATGCGAAACAAATGATTTACCTTCAAATACTTGCGATAAACATGATTTAGCTTCAACTGCGTGCGAATCAAACGAATTAGCTTCAAATCCAAGGGAAACACATGGTTTAACTTCAAATCAATGCGAAGTAGTATGCTTAGCTTCAAAACAATGCGAAACAAATGTTTTGGGTTCAGATACTTGTGAACAAAATGATTTAGCTTCAACTGCATGCGAATCAAACGAGTTAGCTTCAAATTCAAGAGAAACACATGATTTAACTTCAAATCAATGCGAAGGAGAAGTCTTAGCATCAAATTCATGCGAAACAAATGATTTACCTTCAAATACTTGCGATAAACATGATTTAGCTTCAACTGCGTGCGAATCAAACGACTTAGCTTCAAATCCAAGGGAACACATGGCTTAACTTCAAATCAATGCGAAGTAGTAGGCTTAGCTTCAAAACAATGCGAAACAAATGTTTTGGGTTCAGATACTTGTGAACAAAATGATTTAGCTTCAACTGCATGCGAATCAAACGAGTTAGCTTCAAATTCAAGAGAAACACATGATTTAACTTCAAATCAATGCGAAGTAGGAGGCTTAGCTTCAAATCTGTGCGAAACAAATGGTTTGGATTCAGATACATGTGATAAACATGGTTTAGCTTCAACTGCATGCGATTAAAACGAGATAGCTTCAAATCCAAGAGAAACACGCGATATTAACTTCAAATCAATGCGAAGTAGAAGGCTTAGCTTCAAATCCATGCGAAACAAATGGATTTCCTTCAAATACCTGCGGTTTAAATGAAATAGCTTCAAATGCAGGCGAAACAAACGAGTTAGCTTCAAATCCATGCGAAGCACATGATTTAGCATCAAATCAATATGAAGTAGAAGGCTTAACTTCAAATCCATGCGAAACAAATGGTTTAGCTTCAAATACTTGTGATAAACACGATTTACAGTCAACTGCATGCGAATGGAACGAGTTAGCTTCAAATCCCAGGGAAACACATGATTTAACTTCAAATCAATGCGAAGTAGGAGGCTTAGCTTCAAATCTGTGCGAAACAAATGGTTTGGATTCAGATACATGTGATAAACATGGTTTAGCTTCAACTGCATGCGATTAAAACGAGATAGCTTCAAATCCAAGAGAAACACGCGATATTAACTTCAAATCAATGCGAAGTAGAAGGCTTAGCTTCAAATCCATGCGAAACAAATGAATTTCCTTCAAATACCTGCGGTTTAAATGAAATAGCTTCAAATGCAGGCGAAACAAACGAGTTAGCTTCAAATCCATGCGAAGCACATGATTTAGCATCAAATCAATATGAAGTAGAAGGCTTAACTTCAAATCCATGCGAAACAAATGGTTTAGCTTCAAATACTTGTGATAAACACGATTTAGAGTCAACTGCATGCGAATGGAACGAGTTAGCTTCAAATCCCAGGGAAACACATGGTTTAACTTCAAATCAATGCGAAGTAGTAGGCTTAGCTTCAAAACAATGCGAAACAAATGTTTTGGGTTCAGATACTTGCGGTTTAAATGAAATAGCTTCAAATGCAGGCGAAACAAACGAGTTAGCTTCAAGACCATGCGAAACACATGATTCAGCTTCAAATCAATGCAAAGTAGTAGACTTAGCTTCAAATCAATGCGAAACAAATGGTTTAGCTTCAAATACTTGTGATAAACATGATTTAGTTTCAACTGCATACGAATCGAACGAGTTCGCTTCAAATTCAAGAGAAACACATGAATTAACTTCAAATCAATGCGAAGTAGTAGGCTTAGCTTCAAATCAATGCGAAACAAATGAATTACCTTCAAATACCTGCGGTTTAAATGAAATAGCTTCAAATGCAGGCGAAACAAACGAGTTAGCTTCACATCCATGCGAAGCATATGAGTTAGCTTCAAATCAATGCGAAGAAGAAGGCTTAGCTTCAAATCAATGCGAAAGAAATGGTTTAGCTTCAAATACTTCTGATAAACACGATTTAGAGTCAATTGCATGCGAATCGAACGAGTTCGCTTCAAATTCAAGAGAAACACATGAATTAACTTCAAATCAATGCGAAGTAGTAGGCTTAGCTTCAAATCAATGCGAAACAAATGAATTACCTTCAAATACCTGCGGTTTAAATGAAATAGCTTCAAATGCAGGCGAAACAAACGAGTTAGCTTCACATCCATGCGAAGCATATGAGTTAGCTTCAAATCAATGCGAAGAAGAAGGCTTAGCTTCAAATCCATGTGAAAGAAATGGTTTAGCTTCAAATACTTCTGATAAACACGATTTAGAGTCAATTGCATGCGAATGGAACGAGTTAGCTTCAAATCCCAGGGAAACACATGATTTAACTTCAAATCAATGCGAAGTAGGAGGCTTAGGTTCAAATCAATGCGAAACAAATAGTTTGGATTCAGATTCTTGTGATCAAAATGATTTAGCTTCAACTGCATGCGAATCAAACGAGTTAGCTTCAAATTCAAGAGAAACACATGATTTAACTTCAAATCAATGCGAAGGAGAAGTCTTAGCATCAAATTCATGCGAAACAAATGATTTACCTTCAAATACTTGCGATAAACATGATTTAGCTTCAACTGCGTGCGAATCAAACGAATTAGCTTCAAATCCAAGGGAAACACATGGTTTAACTTCAAATCAATGCGAAGTAGTAGGCTTAGCTTCAAAACAATGCGAAACAAATGTTTTGGGTTCAGATACTTGCGGTTTAAATGAAATAGCTTCAAATGCAGGCGAAACAAACGAGTTAGCTTCAAGACCATGCGAAACACATGATTCAGCTTCAAATCAGTGCAAAGTAGTAGACTTAGCTTCAAATCAATGCGTAACAAATGGTTTAGCTTCAAATACTTGTGATAAACATGATTTAGTTTCAACTGCATACGAATCGAACGAGTTCGCTTCAAATTCAAGAGAAACACATGAATTAACTTCAAATCAATGCGAAGTAGTAGGCTTAGCTTCAAATCAATGCGAAACAAATGAATTACCTTCAAATACCTGCGGTTTAAATGAAATAGCTTCAAATGCAGGCGAAACAAACGAGTTAGCTTCACATCCATGCGAAGCATATGAGTTAGCTTCAAATCAATGCGAAGAAGAAGGCTTAGCTTCAAATCCATGTGAAAGAAATGGTTTAGCTTCAAATACTTCTGATAAACACGATTTAGAGTCAATTGCATGCGAATGGAGCGAGTTAGCTTCAAATCCCAGGGAAACACATGATTTAACTTCAAATCAATGCGAAGTAGGAGGCTTAGGTTCAAATCAATGCGAAACAAATAGTTTGGATTCAGATTCTTGTGATCAAAATGATTTAGCTTCAACTGCATGCGAATCAAACGAGTTAGCTTCAAATTCAAGAGAAACACATGATTTAACTTCAAATCAATGCGAAGGAGAAGTCTTAGCATCAAATTCATGCGAAACAAATGATTTACCTTCAAATACTTGCGATAAACATGATTTAGCTTCAACTGCGTGCGAATCAAACGAATTAGCTTCAAATCCAAGGGAAACACATGGTTTAACTTCAAATCAATGCGAAGTAGTATGCTTAGCTTCAAAACAATGCGAAACAAATGTTTTGGGTTCAGATACTTGTGAACAAAATGATTTAATTTCAACTGCATGCGAATCAAACGAGTTAGCTTCAAATTCAAGAGAAACACATGATTTAACTTCAAATCAATGCGAAGTAGGAGGCTTAGCTTCAAATCAATGCGAAACAAATGGTTTGGATTCAGATACTTGTGATCAAAATGATTTAGCTTCAACTGCATGCGAATCAAACGACTTAGCTTCAAATTCAAGGGAAACACATGATTTAACTTCAAATCAATGCAAAGTAGTAGACTTAGCTTCAAATCAATGCGAAACAAATGGTTTAGCTTCAAATACTTGTTATAAACATGATTTAGTTTCAACTGCATACGAATCGAACGAGTTCGCTTCAAATTCAAGAGAAACAAATGAATTAAATTCAAATCAATGCGAAGTAGTAGTCTTAGCTTCAAATCAATGCGAAACAAATGAATTACCTTCAAATATCTGCGGTTTAAATGAAATAGCTTCAAATGCAGGCGAAACAAACGAGTTAGCTTCAAATCCATGCGAAGCACATGAGTTAGCTTCAAATCAATGCGAAGTAGAAGGCTTAGCTTCAAATCCATGTGAAAGAAATGGTTTAGCTTCAAATACTTCTGATAAACACGATTTAGAGTCAATTGCATGCGAATGGAACGAGTTAGCTTCAAATCCCAGGGAAACACATGATTTAACTTCAAATCAATGCGAAGTAGGAGGCTTAGGTTCAAATCAATGCGAAACAAATAGTTTGGATTCAGATACTTGTGATCAAAATGATTTAGCTTCAACTGCATGCGAATCAAACGAGTTAGCTTCAAATTCAAGAGAAACACATGATTTAACTTCAAATCAATGCGAAGGAGAAGTCTTAGCATCAAATTCATGCGAAACAAATGATTTACCTTCAAATACTTGCGATAAACATGATTTAGCTTCAACTGCGTGCGAATCAAACGACTTAGCTTCAAATCCAAGGGAACACATGGCTTAACTTCAAATCAATGCGAAGTAGTAGGCTTAGCTTCAAAACAATGCGAAACAAATGTTTTGGGTTCAGATACTTGTGAACAAAATGATTTAGCTTCAACTGCATGCGAATCAAACGAGTTAGCTTCAAATTCAAGAGAAACACATGATTTAACTTCAAATCAATGCGAAGTAGGAGGCTTAGCTTCAAATCTGTGCGAAACAAATGGTTTGGATTCAGATACATGTGATAAACATGGTTTAGCTTCAACTGCATGCGATTAAAACGAGATAGCTTCAAATCCAAGAGAAACACGCGATATTAACTTCAAATCAATGCGAAGTAGAAGGCTTAGCTTCAAATCCATGCGAAACAAATGGATTTCCTTCAAATACCTGCGGTTTAAATGAAATAGCTTCAAATGCAGGCGAAACAAACGAGTTAGCTTCAAATCCATGCGAAGCACATGATTCAGCATCAAATCAATATGAAGTAGAAGGCTTAACTTCAAATCCATGCGAAACAAATGGTTTAGCTTCAAATACTTGTGATAAACACGATTTACAGTCAACTGCATGCGAATGGAACGAGTTAGCTTCAAATCCCAGGGAAACACATGATTTAACTTCAAATCAATGCGAAGTAGGAGGCTTAGCTTCAAATCTGTGCGAAACAAATGGTTTGGATTCAGATACATGTGATAAACATGGTTTAGCTTCAACTGCATGCGATTAAAACGAGATAGCTTCAAATCCAAGAGAAACACGCGATATTAACTTCAAATCAATGCGAAGTAGAAGGCTTAGCTTCAAATCCATGCGAAACAAATGAATTTCCTTCAAATACCTGCGGTTTAAATGAAATAGCTTCAAATGCAGGCGAAACAAACGAGTTAGCTTCAAATCCATGCGAAGCACATGATTTAGCATCAAATCAATATGAAGTAGAAGGCTTAACTTCAAATCCATGCGAAACAAATGGTTTAGCTTCAAATACTTGTGATAAACACGATTTAGAGTCAACTGCATGCGAATGGAACGAGTTAGCTTCAAATCCCAGGGAAACACATGGTTTAACTTCAAATCAATGCGAAGTAGTAGGCTTAGCTTCAAAACAATGCGAAACAAATGTTTTGGGTTCAGATACTTGCGGTTTAAATGAAATAGCTTCAAATGCAGGCGAAACAAACGAGTTAGCTTCAAGACCATGCGAAACACATGATTCAGCTTCAAATCAATGCAAAGTAGTAGACTTAGCTTCAAATCAATGCGAAACAAATGGTTTAGCTTCAAATACTTGTGATAAACATGATTTAGTTTCAACTGCATACGAATCGAACGAGTTCGCTTCAAATTCAAGAGAAACACATGAATTAACTTCAAATCAATGCGAAGTAGTAGGCTTAGCTTCAAATCAATGCGAAACAAATGAATTACCTTCAAATACCTGCGGTTTAAATGAAATAGCTTCAAATGCAGGCGAAACAAACGAGTTAGCTTCACATCCATGCGAAGCATATGAGTTAGCTTCAAATCAATGCGAAGAAGAAGGCTTAGCTTCAAATCAATGCGAAAGAAATGGTTTAGCTTCAAATACTTCTGATAAACACGATTTAGAGTCAATTGCATGCGAATCGAACGAGTTCGCTTCAAATTCAAGAGAAACACATGAATTAACTTCAAATCAATGCGAAGTAGTAGGCTTAGCTTCAAATCAATGCGAAACAAATGAATTACCTTCAAATACCTGCGGTTTAAATGAAATAGCTTCAAATGCAGGCGAAACAAACGAGTTAGCTTCACATCCATGCGAAGCATATGAGTTAGCTTCAAATCAATGCGAAGAAGAAGGCTTAGCTTCAAATCCATGTGAAAGAAATGGTTTAGCTTCAAATACTTCTGATAAACACGATTTAGAGTCAATTGCATGCGAATGGAACGAGTTAGCTTCAAATCCCAGGGAAACACATGATTTAACTTCAAATCAATGCGAAGTAGGAGGCTTAGGTTCAAATCAATGCGAAACAAATAGTTTGGATTCAGATTCTTGTGATCAAAATGATTTAGCTTCAACTGCATGCGAATCAAACGAGTTAGCTTCAAATTCAAGAGAAACACATGATTTAACTTCAAATCAATGCGAAGGAGAAGTCTTAGCATCAAATTCATGCGAAACAAATGATTTACCTTCAAATACTTGCGATAAACATGATTTAGCTTCAACTGCGTGCGAATCAAACGAATTAGCTTCAAATCCAAGGGAAACACATGGTTTAACTTCAAATCAATGCGAAGTAGTAGGCTTAGCTTCAAAACAATGCGAAACAAATGTTTTGGGTTCAGATACTTGCGGTTTAAATGAAATAGCTTCAAATGCAGGCGAAACAAACGAGTTAGCTTCAAGACCATGCGAAACACATGATTCAGCTTCAAATCAGTGCAAAGTAGTAGACTTAGCTTCAAATCAATGCGTAACAAATGGTTTAGCTTCAAATACTTGTGATAAACATGATTTAGTTTCAACTGCATACGAATCGAACGAGTTCGCTTCAAATTCAAGAGAAACACATGAATTAACTTCAAATCAATGCGAAGTAGTAGGCTTAGCTTCAAATCAATGCGAAACAAATGAATTACCTTCAAATACCTGCGGTTTAAATGAAATAGCTTCAAATGCAGGCGAAACAAACGAGTTAGCTTCACATCCATGCGAAGCATATGAGTTAGCTTCAAATCAATGCGAAGAAGAAGGCTTAGCTTCAAATCCATGTGAAAGAAATGGTTTAGCTTCAAATACTTCTGATAAACACGATTTAGAGTCAATTGCATGCGAATGGAGCGAGTTAGCTTCAAATCCCAGGGAAACACATGATTTAACTTCAAATCAATGCGAAGTAGGAGGCTTAGGTTCAAATCAATGCGAAACAAATAGTTTGGATTCAGATTCTTGTGATCAAAATGATTTAGCTTCAACTGCATGCGAATCAAACGAGTTAGCTTCAAATTCAAGAGAAACACATGATTTAACTTCAAATCAATGCGAAGGAGAAGTCTTAGCATCAAATTCATGCGAAACAAATGATTTACCTTCAAATACTTGCGATAAACATGATTTAGCTTCAACTGCGTGCGAATCAAACGAATTAGCTTCAAATCCAAGGGAAACACATGGTTTAACTTCAAATCAATGCGAAGTAGTATGCTTAGCTTCAAAACAATGCGAAACAAATGTTTTGGGTTCAGATACTTGTGAACAAAATGATTTAGCTTCAACTGCATGCGAATCAAATGAGTTAGCTTCAAATTCAAGAGAAACACATGATTTAACTTCAAATCAATGCGAAGTAGGAGGCTTAGCTTCAAATCAATGCGAAACAAATGGTTTGGATTCAGATACTTGTGATCAAAATGATTTAGCTTCAACTGCATGCGAATCAAACGACTTAGCTTCAAATTCAAGGGAAACACATGATTTAACTTCAAATCAATGCAAAGTAGTAGACTTAGCTTCAAATCAATGCGAAACAAATGGTTTAGCTTCAAATACTTGTTATAAACATGATTTAGTTTCAACTGCATACGAATCGAACGAGTTCGCTTCAAATTCAAGAGAAACACATGAATTAAATTCAAATCAATGCGAAGTAGTAGTCTTAGCTTCAAATCAATGCGAAACAAATGAATTACCTTCAAATATCTGCGGTTTAAATGAAATAGCTTCAAATGCAGGCGAAACAAACGAGTTAGCTTCAAATCCATGCGAAGCACATGAGTTAGCTTCAAATCAATGCGAAGTAGAAGGCTTAGCTTCAAATCCATGTGAAAGAAATGGTTTAGCTTCAAATACTTCTGATAAACACGATTTAGAGTCAATTGCATGCGAATGGAACGAGTTAGCTTCAAATCCCAGGGAAACACATGATTTAACTTCAAATCAATGCGAAGTAGGAGGCTTAGGTTCAAATCAATGCGAAACAAATAGTTTGGATTCAGATACTTGTGATCAAAATGATTTAGCTTCAACTGCATGCGAATCAAACGAGTTAGCTTCAAATTCAAGAGAAACACATGATTTAACTTCAAATCAATGCGAAGGAGAAGTCTTAGCATCAAATTCATGCGAAACAAATGATTTACCTTCAAATACTTGCGATAAACATGATTTAGCTTCAACTGCGTGCGAATCAAACGACTTAGCTTCAAATCCAAGGGAAACACATGGCTTAACTTCAAATCAATGCGAAGTAGTAGGCTTAGCTTCAAAACAATGCGAAACAAATGTTTTGGGTTCAGATACTTGTGAACAAAATGATTTAGCTTCAACTGCATGCGAATCAAACGAGTTAGCTTCAAATTCAAGAGAAACACATGATTTAACTTCAAATCAATGCGAAGTAGGAGGCTTAGCTTCAAATCTGTGCGAAACAAATGGTTTGGATTCAGATACATGTGATAAACATGGTTTAGCTTCAACTGCATGCGATTAAAACGAGATAGCTTCAAATCCAAGAGAAACACGCGATATTAACTTCAAATCAATGCGAAGTAGAAGGCTTAGCTTCAAATCCATGCGAAACAAATGAATTTCCTTCAAATACCTGCGGTTTAAATGAAATAGCTTCAAATGCAGGCGAAACAAACGAGTTAGCTTCAAATCCATGCGAAGCACATGATTTAGCATCAAATCAATATGAAGTAGAAGGCTTAACTTCAAATCCATGCGAAACAAATGGTTTAGCTTCAAATACTTGTGATAAACACGATTTACAGTCAACTGCATGCGAATGGAACGAGTTAGCTTCAAATCCCAGGGAAACACATGATTTAACTTCAAATCAATGCGAAGTAGGAGGCTTAGCTTCAAATCTGTGCGAAACAAATGGTTTGGATTCAGATACATGTGATAAACATGGTTTAGCTTCAACTGCATGCGATTAAAACGAGATAGCTTCAAATCCAAGAGAAACACGCGATATTAACTTCAAATCAATGCGAAGTAGAAGGCTTAGCTTCAAATCCATGCGAAACAAATGAATTTCCTTCAAATACCTGCGGTTTAAATGAAATAGCTTCAAATGCAGGAGAAACAAACGAGTTAGCTTCAAATCCATGCGAAGCACATGATTTAGCATCAAATCAATATGAAGTAGAAGGCTTAACTTCAAATCCATGCGAAACAAATGGTTTAGCTTCAAATACTTGTGATAAACACGATTTACAGTCAACTGCATGCGAATGGAACGAGTTAGCTTCAAATCCCAGGGAAACACATGGTTTAACTTCAAATCAATGCGAAGTAGTAGGCTTAGCTTCAAAACAATGCGAAACTAATGTTTTGGGTTCAGATACTTGCGGTTTAAATGAAATAGCTTCAAATGCAGGCGAAAGAAACGAGTTAGCTTCAAGACCTTGCGAAACACATGATTCAGCTTCAAATCAATGCAAAGTAGTAGACTTAGCTTCAAATCAATGCGAAACAAATGGTTTAGCTTCAAATACTTGTGATAAACATGATTTAGTTTCAACTGCATACGAATCGAACGAGTTCGCTTCAAATTCAAGAGAAACACATGAATTAACTTCAAATCAATGCGAAGTAGTAGGCTTAGCTTCAAAACAATGCGAAACAAATGTTTTGGGTTCAGATACTTGCGGTTTAAATGAAATAGCTTCAAATGCAGGCGAAACAAACGAGTTAGCTTCACATCCATGCGAAGCATATGAGTTAGCTTCAAATCAATGCGAAGAAGAAGGCTTAGCTTCAAATCAATGCGAAAGAAATGGTTTAGCTTCAAATACTTCTGATAAACACGATTTAGAGTCAATTGCATGCGAATCGAACGAGTTCGCTTCAAATTCAAGAGAAACACATGAATTAACTTCAAATCAATGCGAAGTAGTAGGCTTAGCTTCAAATCAATGCGAAACAAATGAATTACCTTCAAATACCTGCGGTTTAAATGAAATAGCTTCAAATGCAGGCGAAACAAACGAGTTAGCTTCACATCCATGCGAAGCATATGAGTTAGCTTCAAATCAATGCGAAGAAGAAGGCTTAGCTTCAAATCCATGTGAAAGAAATGGTTTAGCTTCAAATACTTCTGATAAACACGATTTAGAGTCAATTGCATGCGAATGGAACGAGTTAGCTTCAAATCCCAGGGAAACACATGATTTAACTTCAAATCAATGCGAAGTAGGAGGCTTAGGTTCAAATCAATGCGAAACAAATAGTTTGGATTCAGATTCTTGTGATCAAAATGATTTAGCTTCAACTGCATGCGAATCAAACGAGTTAGCTTCAAATTCAAGAGAAACACATGATTTAACTTCAAATCAATGCGAAGGAGAAGTCTTAGCATCAAATTCATGCGAAACAAATGATTTACCTTCAAATACTTGCGATAAACATGATTTAGCTTCAACTGCGTGCGAATCAAACGAATTAGCTTCAAATCCAAGGGAAACACATGGTTTAACTTCAAATCAATGCGAAGTAGTAGGCTTAGCTTCAAAACAATGCGAAACAAATGTTTTGGGTTCAGATACTTGCGGTTTAAATGAAATAGCTTCAAATGCAGGCGAAACAAACGAGTTAGCTTCAAGACCATGCGAAACACATGATTCAGCTTCAAATCAATGCAAAGTAGTAGACTTAGCTTCAAATCAATGCGAAACAATTGGTTTAGCTTCAAATACTTGTGATAAACATGATTTAGTTTCAACTGCATACGAATCGAACGAGTTCGCTTCAAATTCAAGAGAAACACATGAATTAACTTCAAATCAATGCGAAGTAGTAGGCTTAGCTTCAAATCAATGCGAAACAAATGAATTACCTTCAAATACCTGCGGTTTAAATGAAATAGCTTCAAATGCAGGCGAAACAAACGAGTTAGCTTCACATCCATGCGAAGCATATGAGTTAGCTTCAAATCAATGCGAAGAAGAAGGCTTAGCTTCAAATCAATGCGAAAGAAATGGTTTAGCTTCAAATACTTCTGATAAACACGATTTAGAGTCAATTGCATGCGAATCGAACGAGTTCGCTTCAAATTCAAGAGAAACACATGAATTAACTTCAAATCAATGCGAAGTAGTAGGCTTAGCTTCAAATCAATGCGAAACAAATGAATTACCTTCAAATACCTGCGGTTTAAATGAAATAGCTTCAAATGCAGGCGAAACAAACGAGTTAGCTTCACATCCATGCGAAGCATATGAGTTAGCTTCAAATCAATGCGAAGAAGAAGGCTTAGCTTCAAATCCATGTGAAAGAAATGGTTTAGCTTCAAATACTTCTGATAAACACGATTTAGAGTCAATTGCATGCGAATGGAACGAGTTAGCTTCAAATCCCAGGGAAACACATGATTTAACTTCAAATCAATGCGAAGTAGGAGGCTTAGGTTCAAATCAATGCGAAACAAATAGTTTGGATTCAGATTCTTGTGATCAAAATGATTTAGCTTCAACTGCATGCGAATCAAACGAGTTAGCTTCAAATTCAAGAGAAACACATGATTTAACTTCAAATCAATGCGAAGGAGAAGTCTTAGCATCAAATTCATGCGAAACAAATGATTTACCTTCAAATACTTGCGATAAACATGATTTAGCTTCAACTGCGTGCGAATCAAACGAATTAGCTTCAAATCCAAGGGAAACACATGGTTTAACTTCAAATCAATGCGAAGTAGTAGGCTTAGCTTCAAAACAATGCGAAACAAATGTTTTGGGTTCAGATACTTGCGGTTTAAATGAAATAGCTTCAAATGCAGGCGAAACAAACGAGTTAGCTTCAAGACCATGCGAAACACATGATTCAGCTTCAAATCAGTGCAAAGTAGTAGACTTAGCTTCAAATCAATGCGTAACAAATGGTTTAGCTTCAAATACTTGTGATAAACATGATTTAGTTTCAACTGCATACGAATCGAACGAGTTCGCTTCAAATTCAAGAGAAACACATGAATTAACTTCAAATCAATGCGAAGTAGTAGGCTTAGCTTCAAATCAATGCGAAACAAATGAATTACCTTCAAATACCTGCGGTTTAAATGAAATAGCTTCAAATGCAGGCGAAACAAACGAGTTAGCTTCACATCCATGCGAAGCATATGAGTTAGCTTCAAATCAATGCGAAGAAGAAGGCTTAGCTTCAAATCCATGTGAAAGAAATGGTTTAGCTTCAAATACTTCTGATAAACACGATTTAGAGTCAATTGCATGCGAATGGAGCGAGTTAGCTTCAAATCCCAGGGAAACACATGATTTAACTTCAAATCAATGCGAAGTAGGAGGCTTAGGTTCAAATCAATGCGAAACAAATAGTTTGGATTCAGATTCTTGTGATCAAAATGATTTAGCTTCAACTGCATGCGAATCAAACGAGTTAGCTTCAAATTCAAGAGAAACACATGATTTAACTTCAAATCAATGCGAAGGAGAAGTCTTAGCATCAAATTCATGCGAAACAAATGATTTACCTTCAAATACTTGCGATAAACATGATTTAGCTTCAACTGCGTGCGAATCAAACGAATTAGCTTCAAATCCAAGGGAAACACATGGTTTAACTTCAAATCAATGCGAAGTAGTAGGCTTAGCTTCAAAACAATGCGAAACAAATGTTTTGGGTTCAGATACTTGTGAACAAAATGATTTAGCTTCAACTGCATGCGAATCAAACGAGTTAGCTTCAAATTCAAGAGAAACACATGATTTAACTTCAAATCAATGCGAAGTAGGAGGCTCAGCTTCAAATCAATGCGAAACAAATGGTTTGGATTCAGATACTTGTGATCAAAATGATTTAGCTTCAACTGCATGCGAATCAAACGACTTAGCTTCAAATTCAAGGGAAACACATGATTTAACTTCAAATCAATGCAAAGTAGTAGACTTAGCTTCAAATCAATGCGAAACAAATGGTTTAGCTTCAAATACTTGTTATAAACATGATTTAGTTTCAACTGCATACGAATCGAACGAGTTCGCTTCAAATTCAAGAGAAACACATGAATTAAATTCAAATCAATGCGAAGTAGGAGGCTTAGCTTCAAATCTGTGCGAAACAAATGGTTTGGATTCAGATACATGTGATAAACATGGTTTAGCTTCAACTGCATGCGATTAAAACGAGATAGCTTCAAATCCAAGAGAAACACGCGATATTAACTTCAAATCAATGCAAAGTTGTAGACTTAGCTTCAAATCAATGCGAAACAAATGGTTTAGCTTCAAATACTTGTGATAAACATGATTTAGTTTCAACTGCATACGAATCGAACGAGTTCGCTTCAAATTCAAGAGAAACACATGAATTAACTTCAAATCAATGCGAAGTAGTAGGCTTAGCTTCAAATCAATGCGAAACAAATGAATTACCTTCAAATACCTGCGGTTTAAATGAAATAGCTTCAAATGCAGGCGAAACAAACGAGTTAGCTTCACATCCATGCGAAGCATATGAGTTAGCTTCAAATCAATGCGAAGAAGAAGGCTTAGCTTCAAATCCATGTGAAAGAAATGGTTTAGCTTCAAATACTTCTGATAAACACGATTTAGAGTCAATTGCATGCGAATGGAACGAGTTAGCTTCAAATCCCAGGGAAACACATGATTTAACTTCAAATCAATGCGAAGTAGGAGGCTTAGGTTCAAATCAATGCGAAACAAATAGTTTGGGTTCAGATTCTTGTGATCAAAATGATTTAGCTTCAACTGCATGCGAATCAAACGAGTTAGCTTCAAATTCAAGAGAAACACATGATTTAACTTCAAATCAATGCGAGCAAGGAGGCTTAGCTTCAAATCCATGTGAAACAAATAGTTTAGCTTCAAATACTTCTGATAAACACGATTTTGAGTCAATTGCATGCGAATGGAACGACTTAGCTTCAAATTCAAGAGAAACACATGAATTAACTTCAAATCAATGCGAAGTAGTAGGCTTAGCTTCAAATCCATGTGAAACAAATGATTTACCTTCAAATATCTGCTGTTTAAATGAAATAGCTTCAAATGCAGGCGAAACAAACGAGTTAGCTTGAAATCCATGCGAAGCACATGAGTTAGCTTCAAATCAATGCGAAGTAGAAGGCTTAGCTTCAAATCCATGTGAAACAAATGGTTTAGCTTCAAATACTTCTGATAAACACGATTTAGAGTCAATTGCATGCGAATGGAACGAGTTAGCTTCAAATCCCAGGGAAACACATGATTTAACTTCAAATCAATGCGAAGTAGTAGGCTTAGCTTCAAATCAATGCGAAACAAATGAATTACCTTCAAATATCTGCGGCTTAAATGAAATAGCTTCAAATGCAGGCGAAACAAACGAGTTAGCTTCACATCCATGCGAAGCATATGAGTTAGCTTCAAATCAATGCGAAGAAGAAGGCTTAGCTTCAAATCCATGTGAAAGAAATGGTTTAGCTTCAAATACTTCTGATAAACACGATTTAGAGTCAATTGCTTGCGAATGGAACGAGTTAGCTTCAAATCCCAGGGAAACACATGATTTAACTTCAAATCAATGCGAAGTAGGAGGCTTAGGTTCAAATCAATGCGAAACAAATAGTTTGGATTCAGATTCTTGTGATCAAAATGATTTAGCTTCAACTGCATGCGAATCAAACGAGTTAGCTTCAAATTCAAGAGAAACACATGATTTAACTTCAAATCAATGCGAAGGAGAAGTCTTAGCATCAAATTCATGCGAAACAAATGATTTACCTTCAAATACTTGCGATAAACATGATTTAGCTTCAACTGCGTGCGAATCAAACGAATTAGCTTCAAATCCAAGGGAAACACATGGTTTAACTTCAAATCAATGCGAAGTAGTAGGCTTAGCTTCAAAACAATGCGAAACAAATGTTTTGGGTTCAGATACTTGTGAACAAAATGATTTAGCTTCAACTGCATGCGAATCAAACGAGTTAGCTTCAAATTCAAGAGAAACACATGATTTAACTTCATATCAATGCGAAGTAGGAGGCTTAGCTTCAAATCAATGCGAAACAAATGGTTTGGATTCAGATACTTGTGATCAAAATGATTTAGCTTCAACTGCATGCGAATCAAACGACTTAGCATCAAATTCAAGGGAAACACATGATTTAACTTCAAATCAATGCAAAGTAGTAGACTTAGCTTCAAATCAATGCGAAACAAATGGTTTAGCTTCAAATACTTGTTATAAACATGATTTAGTTTCAACTGCATACGAATCGAACGAGTTCGCTTCAAATTCAAGAGAAACACATGAATTAAATTCAAATCAATGCGAAGTAGAAGGCTTAGCTTCAAATCCATGTGAAACCAATGATTTAACTTCAAATACTTCTGATAAACACGATTTAGAGTCAATTGCATGCGAATGTAACGAGTTAGCTTCAAATCCCAGGGAAACACATGATATAACTTCAAATCAATGCGAAGTAGGAGGCTTAGCTTCAAATCTGTGCGAAACAAATGGTTTGGATTCAGATACATGTGATAAACATGGTTTAGCTTCAACTGCATGCGATTAAAACGAGATAGCTTCAAATCCAAGAGAAACACATGATATTAACTTCAAATCAATGCGAAGTAGGAGGCTTAGCTTCAAAACAATGCGAAACAAATGAATTTCCTTCAAATACCTGCGGTTTAAATGAAATAGCTTCAAATGCAGGCGAAACAAACGAGTTAGCTTCAAATCCATGCGAAGCACATGATTTAGCATCAAATCAATATGAAGTAGAAGGCTTAACTTCAAATCCATGCGAAACAAATGGTTTAGCTTCAAATACTTGTGATAAACACGATTTAGAGTCAACTGCATGCGAATGGAACGAGTTAGCTTCAAATCCCAGGGAAACACATGATTTAACTTCAAATCAATGCGAAGTAGGAGGCTTAGCTTCAAATCAATGCGAAACAAATAGTTTGGATTCTGATACTTGTGATCAAAATGATTTAGCTTCAACTGCATGCGAATCAAACGAGTTAGCTTCAAATTCAAGAGAAACACATGATTTAACTTCAAATCAATGCGAAGGAGAAGTCTTAGCATCAAATTCATGCGAAACAAATGATTTACCTTCAAATACTTGCGATAAACATGATTTAGCTTCAACTGCGTGCGAATCAAACGACTTAGCTTCAAATCCAAGGGAAACACATGGTTTAACTTCAAATCAATGCGAAGTAGTAGGCTTAGCTTCAAAACAATGCGAAACAAATGTTTTGGGTTCAGATACTTGCGGTTTAAATGAAATAGCTTCAAATGCAGGCGAAACAAACGAGTTAGCTTCAAGACCATGCGAAACACATGATTCAGCTTCAAATCAATGCAAAGTAGTAGACTTAGCTTCAAATCAATGCGAAACAAATGGTTTAGCTTCAAATACTTGTGATAAACATGATTTAGTTTCAACTGCATACGAATCGAACGAGTTCGCTTCAAATTCAAGAGAAACACATGAATTAACTTCAAATCAATGCGAAGTAGTAGGCTTAGCTTCAAATCAATGCGAAACAAATGAATTACCTTCAAATACCTGCGGTTTAAATGAAATAGCTTCAAATGCAGGCGAAACAAACGAGTTAGCTTTAAATCCATGCGAAGCACATGAGTTAGCTTCAAATCAATGCGAAGAAGAAGGCTTAGCTTCAAATCCATGTGAAAGAAATGGTTTAGCTTCAAATACTTCTGATAAACACGATTTAGAGTCAATTGCATGCGAATGGAACGAGTTAGCTTCAAATCCCAGGGAAACACATGATTTAACTTCAAATCAATGCGAAGTAGGAGGCTTAGGTTCAAATCAATGCGAAACAAATAGTTTGGATTCAGATTCTTGTGATCAAAATGATTTAGCTTCAACTGCATGCGAATCAAACGAGTTAGCTTCAAATTCAAGAGAAACACATGATTTAACTTCAAATCAATGCGAAGGAGAAGTCTTAGCATCAAATTCATGCGAAACAAATGATTTACCTTCAAATACTTGCGATAAACATGATTTAGCTTCAACTGCGTGCGAATCAAACGACTTAGCTTCAAATCCAAGGGAAACACATGGTTTAACTTCAAATCAATGCGAAGTAGTAGGCTTAGCTTCAAAACAATGCGAAACAAATGTTTTGGGTTCAGATACTTGTGAACAAAATGATTTAGCTTCAACTGCATGCGAATCAAACGAGTTAGCTTCAAATTCAAGAGAAACACATGATTTAACTTCAAATCAATGCGAAGTAGGAGGCTTAGCTTCAAATCAATGCGAAACAAATGGTTTGGATTCAGATACTTGTGATCAAAATGATTTAGCTTCAACTGCATGCGAATCAAACGACTTAGCTTCAAATTCAAGAGAAACACATGAATTAACTTCAAATCAATGCGAAGTAGTAGGCTTAGCTTCAAAACAATGCGAAACAAATGTTTTGGGTTCAGATACTTGTGAACAAAATGATTTAGCTTCAACTGCATGCGAATCAAACGAGTTAGCTTCAAATTCAAGGGAAACACATGATTTAACTTCAAATCAATGCAAAGTAGTAGACTTAGCTTCAAATCAGTGCGAAACAAATGGTTTAGCTTCAAATACTTGTGATAAACATGATTTAGTTTCAACTGCATGCGAATCGAACGAGTTCGCTTCAAATTCAAGAGAATCACATGAGTTAGCTTCAAATCAATGCGAAGTAGAAGGCTTAGCTTCAAATCCATGTGAAACAAATGGTTTAACTTCAAATACTTCTGATAAACACGATTTAGAGTCAATTGCATGCGAATGGAACGAGTTAGCTTCAAATCCCAGGGAAACACATGATTTAACTTCAAATCAATGCGAAGTAGGAGGCTTAGCTTCAAATCTGTGCGAAACAAATGGTTTGGATTCAGATACATGTGATAAACATGGTTTAGCTTCAACTGCATGCGATTAAAACGAGATAGCTTCAAATCCAAGAGAAACACGCGATATTAACTTCAAATCAATGCGAAGTAGAAGGCTTAGCTTCAAATCCATGCGAAACAAATGAATTTCCTTCAAATACCTGCGGTTTAAATGAAATAGCTTCAAATGCAGGCGAAACAAACGAGTTAGCTTCAAATCCATGCGAAGCACATGATTTAGCATCAAATCAATATGAAGTAGAAGGCTTAACTTCAAATCCATGCGAAACAAATGGTTTAGCTTCAAATACTTGTGATAAACACGATTTAGAGTCAACTGCATGCGAATGGAACGAGTTAGCTTCAAATCCCAGGGAAACACATGGTTTAACTTCAAATCAATGCGAAGTAGTAGGCTTAGCTTCAAATCCATGTGAAACCAATGATTTAACTTCAAATACTTCTGATAAACACGATTTAGAGTCAATTGCATGCGAATGTAACGAGTTAGCTTCAAATCCCAGGGAAACACATGATTTAACTTCAAATCAATGCGAAGTAGGAGGCTTAGGTTCAAATCAATGCGAAACAAATAGTTTGGATTCAGATACTTGTGATCAAAATGATTTAGCTTCAACTGCATGCGAATCAAACGAGTTAGCTTCAAATTCAAGAGAAACACATGATTTAACTTCAAATCAATGCGAAGGAGAAGTCTTAGCATCAAATTCATGCGAAACAAATGATTTACCTTCAAATACTTGCGATAAACATGATTTAGCTTCAACTGCGTGCGAATCAAACGACTTAGCTTCAAATCCAAGGGAAACACATGGTTTAACTTCAAATCAATGCGAAGTAGTAGGCTTAGCTTCAAATCAATGCGAAACAAATGGTTTGGGTTCAGATACTTGTGATCAAAATGATTTAGCTTCAACTGCATGCGAATCAAACGACTTAGCTTCAAATTCAAGAGAAACACATGAATTAACTTCAAATCAATGCGAAGTAGTAGGCTTAGCTTCAAAACAATGCGAAACAAATGTTTTGGGTTCAGATACTTGTGAACAAAATGATTTAGCTTCAACTGCATGCGAATCAAACGAGTTAGCTTCAAATTCAAGGGAAACACATGATTTAACTTCAAATCAATGCAAAGTAGTAGACTTAGCTTCAAATCAGTGCGAAACAAATGGTTTAGCTTCAAATACTTGTGATAAACATGATTTAGTTTCAACTGCATGCGAATCGAACGAGTTCGCTTCAAATTCAAGAGAATCACATGAGTTAGCTTCAAATCAATGCGAAGTAGAAGGCTTAGCTTCAAATCCATGTGAAACAAATGGTTTAACTTCAAATACTTCTGATAAACACGATTTAGAGTCAATTGCATGCGAATGGAACGAGTTAGCTTCAAATCCCAGGGAAACACATGATTTAACTTCAAATCAATGCGAAGTAGGAGGCTTAGCTTCAAATCTGTGCGAAACAAATGGTTTGGATTCAGATACATGTGATAAACATGGTTTAGCTTCAACTGCATGCGATTAAAACGAGATAGCTTCAAATCCAAGAGAAACGCGCGATATTAACTTCAAATCAATGCGAAGTAGAAGGCTTAGCTTCAAATCCATGCGAAACAAATGAATTTCCTTCAAATACCTGCGGTTTAAATGAAATAGCTTCAAATGCAGGCGAAACAAACGAGTTAGCTTCAAATCCATGCGAAGGACATGATTTAGCATCAAATCAATATGAAGTAGAAGGCTTAACTTCAAATCCATGCGAAACAAATGGTTTAGCTTCAAATACTTGTGATAAACACGATTTAGAGTCAACTGCATGCGAATGGAACGAGTTAGCTTCAAATCCCAGGGAAACACATGGTTTAACTTCAAATCAATGCGAAGTAGTAGGCTTAGCTTCAAAACAATGCGAAACAAATGTTTTGGGTTCAGATACTTGCGGTTTAAATGAAATAGCTTCAAATGCAGGCGAAACAAACGAGTTAGCTTCAAGACCATGCGAAACACATGATTCAGCTTCAAATCAATGCAAAGTTGTAGACTTAGCTTCAAATCAATGCGAAACAAATGGTTTAGCTTCAAATACTTGTGATAAACATGATTTAGTTTCAACTGCATACGAATCGAACGAGTTCGCTTCAAATTCAAGAGAAACACATGAATTAACTTCAAATCAATGCGAAGTAGTAGGCTTAGCTTCAAATCAATGCGAAACAAATGAATTACCTTCAAATACCTGCGGTTTAAATGAAATAGCTTCAAATGCAGGCGAAACAAACGAGTTAGCTTCACATCCATGCGAAGCATATGAGTTAGCTTCAAATCAATGCGAAGAAGAAGGCTTAGCTTCAAATCCATGTGAAAGAAGTGGTTTAGCTTCAAATACTTCTGATAAACACGATTTAGAGTCAATTGCATGCGAATGAAACGAGTTAGCTTCAAATCCCAGGGAAACACATGATTTAACTTCAAATCAATGCGAAGTAGGAGGCTTAGGTTCAAATCAATGCGAAACAAATAGTTCGGGTTCAGATTCTTGTGATCAAAATGATTTAGCTTCAACTGCATGCGAATCAAACGAGTTAGCTTCAAATTCAAGAGAAACACATGATTTAACTTCAAATCAATGCGAACAAGGAGGCTTAGCTTCAAATCCATGTGAAACAAATAGTTTAGCTTCAAATACTTCTGATAAACACGATTTTGAGTCAATTGCATGCGAATGGAACGACTTAGCTTCAAATTCAAGAGAAACACATGAATTAACTTCAAATCAATGCGAAGTAGTAGGCTTAGTTTCAAATCCATGTGAAACAAATGATTTACCTTCAAATATCTGCTGTTTAAATGAAATAGCTTCAAATGCAGGCGAAACAAACGAGTTAGCTTGAAATCCATGCGAAGCACATGAGTTAGCTTCAAATCAATGCGAAGTAGAAGGCTTAGCTTCAAATCCATGTGAAACAAATGGTTTAGCTTCAAATACTTCTGATAAACACGATTTAGAGTCAATTGCATGCGAATGGAACGAGTTAGCTTCAAATCCCAGGGAAACACATGATTTAACTTCAAATCAATGCGAAGTAGGAGGCTTAGGTTCAAATCAATGCGAAACAAATAGTTTGGGTTCAGATTCTTGTGATCAAAATGATTTAGCTTCAACTGCATGCGAATCAAACGAGTTAGCTTCAAATTCAAGAGAAACACATGATTTAACTTCAAATCAATGCGAAGGAGAAGTCTTAGCATCAAATTCATGCGAAACAAATGATTTACCTTCAAATACTTGCGATAAACATGATTTAGCTTCAACTGCGTTCGAATCAAACGACTTAGCTTCAAATCCAAGGGAAACACATGGTTTAACTTCAAATCAATGCGAAGTAGTAGGCTTAGCTTCAAAACAATGCGAAACAAATGTTTTGGGTTCAGATACTTGTGAACAAAATGATTTAGCTTCAACTGCATGCGAATCAAACGAGTTAGCTTCAAATTCAAGAGAAACACATGATTTAACTTCAAATCAATGCGAACAAGGAGGCTTAGCTTCAAATCCATGTGAAACAAATAGTTTAGCTTCAAATACTTCTGATAAACACGATTTTGAGTCAATTGCATGCGAATGGAACGACTTAGCTTCAAATTCAAGAGAAACACATGAATTAACTTCAAATCAATGCGAAGTAGTAGGCTTAGCTTCAAATCCATGTGAAACAAATGATTTACCTTCAAATATCTGCTGTTTAAATGAAATAGCTTCAAATGCAGGCGAAACAAACGAGTTAGCTTGAAATCCATGCGAAGCACATGAGTTAGCTTCAAATCCATGTGAAACAAATGGTTTAGCTTCAAATACTTCTGATAAACACGATTTAGAGTCAATTGCATGCGAATGGAACGAGTTAGCTTCAAATCCCAGGGAAACACATGATTTAACTTCAAATCAATGCGAAGTAGGAGGCTTAGGTTCAAATCAATGCGAAACAAATAGTTTGGATTCAGATACTTGTGATCAAAATGATTTAGCTTCAACTGCATGCGAATCAAACGAGTTAGCTTCAAATTCAAGAGAAACACATGATTTAACTTCAAATCAATGCGAAGGAGAAGTCTTAGCATCAAATTCATGCGAAACAAATGATTTACCTTCAAATACTTGCGATAAACATGATTTAGCTTCAACTGCGTGCGAATCAAACGACTTAGCTTCAAATCCAAGGGAAACACATGGTTTAACTTCAAATCAATGCGAAGTAGTAGGCTTAGCTTCAAAACAATGCGAAACAAATGTTTTGGGTTCAGATACTTGTGAACAAAATGATTTAGCTTCAACTGCATGCGAATCAAACGAGTTAGCTTCAAATTCAAGAGAAACACATGATTTAACTTCAAATCAATGCGAAGTAAGAGGCTTAGCTTCAAATCAATGCGAAACAAATGGTTTGGATTCAGATACTTGTGATCAAAATGATTTAGCTTCAACTGCATGCGAATCAAACGACTTAGCTTCAAATTCAAGGGAAACACATGATTTAACTTCAAATCAATGCAAAGTAGTAGACTTAGCTTCAAATCAATGCGAAACAAATGGTTTAGCTTCAAATACTTGTGATAAACATGATTTAGTTTCAACTGCATACGAATCGAACGAGTTCGCTTCAAATTCAAGAGAAACACATGAATTATCTTCAAATCAATGCGAAGTAGTAGGCTTAGCTTCAAATCAATGCGAAACAAATGAATTACCTTCAAATACCTGCGGTTTAAATGAAATAGCTTCAAATGCAGGCGAAACAAACGAGTTAGCTTCACATCCATGCGAAGCATATGAGTTAGCTTCAAATCAATGCGAAGAAGGAGGCTTAGCTTCAAATCCATGTGAAAGAAATGGTTTAGCTTCAAATACTTCTGATAAACACGATTTAGAGTCAATTGCATGCGAATGGAACGAGTTAGCTTCAAATCCCAGGGAAACACATGATTTAACTTCAAATCAATGCGAAGTAGGAGGCTTAGGTTCAAATCAATGCGAAACAAATAGTTTGGGTTCAGATTCTTGTGATCAAAATGATTTAGCTTCAACTGCATGCGAATCAAACGAGTTAGCTTCAAATTCAAGAGAAACACATGATTTAACTTCAAATAAATGCGAAGGAGAAGTCTTAGCATCAAATTCATGCGAAACAAATGATTTACCTTCAAATACTTGCGATAAACATGATTTAGCTTCAACTGCGTGCGAATCAAACGACTTAGCTTCAAATCCAAGGGAAACACATGGTTTAACTTCAAATCAATGCGAAGTAGTAGGCTTAGCTTCAAAACAATGCGAAACAAATGTTTTGGGTTCAGATACTTGTGAACAAAATGATTTAGCTTCAACTGCATGCGAATCAAACGAGTTAGCTTCAAATTCAAGAGAAACACATGATTTAACTTCAAATCAATGCGAACAAGGAGGCTTAGCTTCAAATCCATGTGAAACAAATAGTTTAGCTTCAAATACTTCTGATAAACACGATTTTGAGTCAATTGCATGCGAATGGAACGACTTAGCTTCAAATTCAAGAGAAACACATGAATTAACTTCAAATCAATGCGAAGTAGTAGGCTTAGCTTCAAATCCATGTGAAACAAATGATTTACCTTCAAATATCTGCTGTTTAAATGAAATAGCTTCAAATGCAGGCGAAACAAACGAGTTAGCTTCAAATCCATGCGAAGCACATGAGTTAGCTTCAAATCAATGCGAAGTAGAAGGCTTAGCTTCAAATCCATGTGAAACAAATGGTTTAGCTTCAAATACTTCTGATAAACACGATTTAGAGTCAATTGCATGCGAATGGAACGAGTTAGCTTCAAATCCCAGGGAAACACATGATTTAACTTCAAATCAATGCGAAGTAGTAGGCTTAGCTTCAAATCAATGCGAAACAAATGAATTACCTTCAAATATCTGCGGTTTAAATGAAATAGCTTCAAATGCAGGCGAAACAAACGAGTTAGCTTCAAATCCATGCGAAGCACATGAGTTAGCTTCAAATCAATGCGAAGTAGAAGGCTTAGCTTCAAATCCATGTGAAACCAATGGTTTAACTTCAAATACTTCTGATAAACACGATTTAGAGTCAATTGCATGCGAATCAAACGAGTTAGCTTCAAATCCCAGGAAAACACATGATTTAACTTCAAATCAATGCGAAGTAGGAGGCTTAGCTTCAAATCCATGCGAAACAAATGATTTACCTTCAAATATCTGCGGTTTAAATGAAATAGCTTCAAATGCAGGCGAAACAAACGAGTTAGCTTCAAATCCATGTGAAGCACATGAGTTAGCTTCAAATCAATGCGAAGTAGAAGGCTTAGCTTCAAATCCATGTGAAACAAATGGTTTAACTTCAAATACTTCTGATAAACACGATTTAGAGTCAATTGCATGCGAATGGAACGAGTTAGCTTCAAATCCCAGGGAAACACATGATTTAACTTCAAATCAATGCGAAGTAGGAGGCTTAGCTTCAAATCTGTGCGAAACAAATGGTTTGGATTCAGATACATGTGATAAACATGGTTTAGCTTCAACTGCATGCGATTAAAACGAGATAGCTCCAAATCCAAGAGAAACACATGATACTAACTTCAAATCAATGCGTTGTAGAAGGCTTAGCTTCAAATCCATGCGAAACAAATGAATTTCCTTCAAATAACTGCGGTTTAAATGAAATAGCTTCAAATGCAAGCGAAACAAACGAGTTAGCTTCAAATCCATGCGAAGCACATGATTTAGCATCAAATCAATATGAAGTAGAAGGCTTAACTTCAAATCCACGCGAAACAAATGGTTTAGCTTCAAATACTTGTGATAAACACGATTTAGAGTCAACTGCATGCGAATGGAACGAGTTAGCTTCAAATCCCAGGGAAACACATGATTTAACTTCAAATCAATGCGAAGTAGTAGGCTTAGCTTCAAATCAATGCGAAACAAATGAATTACCTTCAAATATCTGCGGTTTAAATGAAATAGCTTCAAATGCAGGCGAAACAAACGAGTTAGCTTCAAATCCATGCGAAGCACATGAGTTAGCTTCAAATCAATGCGAAGTAGAAGGCTTAGCTTCAAATCCATGTGAAACCAATGGTTTAACTTCAAATACTTCTGATAAACACGATTTAGAGTCAATTGCATGCGAATCAAACGAGTTAGCTTCAAATCCCAGGAAAACACATGATTTAACTTCAAATCAATGCGAAGTAGGAGGCTTAGCTTCAAATCCATGCGAAACAAATGATTTACCTTCAAATATCTGCGGTTTAAATGAAATAGCTTCAAATGCAGGCGAAACAAACGAGTTAGCTTCAAATCCATGTGAAGCACATGAGTTAGCTTCAAATCAATGCGAAGTAGAAGGCTTAGCTTCAAATCCATGTGAAACAAATGGTTTAACTTCAAATACTTCTGATAAACACGATTTAGAGTCAATTGCATGCGAATGGAACGAGTTAGCTTCAAATCCCAGGGAAACACATGATTTAACTTCAAATCAATGCGAAGTAGGAGGCTTAGCTTCAAATCTGTGCGAAACAAATGGTTTGGATTCAGATACATGTGATAAACATGGTTTAGCTTCAACTGCATGCGATTAAAACGAGATAGCTCCAAATCCAAGAGAAACACATGATACTAACTTCAAATCAATGCGTTGTAGAAGGCTTAGCTTCAAATCCATGCGAAACAAATGAATTTCCTTCAAATACCTGCGGTTTAAATGAAATAGCTTCAAATGCAAGCGAAACAAACGAGTTAGCTTCAAATCCATGCGAAGCACATGATTTAGCATCAAATCAATATGAAGTAGAAGGCTTAACTTCAAATCCACGCGAAACAAATGGTTTAGCTTCAAATACTTGTGATAAACACGATTTAGAGTCAACTGCATGCGAATGGAACGAGTTAGCTTCAAATCCCAGGGAAACACATGATTTAACTTCAAATCAATGCGAAGTAGGAGGCTTAGCTTCAAATCAATGCGAAACAAATAGTTTGGATTCTGATAATTGTGATCAAAATGATTTAGCTTCAACTGCATGCGAATCAAACGAGTTAGCTTCAAATTCAAGAGAAACACATGATTTAACTTCAAATCAATGCGAAGGAGAAGTCTTAGCATCAAATTCATGCGAAACAAATGATTTACCTTCAAATACTTGCGATAAACATGATTTAGCTTCAACTGCGTGCGAATCAAACGACTTAGCTTCAAATCCAAGGGAAACACATGGTTTAACTTCAAATTAATGCGAAGTAGTAGGCTTAGCTTCAAAACAATGCGAAACAAATGTTTTGGGTTCAGATACTTGCGGTTTAAATGAAATAGCTTCAAATGCAGGCGAAACAAACGAGTTAGCTTCAAGACCATGCGAAACACATGATTCAGCTTCAAATCAATGCAAAGTAGTAGACTTAGCTTCAAATCAATGCGAAACAAATGGTTTAGCTTCAAATACTTGTGATAAACATGATTTAGTTTCAACTGCATACGAATCGAACGAGTTCGCTTCAAATTCAAGAGAAACACATGAATTAACTTCAAATCAATGCGAAGTAGTAGGCTTAGCTTCAAATCAATGCGAAACAAATGAATTACCTTCAAATACCTGCGGTTTAAATGAAATAGCTTCAAATGCAGGCGAAACAAACGAGTTAGCTTCACATCCATGCGAAGCATATGAGTTAGCTTCAAATCAATGCGAAGAAGAAGGCTTAGCTTCAAATCCATGTGAAAGAAATGGTTTAGCTTCAAATACTTCTGATAAACACGATTTAGAGTCAATTGCATGCGAATGGAACGAGTTAGCTTCAAATCCCAGGGAAACACATGACTTAACTTCAAATCAATGCGAAGTAGGAGGCTTAGGTTCAAATCAATGCGAAACAAATAGTTTGGATTCAGATTCTTGTGATCAAAATGATTTAGCTTCAACTGCATGCGAATCAAACGAGTTAGCTTCAAATTCAAGAGAAACACATGATTTAACTTCAAATCAATGCGAAGGAGAAGTCTTAGCATCAAATTCATGCGAAACAAATGATTTACCTTCAAATACTTGCGATAAACATGATTTAGCTTCAACTGCGTGCGAATCAAACGAATTAGCTTCAAATCCAAGGGAAACACATGGTTTAACTTCAAATCAATGCGAAGTAGTAGGCTTAGCTTCAAAACAATGCGAAACAAATGTTTTGGGTTCAGATACTTGTGAAGAAAATGATTTAGCTTCAACTGCATGCGAATCAAACGAGTTAGCTTCAAATTCAAGAGAAACACATGATTCAGCTTCAAATCAATGCAAAGTAGTAGACTTAGCTTCAAATCAATGCGAAACAAATGGTTTAGCTTCAAATACTTGTGATAAACATGATTTAGTTTCAACTGCATACGAATCGAACGAGTTCGCTTCAAATTCAAGAGAAACACATGAATTAACTTCAAATCAATGCGAAGTAGTAGGCTTAGCTTCAAATCAATGCGAAACAAATGAATTACCTTCAAATACCTGCGGTTTAAATGAAATAGCTTCAAATGCAGGCGAAACAAACGAGTTAGCTTCACATCCATGCGAAGCATATGAGTTAGCTTCAAATCAATGCGAAGAAGAAGGCTTAGCTTCAAATCCATGTGAAAGAAATGGTTTAGCTTCAAATACTTCTGATAAACACGATTTAGAGTCAATTGCATGCGAATGGAACGAGTTAGCTTCAAATCCCAGGGAAACACATGGCTTAACTTCAAATCAATGCGAAGTAGTAGGCTTAGCTTCAAAACAATGCGAAACAAATGTTTTGGGTTCAGATACTTGTGAACAAAATGATTTAGCTTCAACTGCATGCGAATCAAACGAGTTAGCTTCAAATTCAAGAGAAACACATGATTTAACTTCAAATCAATGCGAAGTAGGAGGCTTAGCTTCAAATCAATGCGAAACAAATGGTTTGGATTCAGATACTTGTGATCAAAATGATTTAGCTTCAACTGCATGCGAATCAAACGACTTAGCTTCAAATTCAAGGGAAACACATGATTTAACTTCAAATCAATGCAAAGTAGTAGACTTAGCTTCAAATCAGTGCTAAACAAATGGTTTAGCTTCAAATACTTGTGATAAACATGATTTAGTTTCAACTGCATACGAATCGAACGAGTTCGCTTCAAATTCAAGAGAAACACATGAATTAACTTCAAATCAATGCGAAGTAGTAGGCTTAGCTTCAAATCAATGCGAAACAAATGAATTACCTTCAAATATCTGCGGTTTAAATGAAATAGCTTCAAATGCAGGCGAAACAAACGAGTTAGCTTCAAATCCATGCGAAGCACATGAGTTAGCTTCAAATCAATGCGAAGTAGAAGGCTTAGCTTCAAATCCATGTGAAACAAATGGTTTAACTTCAAATACTTCTGATAAACACGATTTAGAGTCAATTGCATGCGAATGGAACGAGTTAGCTTCAAATCCCAGGGAAACACATGATTTAACTTCAAATCAATGCGAAGTAGGAGGCTTAGCTTCAAATCTGTGCGAAACAAATGGTTTGGATTCAGATACATGTGATAAACATGGTTTAGCTTCAACTGCATGCGATTAAAACGAGATAGCTTCAAATCCAAGAGAAACACGCGATATTAACTTCAAATCAATGCGAAGTAGAAGGCTTAGCTTCAAATCCATGCGAAACAAATGAATTTCCTTCAAATACCTGCGGTTTAAATGAAATAGCTTCAAATGCAGGCGAAACAAACGAGTTAGCTTCAAATCCATGCGAAGCACATGATTTAGCATCAAATCAATATGAAGTAGAAGGCTTAACTTCAAATCCATGCGAAACAAATGGTTTAGCTTCAAATACTTGTGATAAACACGATTTAGAGTCAACTGCATGCGAATGGAACGAGTTAGCTTCAAATCCCAGGGAAACACATGGTTTAACTTCAAATCAATGCGAAGTAGTAGGCTTAGCTTCAAAACAATGCGAAACAAATGTTTTGGGTTCAGATACTTGCGGTTTAAATGAAATAGCTTCAAATGCAGGCGAAACAAACGAGTTAGCTTCAAGACCATGCGAAACACATGATTCAGCTTCAAATCAATGCAAAGTTGTAGACTTAGCTTCAAATCAATGCGAAACAAATGGTTTAACTTCAAATACTTGTGATAAACATGATTTAGTTTCAACTGCATACGAATCGAACGAGTTCGCTTCAAATTCAAGAGAAACACATGAATTAACTTCAAATCAATGCGAAGTAGTAGGCTTAGCTTCAAATCAATGCGAAACAAATGAATTACCTTCAAATACCTGCGGTTTAAATGAAATAGCTTCAAATGCAGGCGAAACAAACGAGTTAGCTTCACATCCATGCGAAGCATATGAGTTAGCTTCAAATCAATGCGAAGAAGAAGGCTTAGCTTCAAATCCATGTGAAAGAAGTGGTTTAGCTTCAAATACTTCTGATAAACACGATTTAGAGTCAATTGCATGCGAATGGAACGAGTTAGCTTCAAATCCCAGGGAAACACATGATTTAACTTCAAATCAATGCGAAGTAGGAGGCTTAGGTTCAAATCAATGCGAAACAAATAGTTTGGGTTCAGATTCTTGTGATCAAAATGATTTAGCTTCAACTGCATGCGAATCAAACGAGTTAGCTTCAAATTCAAGAGAAACACATGATTTAACTTCAAATCAATGCGAAGGAGAAGTCTTAGCATCAAATTCATGCGAAACAAATGATTTACCTTCAAATACTTGCGATAAACATGATTTAGCTTCAACTGCGTGCGAATCAAACGACTTAGCTTCAAATCCAAGGGAAACACATGGTTTAACTTCAAATCAATGCGAAGTAGTAGGCTTAGCTTCAAAACAATGCGAAACAAATGTTTTGGGTTCAGATACTTGTGAACAAAATGATTTAGCTTCAACTGCATGCGAATCAAACGAGTTAGCTTCAAATTCAAGAGAAACACATGATTTAACTTCAAATCAATGCGAACAAGGAGGCTTAGCTTCAAATCCATGTGAAACAAATAGTTTAGCTTCAAATACTTCTGATAAACACGATTTTGAGTCAATTGCATGCGAATGGAACGACTTAGCTTCAAATTCAAGAGAAACACATGAATTAACTTCAAATCAATGCGAAGTAGTAGGCTTAGCTTCAAATCCATGTGAAACAAATGATTTACCTTCAAATATCTGCTCTTTAAATGAAATAGCTTCAAATGCAGGCGAAACAAACGAGTTAGCTTGAAATCCATGCGAAGCACATGAGTTAGCTTCAAATCAATGCGAAGTAGAAGGCTTAGCTTCAAATCCATGTGAAACAAATGGTTTAGCTTCAAATACTTCTGATAAACACGATTTAGAGTCAATTGCATGCGAATGGAACGAGTTAGCTTCAAATCCCAGGGAAACACATGATTTAACTTCAAATCAATGCGAAGTAGGAGGCTTAGGTTCAAATCAATGCGAAACAAATAGTTTGGATTCAGATACTTGTGATCAAAATGATTTAGCTTCAACTGCATGCGAATCAAACGAGTTAGCTTCAAATTCAAGAGAAACACATGATTTAACTTCAAATCAATGCGAAGGAGAAGTCTTAGCATCAAATTCATGCGAAACAAATGATTTACCTTCAAATACTTGCGATAAACATGATTTAGCTTCAACTGCGTGCGAATCAAACGACTTAGCTTCAAATCCAAGGGAAACACATGGTTTAACTTCAAATCAATGCGAAGTAGTAGGCTTAGCTTCAAAACAATGCGAAACAAATGTTTTGGGTTCAGATACTTGTGAACAAAATGATTTAGCTTCAACTGCATGCGAATCAAACGAGTTAGCTTCAAATTCAAGAGAAACACATGATTTAACTTCAAATCAATGCGAAGTAGGAGGCTTAGCTTCAAATCAATGCGAAACAAATGGTTTGGATTCAGATACTTGTGATCAAAATGATTTAGCTTCAACTGCATGCGAATCAAACGACTTAGCTTCAAATTCAAGGGAAACACATGATTTAACTTCAAATCAATGCAAAGTAGTAGACTTAGCTTCAAATCAATGCGAAACAAATGGTTTAGCTTCAAATACTTGTGATAAACATGATTTAGTTTCAACTGCATACGAATCGAACGAGTTCGCTTCAAATTCAAGAGAAACACATGAATTATCTTCAAATCAATGCGAAGTAGTAGGCTTAGCTTCAAATCAATGCGAAACAAATGAATTACCTTCAAATACCTGCGGTTTAAATGAAATAGCTTCAACTGCATGCGAATCAAACGAGTTAGCTTCAAATTCAAGAGAAACACATGAATTAGATTCAAATCAATGCGAAGTAGAAGGCTTAGCTTCAAATCCATGTGAAACAAATGGTTTAGCTTCAAATACTTCTGATAAACACGATTTAGAGTCAATTGCATGCGAATGGTACGATTTAGCTTCAAATCCCAGGGAAACACATGATTTAACTTCAAATCAATGCGAAGTAAGAGGCTTAGCTTCAAATCAATGCGAAACAAATGTTTTGGGTTCAGATACTTGTGAACAAAATGATTTAGCTTCAACTGCATGCGAATCAAACGAGTTAGCTTCAAATTCAAGAGAAACACATGATTTAACTTCAAATCAATGCAAAGTAGTAGACTTAGCTTCAAATCAGTTGCGAAACAAATGGTTTAGCTTCAAATACTTGTGATAAACATGATTTAGTTTCAACTGCATACAAATCGAACGAGTTCGCTTCAAATTCAAGAGAAACACATGAATTAACTTCAAATCAATGCGAAGTAGTAGGCTTAGCTTCAAATCAATGCGAAACAAATGAATTACCTTCAAATACCTGCGGTTTAAATGAAATAGCTTCAAATGCAGGCGAAACAAACGAGTTAGCTTCACATCCATGCGAAGCATATGAGTTAGCTTCAAATCAATGCGAAGAAGAAGGCTTAGCTTCAAATCCATGTGAAAGAAGTGGTTTAGCTTCAAATACTTGTGATAAACATGATTTAGAGTCAACTGCATGCGAATGGAACGAGTTAGCTTCAAATCCAAGGAAACACATGGTTTAACTTCAAATCAATGCGAAGTAGTAGGCTTAGCTTCAAAACAATGCGAAACAAATGTTTTGGGTTCAGATACTTGCGGTTTAAATGAAATAGCTTCAAATGCAGGCGAAACAAACGAGTTAGCTTCAAGACCATGCAAAACACATGATTCAGCTTCAAATCAATGCAAAGTTGTAGACTTAGCTTCAAATCAATGCGAAACAAATGGTTTAGCTTCAAATACTTGTGATAAACATGATTTAGTTTCAACTGCATACGAATCGAACGAGTTCGCTTCAAATTCAAGAGAAACACATGAATTAACTTCAAATCAATGCGAAGTAGTAGGCTTAGCTTCAAATCAATGCGAAACAAATGAATTACCTTCAAATACCTGCGGTTTAAATGAAATAGCTTCAAATGCAGGCGAAACAAACGAGTTAGCTTCACATCCATGCGAAGCATATGAGTTAGCTTCAAATCAATGCGAAGAAGAAGGCTTAGCTTCAAATCCATGTGAAAGAAGTGGTTTAGCTTCAAATACTTGTGATAAACATGATTTAGCTTCAACTGCATGCGATTCAAACGAGTTAGCTTCTAATCCAAGAGAAACACATGATATTAACTTCAAATTCCTGCGAAGTGGAAGGCTTAGCTTCAAATCCATGTGAAACAAATGATTTACCTTCAAATATCTGCGGTTTAAATGAAATAGCTTCAAATGCAGGCGAAACAAACGAGTTAGCTTCAAATCCATGCGAAGCACATGAGTTAGCTTCAAATCAATGCGAGGTAGAAGGCTTAGCTTCAAATCCATGTGAAACAAATGGTTTAGCTTCAAATACTTCTGATAAACACGATTTAGGGTCAATTGCATGCGAATGGAACGAGTTAGCTTCAAATCCCAGGGAAACACATGATTTAACTTCAAATCAATGCGAAGTAGGAGGCTTAGCTTCAAATCAATGCGAAACAAATGGTTTGGATTCAGATACTTGTGATCAAAATGATTTAGCTTCAACTGCATGCGAATCAAACGACTTAGCTTCAAATTCAAGAGAAACACATGAATTAACTTCAAATCAATGCGAAGTAGTAGGCTTAGCTTTAAATCCATGTGAAACAAATGATTTACCTTCAAATATCTGCAGTTTAAATGAAATAGCTTCAAATGCAGGCGAAACAAACGAGTTAGCTTCAAATCCATGCGAAGCACATGAGTTAGCTTCAAATCAATGCGAAGTAGAAGGCTTAGCTTCAAATCCATGTGAAATAAATGGTTTAGCTTCAAATACTTCTGATAAACACGATTTTAGAGTCAATTGCATGCGAATGGAACGAGTTAGCTTCAAATCCCTGGGAAACACATGATTTAACTTCAAATCAATGCGAAGTAGGAGGCTTAGCTTCAAATCAATGCGAAACAAATGTTTTGGGTTCAGATACTTGTGAACAAAATGATTTAGCTTCAACTGCATGCGAATCAAACGAGTTAGCTTCAAATTCAAGAGAAACACATGATTTAACTTCAAATCAATGCGAAGTAGAAGTCTTAGCATCAAATTCATGCGAAACAAATGATTTACATTCAAATACTTGTGATAAACATGATTTAGCTTCAACTGCGTGCGAATCAAACGACTTAGCTTCAAATCCTAGGGAAACACATGATTTAACTTCAACTCAATGCGAAGTAGTAGGCTTAGCTTCAAAACAATGCGAAACAAATGTTTTGGGTTCAGATACTTGTAATAAACATGATTTAGCTACAACTGCATGCGATTCAAACGAGTTAGCTTCAAATCCAAGAGAAACACATGATATTAACTTCAAATCAATGCGAAGTGGAAGGCGTAGCTTCAAATCCATGTGAAACAAATGATTTACCTTCAAATATCTGCGGTTTAAATGAAATAGCTTCAAATGCAGGCGAAACAAACGAGTTAGCTTCAAATCCATGCGAAGCACATGAGTTAGCTTCAAATCAATGCGAAGTAGAAGGCTTAGCTTCAAATCCATGTGAAACAAATAGTTTAGCTTCAAATACTTCTGATAAACACGATTTAGAGTCAATTGCATGCGAATGGAACGAGTTAGCTTCAAATCCCAGGGAAACACATGATTTAACTTCAAATCAATGCGAAGTAGGAGGCTTAGCTTCAAATCAATGCGAAACAAATGGTTTGGATTCAGATACTTGTGATCAAAATGATTTAGCTTCAACTGCATGCGAATCAAACGACTTAGCTTCAAATTCAAGAGAAACACATGAACTAACTTCAAATCAATGCGAAGTAGTAGGCTTAGCTTCAAATCAATGCGAAACAAATGTTTTGGGTTCAGATACTTGTGATCAAAATGATTTAGCTTCAACTGCATGCGAATCTAACGAGGTAGCTTCAAATTCAAGAGAAACACATGATTTAACTTCAAATCAATGCGAAGTAGAAGTCTTAGCATCAAATTCATGCGAAACAAATGATTTACCTTCAAATACTTGTGATAAACATGATTTAGCTTCAACTGCGTGCGAATCAAACGACTTAGCTTCAAATCCAAGGGAAACACATGATTTAACTTCAAATCAATGCGAAGTAGTAGGCTTAGCTTCAAAACAATGCGAAACAAATGTTTTGGGTTCAGATACTTGTAATAAACATGATTTAGCTTCAACTGCATGCGATTCAAACGAGTTAGCTTCAAATCCAAGAGAAACACATGATATTAACTTCAAATCAATGCGAAGTGGAAGGCTTAGCTTCAAATCCATGCGAAACATATGATTTACCTTCAAATACTTGCGGTTTAAATGAAATAGCTTCAAATGCAGGCGAAACAAACGAGTTAGCTTCAAGACCATGCGAAACACATGATTCAGCTTCAAATCAATGCAAAGTAGTAGACTTAGTTTCAAATCAATGCGAAACAAATGGTTTAGCTTCAAATACTTGTGATAAACATGATTTAGTTTCAACTGCATACGAATCGAACGAGTTCGCTTCAAATTCAAGAGAAACACATGAATTAACTTCAAATCAATGCGAAGTAGTAGGCTCAGCTTCAAATCAATGCGAAACAAATGAATTACCTTCAAATACCTGCGGTTTAAATGAAATAGCTTCAAATGCAGGCGAAACAAACGAGTTAGCTTCACATCCATGCGAAGCACATGAGTTAGCTTCAAATCAATGCGGACAAGAAGGCTTAGCTTCAAATCCATGTGAAACAAATAGTTTAGCTTCAAATACTTCTGATAAACACGATTTTGAGTCAATTGCATGCGAATGGAACGAGTTAGCTTCAAATCACAGGGAAACACATGAATTAACTTCAAATCAATGCGAAGTAGTAGGCTCAGCTTCAAATCAATGCGAAACAATGAATTACCTTCAAATACCTGCGGTTTAAATGAAATAGCTTCAAATGCAGGCAAAACAAACGAGTTAGCTTCAAATCCATGCGAAGCACATGAGTTAGCTCCAAATCAATGCGAAGTAGAAGGCTTAGCTTCAAATCCATGTGAAACAAATGGATTAGCTTCAAATACTTGTGATAAACATGATTTAGAGTCAATTGCATGCGAATGGAACGAGTTAGCTTCAAATCCCAGGGAAACACATGATTTAACTTCAAATCAATGCGAAGTAGGAGGCTTAGCTTCAAATCCATGTGAAACAAATGATTTACCTTCAAATATCTGCGGTTTAAATGAAATAGCTTCAAATGCAGGCGAAACAAACGAGTTAGTTTCAAATCCATGCGAAGCACATGAGTTAGCTTCAACTCAATGCGAAGTAGAAGGCTTAGCTTCAAATCCATGTGAAACAAATGGTTTAGCTTCAAATACTTCTGATAAACACGCTTTAGAGTCAATTGCATGCGAATGGAACGAGTTAGCTTCAAATCCCAGGGAAACACATGATTTAACTTCAAATCAATGCGAAGTAGGAGGCTTAGCTTGAAATCAATGCGAAACAAATGTTTTGGGTTCAGATACTTGTGAACAAAATGATTTAGCTTCAACTGCATGCGAATCAAACGAGTTAGCTTCAAATTCAAGAGAAACACATGATTTAACTTCAAATCAATGCGAAGTAGAAGTCTTAGCATCAAATTCATGCGAAACAAATGATTTACCTTCAAATACTTGTGATAAACATGATTTAGCTTCAACTGCGTGCGAATCAAACGACTTAGCTTCAAATCCAAGGGAAACACATGATTTAACTTCAACTCAATGCGAAGTAGTAGGCTTAGCTTCAAAACAATGCGAAACAAATGTTTTGGGTTCAGATACTTGTAATAAACATGATTTAGCTACAACTGCATGCGATTCAAACGAGTTAGCTTCAAATCCAAGAGAAACACATGATATTAACTTCAAATCAATGCGAAGTGGAAGGCGTGGCTTCAAATCCATGTGAAACAAATGATTTTACCTTCAAATATCTGCGGTTTAAATGAAATAGCTTCAAATGCAGGCGAACAAACGAGTTAGCTTCAATCCATGCGAAGCACATGAGTTAGCTTCAAATCAATGCGAGGTAGAAGCGTTAGCTTCAATCCATGTGAAACAAATGGTTTAGCTTCAAATACTTCAGATAATCACGATTTAGAGTCAATTGCATGCGAATGGAACGAGTTAGCTTCAAATCCAGGGAAACACATGATTTAACTTCAAATCAATGCGAAGTAGGAGGCTTAGCTTCAAATCAATGCGAAACAAATGGTTTGGATTCAGATACTTGTGATCAAAATGATTTAGCTTCAACTGCATGCGAATCAAAACGACTTAGCTTCAAATTCAAGAGAAACACATGAATTAACTTCAAATCAATGCGAAGTAGTAGGCTTAGATTCAAATCCATGTGAAACAAATGGTTTAGCTTCAAATACTTCTGATAATCACGATTTAGAGTCAATTGCATGCGAATGGAACGAGTTAGCTTCTAATCCCAGGGAAACACATGATTTAACTTCAAATCAATGCGAAGTAGGAGGCTTAGCTTCAAATCAATGCGAAACAAATGGTTTGGATTCAGATACTTGTGATCAAAATGATTTAGCTTCAACTGCATGCGAATCAAACGAGTTAGCTTCAAATTCAAGAGAAACACATGATTTAACTTCAAATCAATGCAAAGTAGTAGACTTAGCTTCAAATCAGTGCGAAACAAATGGTTTAGCTTCAAATACTTGTGATAAACATGATTTAGTTTCAACTGCATACAAATCGAACGAGTTCGCTTCAAATTCAAGAGAAACACATGAATTAACTTCAAATCAATGCGAAGTAGTAGGCTTAGCTTCAAATCAATGCGAAACAAATGAATTACCTTCAAATACCTGCGGTTTAAATGAAATAGCTTCAAATGCAGGCGAAACCAAACGAGTTAGCTTCACATCCATGCGAAGCATATGAGTTAGCTTCAAATCAATGCGAAGAAGAAGGCTTAGCTTCAAATCCATGTGAAAGAAGTGGTTTAGCTTCAAATACTTGTGATAAACATGATTTAGAGTCAACTGCATGCGAATGGAACGAGTTAGCTTCAAATCCCAAGGAAACACATGGTTTAACTTCAAATCAATGCGAAGTAGTAGGCTTAGCTTCAAAACAATGCGAAACAAATGTTTTGGGTTCAGATACTTGCGGTTTAAATGAAATAGCTTCAAATGCAGGCGAAACAAACGAGTTAGCTTCAAGACCATGCAAAACACATGATTCAGCTTCAAATCAATGCAAAGTTGTAGACTTAGCTTCAAATCAATGCGAAACAAATGGTTTAGCTTCAAATACTTGTGATAAACAGGATTTAGTTTCAACTGCATACGAATCGAACGAGTTCGCTTCAAATTCAAGAGAAACACATGAATTAACTTCAAATCAATGCGAAGTAGTAGGCTTAGCTTCAAATCAATGCGAAACAAATGAATTACCTTCAAATACCTGCGGTTTAAATGAAATAGCTTCAAATGCAGGCGAAACAAACGAGTTAGCTTCACATCCATGCGAAGCATATGAGTTAGCTTCAATCAATGCGAAGAAGAAGGCTTAGCTTCAAATCCATGTGAAAGAAGTGGTTTAGCTTCAAATACTTGTGATAAACATGATTTAGCTTCAACTGCATGCGATTCAAACGAGTTAGCTCTAATCCAAGAGAAACACATGATATTAACTTCAAATTCCTGCGAAGTGGAAGGCTTAGCTTCAAATCCATGTGAAACAAATGATTTACCTTCAAATATCTGCGGTTTAAATGAAATAGCTTCAAATGCAGGCGAAACAAACGAGTTAGCTTCAAATCATGCGAAGCACATGAGTTAGCCTTCAAATCATGCGAGGTAGAAGGCTTAGCTTCAAATCCATGTGAAACAAATGGTTTAGCTTCAAATACTTCTGATAAACACGATTTAGGGTCAATTGCATGCGAATGGAACGAGTTAGCTTCAAATCCCAGGGAAACACATGATTTAACTTCAAATCAATGCGAAGTAGGAGGCTTAGCTTCAAATCAATGCGAAACAAATGGTTTGGATTCAGATACTTGTGATCAAAATGATTTAGCTTCAACTGCATGCGAATCAAACGACTTAGCTTCAAATTCAAGAGAAACACATGAATTAACTTCAAATCAATGCGAAGTAGTAGGCTTAGCTTTAAATCCATGTGAAACAAATGATTTACCTTCAAATATCTGCAGTTTAAATGAAATAGCTTCAAATGCAGGCGAAACAAACGAGTTAGCTTCAAATCCATGCGAAGCACATGAGTTAGCTTCAAATCAATGCGAAGTAGAAGGCTTAGCTTCAAATCCATGTGAAATAAATGGTTTAGCTTCAAATACTTCTGATAAACACGATTAGAGTCAATTGCATGCGAATGGAACGAGTTAGCTTCAAATCCCTGGGAAACACATGATTTAACTTCAAATCAATGCGAAGTAGGAGGCTTAGCTTCAAATCAATGCGAACAAATGTTTTGGGTTCAGATACTTGTGAACAAAATGATTTAGCTTCAACTGCATGCGAATCAAACGAGTTAGCTTCAAATTCAAGAGAAACACATGATTTAACTTCAAATCAATGCGAAGTAGAAGTCTTAGCATCAAATTCATGCGAAACAAATGATTTACATTCAAATACTTGTGATAAACATGATTTAGCTTCAACTGCGTGCGAATCAAACGACTTAGCTTCAAATCCTAGGGAAACACATGATTTAACTTCAACTCAATGCGAAGTAGTAGGCTTAGCTTCAAAACAATGCGAAACAAATGTTTTGGGTTCAGATACTTGTAATAAACATGATTTAGCTACAACTGCATGCGATTCAAACGAGTTAGCTTCAAATCCAAGAGAAACACATGATATTAACTTCAAATCAATGCGAAGTGGAAGGCGTAGCTTCAAATCCATGTGAAACAAATGATTTACCTTCAAATATCTGCGGTTTAAATGAAATAGCTTCAAATGCAGGCGAAACAAACGAGTTAGCTTCAAATCCATGCGAAGCACATGAGTTAGCTTCAAATCAATGCGAAGTAGAAGGCTTAGCTTCAAATCCATGTGAAACAAATAGTTTAGCTTCAAATACTTCTGATAAACACGATTTAGAGTCAATTGCATGCGAATGGAACGAGTTAGCTTCAAATCCCAGGGAAACACATGATTTAACTTCAAATCAATGCGAAGTAGGAGGCTTAGCTTCAAATCAATGCGAAACAAATGGTTTGGATTCAGATACTTGTGATCAAAATGATTTAGCTTCAACTGCATGCGAATCAAACGACTTAGCTTCAAATTCAAGAGAAACACATGAACTAACTTCAAATCAATGCGAAGTAGTAGGCTTAGCTTCAAATCAATGCGAAACAAATGTTTTGGGTTCAGATACTTGTGATCAAAATGATTTAGCTTCAACTGCATGCGAATCTAACGAGGTAGCTTCAAATTCAAGAGAAACACATGATTTAACTTCAAATCAATGCGAAGTAGAAGTCTTAGCATCAAATTCATGCGAAACAAATGATTTACCTTCAAATACTTGTGATAAACATGATTTAGCTTCAACTGCGTGCGAATCAAACGACTTAGCTTCAAATCCAAGGGAAACACATGATTTAACTTCAAATCAATGCGAAGTAGTAGGCTTAGCTTCAAAACAATGCGAAACAAATGTTTTGGGTTCAGATACTTGTAATAAACATGATTTAGCTTCAACTGCATGCGATTCAAACGAGTTAGCTTCAAATCCAAGAGAAACACATGATATTAACTTCAAATCAATGCGAAGTGGAAGGCTTAGCTTCAAATCCATGCGAAACATATGATTTACCTTCAAATACTTGCGGTTTAAATGAAATAGCTTCAAATGCAGGCGAAACAAACGAGTTAGCTTCAAGACCATGCGAAACACATGATTCAGCTTCAAATCAATGCAAAGTAGTAGACTTAGTTTCAAATCAATGCGAAACAAATGGTTTAGCTTCAAATACTTGTGATAAACATGATTTAGTTTCAACTGCATACGAATCGAACGAGTTCGCTTCAAATTCAAGAGAAACACATGAATTAACTTCAAATCAATGCGAAGTAGTAGGCTCAGCTTCAAATCAATGCGAAACAAATGAATTACCTTCAAATACCTGCGGTTTAAATGAAATAGCTTCAAATGCAGGCGAAACAAACGAGTTAGCTTCACATCCATGCGAAGCACATGAGTTAGCTTCAAATCAATGCGGACAAGAAGGCTTAGCTTCAAATCCATGTGAAACAAATAGTTTAGCTTCAAATACTTCTGATAAACACGATTTTGAGTCAATTGCATGCGAATGGAACGAGTTAGCTTCAAATCACAGGGAAACACATGAATTAACTTCAAATCAATGCGAAGTAGTAGGCTCAGCTTCAAATCAATGCGAAACAAATGAATTACCTTCAAATACCTGCGGTTTAAATGAAATAGCTTCAAATGCAGGCAAAACAAACGAGTTAGCTTCAAATCCATGCGAAGCACATGAGTTAGCTCCAAATCAATGCGAAGTAGAAGGCTTAGCTTCAAATCCATGTGAAACAAATGGATTAGCTTCAAATACTTGTGATAAACATGATTTAGAGTCAATTGCATGCGAATGGAACGAGTTAGCTTCAAATCCCAGGGAAACACATGATTTAACTTCAAATCAATGCGAAGTAGGAGGCTTAGCTTCAAATCCATGTGAAACAAATGATTTACCTTCAAATATCTGCGGTTTAAATGAAATAGCTTCAAATGCAGGCGAAACAAACGAGTTAGTTTCAAATCCATGCGAAGCACATGAGTTAGCTTCAACTCAATGCGAAGTAGAAGGCTTAGCTTCAAATCCATGTGAAACAAATGGTTTAGCTTCAAATACTTCTGATAAACACGCTTTAGAGTCAATTGCATGCGAATGGAACGAGTTAGCTTCAAATCCCAGGGAAACACATGATTTAACTTCAAATCAATGCGAAGTAGGAGGCTTAGCTTGAAATCAATGCGAAACAAATGTTTTGGGTTCAGATACTTGTGAACAAAATGATTTAGCTTCAACTGCATGCGAATCAAACGAGTTAGCTTCAAATTCAAGAGAAACACATGATTTAACTTCAAATCAATGCGAAGTAGAAGTCTTAGCATCAAATTCATGCGAAACAAATGATTTACCTTCAAATACTTGTGATAAACATGATTTAGCTTCAACTGCGTGCGAATCAAACGACTTAGCTTCAAATCCAAGGGAAACACATGATTTAACTTCAACTCAATGCGAAGTAGTAGGCTTAGCTTCAAAACAATGCGAAACAAATGTTTTGGGTTCAGATACTTGTAATAAACATGATTTAGCTACAACTGCATGCGATTCAAACGAGTTAGCTTCAAATCCAAGAGAAACACATGATATTAACTTCAAATCAATGCGAAGTGGAAGGCGTGGCTTCAAATCCATGTGAAACAAATGATTTACCTTCAAATATCTGCGGTTTAAATGAAATAGCTTCAAATGCAGGCGAAACAAACGAGTTAGCTTCAAATCCATGCGAAGCACATGAGTTAGCTTCAAATCAATGCGAGGTAGAAGGCTTAGCTTCAAATCCATGTGAAACAAATGGTTTAGCTTCAAATACTTCAGATAATCACGATTTAGAGTCAATTGCATGCGAATGGAACGAGTTAGCTTCAAATCCCAGGGAAACACATGATTTAACTTCAAATCAATGCGAAGTAGGAGGCTTAGCTTCAAATCAATGCGAAACAAATGGTTTGGATTCAGATACTTGTGATCAAAATGATTTAGCTTCAACTGCATGCGAATCAAACGACTTAGCTTCAAATTCAAGAGAAACACATGAATTAACTTCAAATCAATGCGAAGTAGTAGGCTTAGATTCAAATCCATGTGAAACAAATGGTTTAGCTTCAAATACTTCTGATAATCACGATTTAGAGTCAATTGCATGCGAATGGAACGAGTTAGCTTCTAATCCCAGGGAAACACATGATTTAACTTCAAATCAATGCGAAGTAGGAGGCTTAGCTTCAAATCAATGCGAAACAAATGGTTTGGATTCAGATACTTGTGATCAAAATGATTTAGCTTCAACTGCATGCGAATCAAACGACTTAGCTTCAAATTCAAGAGAAACACATGAATTAACTTCAAATCAATGCGAAGTAGTAGGCTTAGCTTCAAATTCATGTGAAACAAATGATTTACCTTCAAATATCTGCGGTTTAAATGAACTAGCTTCAAATGCAGGCGAAACAAACGAGTTAGCTTCAAATCCATGCGAAGCACATGAGTTAGCTTCAAATCAATGCGAAGTAGAAGGCTTAGCTTCAAATCCATGTGAAATAAATGGTTTAGCTTCAAATACTTCTGATAAACACGATTTAGAGTCAATTGCATGCGAATGGAACGAGTTAGCTTCAAATCCCAGGGAAACACATGATTTAACTTCAAATCAATGCGAAGTAGGAGGCTTAGCTTCAAATCAATGCGAAACAAATGTTTTGGGTTCAGATACTTGTGAACAAAATGATTTAGCTTCAACTGCAAGCGAATCAAACGAGTTAGCTTCAAATTCAAGAGAAACACATGATTTAACTTCAAATCAATGCGAAGTAGAAGTCTTAGCATGAAATTCATGCGAAACAAATGATTTACCTTCAAATACTTGTGATAAACATGATTTAGCTTCAACTGCGTGCGAATCAAACGACTTAGCTTCAAATCCAAGGGAAACACATGATTTAACTTCAAATCAATGCGAAGTAGTAGGCTTAGCTTCAAATCCATGTGAAACAAATGATTTACCTTCAAATATCTGCGGTTTAAATGAAATAGCTTCAAATGCAGGCGAAACAAACGAGTTAGCTTCACATCCATGCGAAGCACATGAGTTAGCTTCAAACCAATGCGAACATGAAGGCTTAGCTTCAAATCCATGTGAAACAAATGGTTTAGCTTCAAATACTTCTGATAAACACGATTTAGAGTCAATTGCATGCGAATGGAACGAGTTAGCTTCAAATCCCAGGGAAACACATGAATTAACTTCAAATCAATGCGAAGTAGTAGGCTTAGCTTCAAGTCCATGTGAAACAAATGATTTACCTTCAAATATCTGCGGTTTAAATGAAATAGCTTCAAATGCAGGCGAAACAAACGAGTTAGCTTCAAATCCATGCGAAGCACATGAGGTAGCTTCAAATCAATGCGAAGTAGAAGGCTTAGCTTCAAATCCATGTGAAACAAATGGTTTAGCTTCAAATACTTCTGATAAACACGATTTAGAGTCAATTGCATGCGAATGGAACGAGTTAGCTTCAAATCCCAGGGAAACACATGATTTAACTTCAAATCAATGCGAAGTAGGAGGCTTAGCTTCAAATCAATGCGAAACAAATGTTTTGGGTTCAGATACTTGTAATAAACATGATTTAGCTTCAACTGCATGCGATTCAGACGAGTTAGCTTCAAATCCAAGAGAAACACATGATATTAACTTCAAATCAATGCGGAGTGGAAGGCTTAGCTTCAAATCCATGCGAAACAAACGATTTACCTTGAAATATCTGCGGTTTAAATGAAATAGCTTCAAATGCAGGCGAAACAAACGAGTTAGCTTCAAGACCATGCGAAACACATGATTCAGCATCAAATCAATGCAAAGTAGTAGACTTAGCTTCAAATCAATGCGAAACAAATGGTTTAGCTTCAAATACTTGTGATAAACACGATTTAGTTTCAACTGCATACGAATCGAACGAGTTCGCTCCAAATTCAAGAGAAACACATGAATTAACATCAAATCAATGCGAAGTAGGAGGCTTAGCTTCAAATCAATGCGAAACAAATGTTTTGGGTTCAGATACTTGTGAACAAAATGATTTAGTTTCAACTGCATACGAATCGAACGAGTTCGCTTCAAATTCAAGAGAAACACATGAATTAACTTCAAATCAATGCGAAGTAGTAGGCTCAGCTTCAAATCAATGCGAAACAAATGAATTACCTTCAAATACCTGCGGTTTAAATGAAATAGCTTCAAATGCAGGCGAAACAAACGAGTTAGCTTCACATCCATGCGAAGCACATGAGTTAGCTTCAAATCAATGCGAACAAGAAGGCTTAGCTTCAAATCCATGTGAAACAAATAGTTTAGCTTCAAATACTTCTGATTAACACGATTTAGAGTCAATTGCTTGCGAATGGAACGAGCTAGCTTCAAATCCCAGGGAAACACATGATTTAACTTCAAATCAATGCGAAGTAGGAGGCTTAGCTTCAAATCAATGCGAAACAAATGTTTTGGGTTCAGATACTTGTGAACAAAATGATTTAGCTTCAACTGCATGCGAATCAAACGAGTTAGCTTCAAATTCAAGAGAAACACATGATTTAACTTCAAATCAATGCGAAGTAGAAGTCTTAGCATCAAATTCATGCGAAACAAATGATTTACCTTCAAATACTTGTGATAAACATAATTTAGCTTCAACTGCGTGCGAATCAAACGACTTAGCTTCAAATCCAAGGGAAACACATGATTTAACTTCAACTCAATGCGAAGTAGTAGGCTTAGCTTCAAATCAATGCGAAACAAATGTTTTGGGTTCAGATACTTGTAATAAACATGATTTAGCTTCAACTGCATGCGATTCAAACGAGTTAGCTTCAAATCCAAGAGAAACACATGATATTAACTTCAAATCAATGCGAAGTGGAAGGCTTAGCTTCAAATCCATGTGAAACAAATGATTTACCTTCAAATATCTGCGGTTTAAATGAAATAGCTTCAAATGCAGGCGAAACAAACGAGTTAGCTTCACATCCATGCGAAGCACATGAGTTAGCTTCAAATCAATGCGAACATGAAGGCTTAGCTTCAAATCCATGTGAAACAAATGGTTTAGCTTCAAATACTTCTGATAAACACGATTTAGAGTCAATTGCATGCGAATGGAACGAGTTAGCTTCAAATCCCAGGGAAACACATGAATTAACTTCAAATCAATGCGAAGTAGTAGGCTTAGCTTCAAGTCCATGTGAAACAAATGATTTACCTTCAAATATCTGCGGTTTAAATGAAATAGCTTCAAATGCAGGCGAAACAAACGAGTTAGCTTCAAATCCATGCGAAGCACATGAGGTAGCTTCAAATCAATGCGAAGTAGAAGGCTTAGCTTCAAATCCATGTGAAACAAATGGTTTAGCTTCAAATACTTCTGATAAACACGATTTAGAGTCAATTGCATGCGAATGGAACGAGTTAGCTTCAAATCCCAGGGAAACACATGATTTAACTTCAAATCAATGCGAAGTAGGAGGCTTAGCTTCAAATCAATGCGAAACAAATGTTTTGGGTTCAGATACTTGTAATAAACATGATTTAGCTTCAACTGCATGCGATTCAGACGAGTTAGCTTCAAATCCAAGAGAAACACATGATATTAACTTCAAATCAATGCGGAGTGGAAGGCTTAGCTTCAAATCCATGCGAAACAAACGATTTACCTTGAAATATCTGCGGTTTAAATGAAATAGCTTCAAATGCAGGCGAAACAAACGAGTTAGCTTCAAGACCATGCGAAACACATGATTCAGCTTCAAATCAATGCAAAGTAGTAGACTTAGCTTCAAATCAATGCGAAACAAATGGTTTAGCTTCAAATACTTGTGATAAACACGATTTAGTTTCAACTGCATACGAATCGAACGAGTTCGCTCCAAATTCAAGAGAAACACATGAATTAACATCAAATCAATGCGAAGTAGGAGGCTTAGCTTCAAATCAATGCGAAACAAATGTTTTGGGTTCAGATACTTGTGAACAAAATGATTTAGTTTCAACTGCATACGAATCGAACGAGTTCGCTTCAAATTCAAGAGAAACACATGAATTAACTTCAAATCAATGCGAAGTAGTAGGCTCAGCTTCAAATCAATGCGAAACAAATGAATTACCTTCAAATACCTGCGGTTTAAATGAAATAGCTTCAAATGCAGGCGAAACAAACGAGTTAGCTTCACATCCATGCGAAGCACATGAGTTAGCTTCAAATCAATGCGAACAAGAAGGCTTAGCTTCAAATCCATGTGAAACAAATAGTTTAGCTTCAAATACTTCTGATTAACAAGATTTAGAGTCAATTGCTTGCGAATGGAACGAGCTAGCTTCAAATCCCAGGGAAACACATGATTTAACTTCAAATCAATGCGAAGTAGGAGGCTTAGCTTCAAATCAATGCGAAACAAATGTTTTGGGTTCAGATACTTGTGAACAAAATGATTTAGCTTCAACTGCATGCGAATCAAACGAGTTAGCTTCAAATTCAAGAGAAACACATGATTTAACTTCAAATCAATGCGAAGTAGAAGTCTTAGCATCAAATTCATGCGAAACAAATGATTTACCTTCAAATACTTGTGATAAACATAATTTAGCTTCAACTGCGTGCGAATCAAACGACTTAGCTTCAAATCCAAGGGAAACACATGATTTAACTTCAACTCAATGCGAAGTAGTAGGCTTAGCTTCAAATCAATGCGAAACAAATGTTTTGGGTTCAGATACTTGTAATAAACATGATTTAGCTTCAACTGCATGCGATTCAAACGAGTTAGCTTCAAATCCAAGAGAAACACATGATATTAACTTCAAATCAATGCGAAGTGGAAGGCTTAGCTTCAAATCCATGTGAAACAAATGATTTACCTTCAAATATCTGCGGTTTAAATGAAATAGCTTCAAATGCAGGCGAAACAAACGAGTTAGTTTCAAATCCATGCGAAGCACATGAGTTAGCTTCAACTCAATGCGAAGTAGAAGGCTTAGCTTCAAATCCATGTGAAACAAATGGTTTAGCTTCAAATACTTCTGATAAACACGCTTTAGAGTCAATTGCATGCGAATGGAACGAGTTAGCTTCAAATCCCAGGGAAACACATGATTTAACTTCAAATCAATGCGAAGTAGGAGGCTTAGCTTGAAATCAATGCGAAACAAATGTTTTGGGTTCAGATACTTGTGAACAAAATGATTTAGCTTCAACTGCATGCGAATCAAACGAGTTAGCTTCAAATTCAAGAGAAACACATGATTTAACTTCAAATCAATGCGAAGTAGAAGTCTTAGCATCAAATTCATGCGAAACAAATGATTTACCTTCAAATACTTGTGATAAACATGATTTAGCTTCAACTGCGTGCGAATCAAACGACTTAGCTTCAAATCCAAGGGAAACACATGATTTAACTTCAACTCAATGCGAAGTAGTAGGCTTAGCTTCAAAACAATGCGAAACAAATGTTTTGGGTTCAGATACTTGTAATAAACATGATTTAGCTACAACTGCATGCGATTCAAACGAGTTAGCTTCAAATCCAAGAGAAACACATGATATTAACTTCAAATCAATGCGAAGTGGAAGGCGTGGCTTCAAATCCATGTGAAACAAATGATTTACCTTCAAATATCTGCGGTTTAAATGAAATAGCTTCAAATGCAGGCGAAACAAACGAGTTAGCTTCAAATCCATGCGAAGCACATGAGTTAGCTTCAAATCAATGCGAGGTAGAAGGCTTAGCTTCAAATCCATGTGAAACAAATGGTTTAGCTTGAAATACTTCTGATAATCACGATTTAGAGTCAATTGCATGCGAATGGAACGAGTTAGCTTCAAATCCCAGGGAAACACATGATTTAACTTCAAATCAATGCGAAGTAGGAGGCTTAGCTTCAAATCAATGCGAAACAAATGGTTTGGATTCAGATACTTGTGATCAAAATGATTTAGCTTCAACTGCATGCGAATCAAACGACTTAGCTTCAAATTCAAGAGAAACACATGAATTAACTTCAAATCAATGCGAAGTAGTAGGCTTAGATTCAAATCCATGTGAAACAAATGGTTTAGCTTCAAATACTTCTGATAATCACGATTTAGAGTCAATTGCATGCGAATGGAACGAGTTAGCTTCTAATCCCAGGGAAACACATGATTTAACTTCAAATCAATGCGAAGTAGGAGGCTTAGCTTCAAATCAATGCGAAACAAATGGTTTGGATTCAGATACTTGTGATCAAAATGATTTAGCTTCAACTGCATGCGAATCAAACGACTTAGCTTCAAATTCAAGAGAAACACATGAATTAACTTCAAATCAATGCGAAGTAGTAGGCTTAGCTTCAAATTCATGTGAAACAAATGATTTACCTTCAAATATCTGCGGTTTAAATGAAATAGCTTCAAATGCAGGCGAAACAAACGAGTTAGCTTCAAATCCATGCGAAGCACATGAGTTAGCTTCAAATCAATGCGAAGTAGAAGGCTTAGCTTCAAATCCATGTGAAATAAATGGTTTAGCTTCAAATACTTCTGATAAACACGATTTAGAGTCAATTGCATGCGAATGGAACGAGTTAGCTTCAAATCCCAGGGAAACATATGATTTAACTTCAAATCAATGCGAAGTAGGAGGCTTAGCTTCAAATCAATGCGAAACAAATGTTTTGGGTTCAGATACTTGTGAACAAAATGATTTAGCTTCAACTGCAAGCGAATCAAACGAGTTAGCTTCAAATTCAAGAGAAACACATGATTTAACTTCAAATCAATGCGAAGTAGAAGTCTTAGCATGAAATTCATGCGAAACAAATGATTTACCTTCAAATACTTGTGATAAACATGATTTAGCTTCAACTGCGTGCGAATCAAACGACTTAGCTTCAAATCCAAGGGAAACACATGATTTAACTTCAAATCAATGCGAAGTAGTAGGCTTAGCTTCAAATCCATGTGAAACAAATGATTTACCTTCAAATATCTGCGGTTTAAATGAAATAGCTTCAAATGCAGGCGAAACAAACGAGTTAGCTTCACATCCATGCGAAGCACATGAGTTAGCTTCAAATCAATGCGAACATGAAGGCTTAGCTTCAAATCCATGTGAAACAAATGGTTTAGCTTCAAATACTTCTGATAAACACGATTTAGAGTCAATTGCATGCGAATGGAACGAGTTAGCTTCAAATCCCAGGGAAACACATGAATTAACTTCAAATCAATGCGAAGTAGTAGGCTTAGCTTCAAGTCCATGTGAAACAAATGATTTACCTTCAAATATCTGCGGTTTAAATGAAATAGCTTCAAATGCAGGCGAAACAAACGAGTTAGCTTCAAATCCATGCGAAGCACATGAGGTAGCTTCAAATCAATGCGAAGTAGAAGGCTTAGCTTCAAATCCATGTGAAACAAATGGTTTAGCTTCAAATACTTCTGATAAACACGATTTAGAGTCAATTGCATGCGAATGGAACGAGTTAGCTTCAAATCCCAGGGAAACACATGATTTAACTTCAAATCAATGCGAAGTAGGAGGCTTAGCTTCAAATCAATGCGAAACAAATGTTTTGGGTTCAGATACTTGTAATAAACATGATTTAGCTTCAACTGCATGCGATTCAGACGAGTTAGCTTCAAATCCAAGAGAAACACATGATATTAACTTCAAATCAATGCGGAGTGGAAGGCTTAGCTTCAAATCCATGCGAAACAAACGATTTACCTTGAAATATCTGCGGTTTAAATGAAATAGCTTCAAATGCAGGCGAAACAAACGAGTTAGCTTCAAGACCATGCGAAACACATGATTCAGCTTCAAATCAATGCAAAGTAGTAGACTTAGCTTCAAATCAATGCGAAACAAATGGTTTAGCTTCAAATACTTGTGATAAACACGATTTAGTTTCAACTGCATACGAATCGAACGAGTTCGCTCCAAATTCAAGAGAAACACATGAATTAACATCAAATCAATGCGAAGTAGGAGGCTTAGCTTCAAATCAATGCGAAACAAATGTTTTGGGTTCAGATACTTGTGAACAAAATGATTTAGTTTCAACTGCATACGAATCGAACGAGTTCGCTTCAAATTCAAGAGAAACACATGAATTAACTTCAAATCAATGCGAAGTAGTAGGCTCAGCTTCAAATCAATGCGAAACAAATGAATTACTTTCAAATACCTGCGGTTTAAATGAAATAGCTTCAAATGCAGGCGAAACAAACGAGTTAGCTTCACATCCATGCGAAGCACATGAGTTAGCTTCAAATCAATGCGAACAAGAAGGCTTAGCTTCAAATCCATGTGAAACAAATAGTTTAGCTTCAAATACTTCTGATTAACACGATTTAGAGTCAATTGCTTGCGAATGGAACGAGCTAGCTTCAAATCCCAGGGAAACACATGATTTAACTTCAAATCAATGCGAAGTAGGAGGCTTAGCTTCAAATCAATGCGAAACAAATGTTTTGGGTTCAGATACTTGTGAACAAAATGATTTAGCTTCAACTGCATGCGAATCAAACGAGTTAGCTTCAAATTCAAGAGAAACACATGATTTAACTTCAAATCAATGCGAAGTAGAAGTCTTAGCATCAAATTCATGCGAAACAAATGATTTACCTTCAAATACTTGTGATAAACATAATTTAGCTTCAACTGCGTGCGAATCAAACGACTTAGCTTCAAATCCAAGGGAAACACATGATTTAACTTCAACTCAATGCGAAGTAGTAGGCTTAGCTTCAAATCAATGCGAAACAAATGTTTTGGGTTCAGATACTTGTAATAAACATGATTTAGCTTCAACTGCATGCGATTCAAACGAGTTAGCTTCAAATCCAAGAGAAACACATGATATTAACTTCAAATCAATGCGAAGTGGAAGGCTTAGCTTCAAATCCATGCGAAACAAATGATTTACCTTCAAATATCTGCGGTTTAAATGAAATAGCTTCAAATGCAGGCGAAACAAACGAGTTAGCTTCAAGACCATGCGAAACACATGATTCAGCTTCAAATCAATGCAAAGTAGTAGACTTAGCTTCAAATCAATGCGAAACAAATGGTTTAGCTTCAAATACTTGTGATAAACATGATTTAGTTTCAACTGCATACGAATCGAACGAGTTCGCTCCAAATTCAAGAGAAACACATGAATTAACATCAAATCAATGCGAAGTAGTAGGCTTAGCTTCAAATCCATGTGAAATAAATGGTTTAGCTTCAAATACTTCTGATAAACACGATTTAGAGTCAATTGCATGCGAATGGAACGAGTTAGCTTCAAATCCCAGGGAAACACATGATTTAACTTCAAATCAATGCGAAGTAGGAGGCTTAGCTTCAAATCAATGCGAAACAAATGGTTTGGATTCAGATACTTGTGATCAAAATGATTTAGCTTCAACTGCATGCGAATCAAACGACTTAGCTTCAAATTCAAGAGAAACACATGAATTAACTTCAAATCAATGCGAAGTAGTAGGCTTAGCTTCAAATTCATGTGAAACAAATGATTTACCTTCAAATATCTGCGGTTTAAATGAAATAGCTTCAAATGCAGGCGAAACAAACGAGTTAGCTTCAAATCCATGCGAAGCACATGAGTTAGCTTCAAATCAATGCGAAGTAGAAGGCTTAGCTTCAAATCCATGTGAAATAAATGGTTTAGCTTCAAATACTTCTGATAAACACGATTTAGAGTCAATTGCATGCGAATGGAACGAGTTAGCTTCAAATCCCAGGGAAACACATGATTTAACTTCAAATCAATGCGAAGTAGGAGGCTTAGCTTCAAATCAATGCGAAACAAATGTTTTGGGTTCAGATACTTGTGAACAAAATGATTTAGCTTCAACTGCAAGCGAATCAAACGAGTTAGCTTCAAATTCAAGAGAAACACATGATTTAACTTCAAATCAATGCGAAGTAGAAGTCTTAGCATGAAATTCATGCGAAACAAATGATTTACCTTCAAATACTTGTGATAAACATGATTTAGCTTCAACTGCGTGCGAATCAAACGACTTAGCTTCAAATCCAAGGGAAACACATGATTTAACTTCAAATCAATGCGAAGTAGTAGGCTTAGCTTCAAATCCATGTGAAACAAATGATTTACCTTCAAATATCTGCGGTTTAAATGAAATAGCTTCAAATGCAGGCGAAACAAACGAGTTAGCTTCACATCCATGCGAAGCACATGAGTTAGCTTCAAATCAATGCGAACATGAAGGCTTAGCTTCAAATCCATGTGAAACAAATGGTTTAGCTTCAAATACTTCTGATAAACACGATTTAGAGTCAATTGCATGCGAATGGAACGAGTTAGCTTCAAATCCCAGGGAAACACATGAATTAACTTCAAATCAATGCGAAGTAGTAGGCTTAGCTTCAAGTCCATGTGAAACAAATGATTTACCTTCAAATATCTGCGGTTTAAATGAAATAGCTTCAAATGCAGGCGAAACAAACGAGTTAGCTTCAAATCCATGCGAAGCACATGAGGTAGCTTCAAATCAATGCGAAGTAGAAGGCTTAGCTTCAAATCCATGTGAAACAAATGGTTTAGCTTCAAATACTTCTGATAAACACGATTTAGAGTCAATTGCATGCGAATGGAACGAGTTAGCTTCAAATCCCAGGGAAACACATGATTTAACTTCAAATCAATGCGAAGTAGGAGGCTTAGCTTCAAATCAATGCGAAACAAATGTTTTGGGTTCAGATACTTGTAATAAACATGATTTAGCTTCAACTGCATGCGATTCAGACGAGTTAGCGTCAAATCCAAGAGAAACACATGATATTAACTTCAAATCAATGCGGAGTGGAAGGCTTAGCTTCAAATCCATGCGAAACAAACGATTTACCTTGAAATATCTGCGGTTTAAATGAAATAGCTTCAAATGCAGGCGAAACAAACGAGTTAGCTTCAAGACCATGCGAAACACATGATTCAGCTTCAAATCAATGCAAAGTAGTAGACTTAGCTTCAAATCAATGCGAAACAAATGGTTTAGCTTCAAATACTTGTGATAAACACGATTTAGTTTCAACTGCATACGAATCGAACGAGTTCGCTCCAAATTCAAGAGAAACACATGAATTAACATCAAATCAATGCGAAGTAGGAGGCTTAGCTTCAAATCAATGCGAAACAAATGTTTTGGGTTCAGATACTTGTGAACAAAATGATTTAGTTTCAACTGCATACGAATCGAACGAGTTCGCTTCAAATTCAAGAGAAACACATGAATTAACTTCAAATCAATGCGAAGTAGTAGGCTCAGCTTCAAATCAATGCGAAACAAATGAATTACTTTCAAATACCTGCGGTTTAAATGAAATAGCTTCAAATGCAGGCGAAACAAACGAGTTAGCTTCACATCCATGCGAAGCACATGAGTTAGCTTCAAATCAATGCGAACAAGAAGGCTTAGCTTCAAATCCATGTGAAACAAATAGTTTAGCTTCAAATACTTCTGATTAACACGATTTAGAGTCAATTGCTTGCGAATGGAACGAGCTAGCTTCAAATCCCAGGGAAACACATGATTTAACTTCAAATCAATGCGAAGTAGGAGGCTTAGCTTCAAATCAATGCGAAACAAATGTTTTGGGTTCAGATACTTGTGAACAAAATGATTTAACTTCAACTGCATGCGAATCAAACGAGTTAGCTTCAAATTCAAGAGAAACACATGATTTAACTTCAAATCAATGCGAAGTAGTAGGCTCAGCTTCAAATCAATGCGAAACAAATGAATTACCTTCAAATACCTGCGGTTTAAATGAAATAGCTTCAAATGCAGGCGAAACAAACGAGTTAGCTTCACATCCATGCGAAGCACATGAGTTAGCTTCAAATCAATGCGAACAAGAAGGCTTAGCTTCAAATCCATGTGAAACAAATAGTTTAGCTTCAAATACTTCTGATAAACACGATTTAGAGTCAATTGCATGCGAATGGAACGAGCTAGCTTCAAATCCCAGGGAAACACATGATTTAACTTCAAATCAATGCGAAGTAGGAGGCTTAGCTTCAAATCAATGCGAAACAAATGTTTTGGGTTCAGATACTTGTGAACAAAATGATTTAGCTTCAACTGCATGCGAATCAAACGAGTTAGCTTCAAATTCAAGAGAAACACATGATTTAACTTCAAATCAATGCGAAGTAGAAGTCTTAGCATCAAATTCATGCGAAACAAATGATTTACCTTCAAATACTTGTGATAAACATAATTTAGCTTCAACTGCGTGCGAATCAAACGACTTAGCTTCAAATCCAAGGGAAACACATGATTTAACTTCAACTCAATGCGAAGTAGTAGGCTTAGCTTCAAATCAATGCGAAACAAATGTTTTGGGTTCAGATACTTGTAATAAACATGATTTAGCTTCAACTGCATGCGATTCAAACGAGTTAGCTTCAAATCCAAGAGAAACACATGATATTAACTTCAAATCAATGCGAAGTGGAAGGCTTAGCTTCAAATCCATGCGAAACAAATGATTTACCTTCAAATATCTGCGGTTTAAATGAAATAGCTTCAAATGCAGGCGAAACAAACGAGTTAGCTTCAAGACCATGCGAAACACATGATTCAGCTTCAAATCAATGCAAAGTAGTAGACTTAGCTTCAAATCAATGCGAAACAAATGGTTTAGCTTCAAATACTTGTGATAAACATGATTTAGTTTCAACTGCATACGAATCGAACGAGTTCGCTCCAAATTCGAGAGAAACACATGAATTAACATCAAATCAATGCGAAGTAGTAGGCTTAGCTTCAAATCCATGTGAAATAAATGGTTTAGCTTCAAATACTTCTGATAAACACGATTTAGAGTCAATTGCATGCGAATGGAACGAGTTAGCTTCAAATCCCAGGGAAACACATGATTTAACTTCAAATCAATGCGAAGTAGGAGGCTTAGCTTCAAATCAATGCGAAACAAATGTTTTGGGTTCAGATACTTGTGAACAAAATGATTTAACTTCAACTGCATGCGAATCAAACGAGTTAGCTTCAAATTCAAGAGAAACACATGATTTAACTTCAAATCAATGCGAAGTAGAAATCTTAGCATCAAATTCATGCGAAACAAATGATTTACCTTCAAATACTTGTGATAAACATGATTTAGCTTCAACTGCGTGCGAATCAAACGATTTAGCTTCAAATCCAAGGGAAACACATGATTTAACTTCAACTCAATGCGAAGTAGTAGGCTTAGCTTCAAAACAATGCGAAACAAATGTTTTGGGTTCAGATACTTGTAATAAACATGATTTAGCTACAACTGCATGCGATTCAAACGAGTTAGCTTCAAATCCAAGAGAAACACATGATATTAACTTCAAATCAATGCGAAGTGGAAGGCTTAGCTTCAAATCCATGCGAAACAAACGATTTACCTTGAAATATCTGCGGTTTAAATGAAATAGCTTCAAATGCAGGCGAAACAAACGAGTTAGCTTCAAGACCATGCGAAACACATGATTCAGCTTCAAATCAATGCAAAGTAGTAGACTTAGCTTCAAATCAATGCGAAACAAATGGTTTAGCTTCAAATACTTGTGATAAACACGATTTAGTTTCAACTGCATACGAATCGAACGAGTTCGCTCCAAATTCAAGAGAAACACATGAATTAACATCAAATCAATGCGAAGTAGGAGGCTTAGCTTCAAATCAATGCGAAACAAATGTTTTGGGTTCAGATACTTGTGAACAAAATGATTTAGTTTCAACTGCATACGAATCGAACGAGTTCGCTTCAAATTCAAGAGAAACACATGAATTAACTTCAAATCAATGCGAAGTAGTAGGCTCAGCTTCAAATCAATGCGAAACAAATGAATTACCTTCAAATACCTGCGGTTTAAATGAAATAGCTTCAAATGCAGGCGAAACAAACGAGTTAGCTTCACATCCATGCGAAGCACATGAGTTAGCTTCAAATCAATGCGAACAAGAAGGCTTAGCTTCAAATCCATGTGAAACAAATAGTTTAGCTTCAAATACTTCTGATAAACACGATTTAGAGTCAATTGCATGCGAATGGAACGAGCTAGCTTCAAATCCCAGGGAAACACATGATTTAACTTCAAATCAATGCGAAGTAGGAGGCTTAGCTTCAAATCAATGCGAAACAAATGTTTTGGGTTCAGATACTTGTGAACAAAATGATTTAGCTTCAACTGCATGCGAATCAAACGAGTTAGCTTCAAATACAAGAGAAACACATGATTTAACTTCAAATCAATGCGAAGTAGAAGTCTTAGCATCAAATTCATGCGAAACAAATGATTTACCTTCAAATACCTGCGGTTTAAATGAAATAGCTTCAAATGCAGGCGAAACAAACGAGTTAGCTTCACATCCATGCGAAGCACATGAGTTAGCTTCAAATCAATGCGAACAAGAAGGCTTAGCTTCAAATCCATGTGAAACAAATAGTTTAGCTTCAAATACTTCTGATAAACACGATTTAGAGTCAATTGCATGCGAATGGAACGAGCTAGCTTCAAATCCCAGGGAAACACATGATTTAACTTCAAATCAATGCGAAGTAGGAGGCTTAGCTTCAAATCAATGCGAAACAAATGTTTTGGGTTCAGATACTTGTGAACAAAATGATTTAGCTTCAACTGCATGCGAATCAAACGAGTTAGCTTCAAATTCAAGAGAAACACATGATTTAACTTCAAATCAATGCGAAGTAGAAGTCTTAGCATCAAATTCATGCGAAACAAATGATTTACCTTCAAATACTTGTGATAAACATAATTTAGCTTCAACTGCGTGCGAATCAAACGACTTAGCTTCAAATCCAAGGGAAACACATGATTTAACTTCAACTCAATGCGAAGTAGTAGGCTTAGCTTCAAATCAATGCGAAACAAATGTTTTGGGTTCAGATACTTGTAATCAACATGATTTAGCTTCAACTGCATGCGATTCAAACGAGTTAGCTTCAAATCCAAGAGAAACACATGATATTAACTTCAAATCAATGCGAAGTGGAAGGCTTAGCTTCAAATCCATGCGAAACAAATGATTTACCTTCAAATATCTGCGGTTTAAATGAAATAGCTTCAAATGCAGGCGAAACAAACGAGTTAGCTTCAAGACCATGCGAAACACATGATTCAGCTTCAAATCAATGCAAAGTAGTAGACTTAGCTTCAAATCAATGCGAAACAAATGGTTTAGCTTCAAATACTTGTGATAAACATGATTTAGTTTCAACTGCATACGAATCGAACGAGTTCGCTCCAAATTCGAGAGAAACACATGAATTAACATCAAATCAATGCGAAGTAGTAGGCTTAGCTTCAAATCCATGTGAAATAAATGGTTTAGCTTCAAATACTTCTGATAAACACGATTTAGAGTCAATTGCATGCGAATGGAACGAGTTAGCTTCAAATCCCAGGGAAACACATGATTTAACTTCAAATCAATGCGAAGTAGGAGGCTTAGCTTCAAATCAATGCGAAACAAATGTTTTGGGTTCAGATACTTGTGAACAAAATGATTTAACTTCAACTGCATGCGAATCAAACGAGTTAGCTTCAAATTCAAGAGAAACACATGATTTAACTTCAAATCAATGCGAAGTAGAAATCTTAGCATCAAATTCATGCGAAACAAATGATTTACCTTCAAATACTTGTGATAAACATGATTTAGCTTCAACTGCGTGCGAATCAAACGACATAGCTTCAAATCCAAGGGAAACACATGATTTAACTTCAACTCAATGCGAAGTAGTAGGCTTAGCTTCAAAACAATGCGAAACAAATGTTTTGGGTTCAGATACTTGTAATAAACATGATTTAGCTACAACTGCATGCGATTCAAACGAGTTAGCTTCAAATCCAAGAGAAACACATGATATTAACTTCAAATCAATGCGAAGTGGAAGGCTTAGCTTCAAATCCATGCGAAACAAACGATTTACCTTGAAATATCTGCGGTTTAAATGAAATAGCTTCAAATGCAGGCGAAACAAACGAGTTAGCTTCAAGACCATGCGAAACACATGATTCAGCTTCAAATCAATGCAAAGTAGTAGACTTAGCTTCAAATCAATGCGAAACAAATGGTTTAGCTTCAAATACTTGTGATAAACACGATTTAGTTTCAACTGCATACGAATCGAACGAGTTCGCTCCAAATTCAAGAGAAACACATGAATTAACATCAAATCAATGCGAAGTAGGAGGCTTAGCTTCAAATCAATGCGAAACAAATGTTTTGGGTTCAGATACTTGTGAACAAAATGATTTAGTTTCAACTGCATACGAATCGAACGAGTTCGCTTCAAATTCAAGAGAAACACATGAATTAACTTCAAATCAATGCGAAGTAGTAGGCTCAGCTTCAAATCAATGCGAAACAAATGAATTACCTTCAAATACCTGCGGTTTAAATGAAATAGCTTCAAATGCAGGCGAAACAAACGAGTTAGCTTCACATCCATGCGAAGCACATGAGTTAGCTTCAAATCAATGCGAACAAGAAGGCTTAGCTTCAAATCCATGTGAAACAAATAGTTTAGCTTCAAATACTTCTGATAAACACGATTTAGAGTCAATTGCATGCGAATGGAACGAGCTAGCTTCAAATCCCAGGGAAACACATGATTTAACTTCAAATCAATGCGAAGTAGGAGGCTTAGCTTCAAATCAATGCGAAACAAATGTTTTGGGTTCAGATACTTGTGAACAAAATGATTTAGCTTCAACTGCATGCGAATCAAACGAGTTAGCTTCAAATACAAGAGAAACACATGATTTAACTTCAAATCAATGCGAAGTAGAAGTCTTAGCATCAAATTCATGCGAAACAAATGATTTACCTTCAAATACTTGTGATAAACATAATTTAGCTTCAACTGCGTGCGAATCAAACGACTTAGCTTCAAATCAAAGGGAAACACATGATTTAACTTCAACTCAATGCGAAGTAGTAGGCTTAGCTTCAAAACAATGCGAAACAAATGTTTTGGGTTCAGATACTTGTAATAAACATGATTTAGCTACAACTGCATGCGATTCAAACGAGTTAGCTTCAAATCCAAGAGAAACACATGATATTAACTTCAAATCAATGCGAAGTGGAAGGCGTGGCTTCAAATCCATGTGAAACAAATGATTTACCTTCAAATATCTGCGGATTAAATGAAATAGCTTCAAATGCAGGCGAAACAAACGAGTTTGCTTCAAATCCATGCGAAGCACATGAGTTAGCTTCAAATCAATGCGAAGTAGAAGGCTTAGCTTCAAATCCATGTGAAACAAATGGTTTAACTTCAAATACTTCTGATAAACACGATTTAGAGTCAATTGCATGCGAATGGAACGAGTTAGCTTCAAATCCCAGGGAAACACATGATTTAACTTCAAATCAATGCGAAGTAGGAGGCTTAGCTTCAAATCAATGCGAAACAAATGTTTTGGGTTCAGATACTTGTGAACAAAATGATTTAGCTTCAACTGCATGCGAATCAAACGAGTTAGCTTCAAATTCAAGAGAAACACATGATTTAACTTCAAATCAATGCGAAGTAGAAGTCTTAGCATCAAATTCATGCGAAACAAATGATTTACCTTCAAATACTTGTGATAAACATGATTTAGCTTCAACTGCGTGCGAATCAAACGACTTAGCTTCAAATCCAAGGGAAACACATGATTTAACTTCAACTCAATGCGAAGTAGTAGGCTTAGCTTCAAAACAATGCGAAACAAATGTTTTGGGTTCAGATACTTGTAATAAACATGATTTAGTTTCAACTGCATACGAATCGAACGAGTTCGCTTCAAATCCAAGAGAAACACATGATATTAACTTCAAATCAATGCGAAGTGGAAGGCGTGGCTTCAAATCCATGTGAAACAAATGATTTACCTTCAAATATCTGCGGTTTAAATGAAATAGCTTCAAATGCAGGCGAAACAAACGAGTTAGCTTCAAATCCATGCGAAGCACATGAGTTAGCTTCAAATCAATGCGAAGTAGAAGGCTTAGCTTCAAATCCATGTGAAACAAATGGTATAGCTTCAAATACTTCTGATAAACACGATTTAGAGTCAATTGCATGCGAATGGAACGAGTTAGCTTCAAATCCCAGGGAAACACATGATTTAACTTCAAATCAATGCGAAGTAGGAGGCTTAGCTTCAAATCAATGCGAAACAAATGGTTTGGATTCAGATACTTGTGATCAAAATGATTTAGCTTCAACTGCATGCGAATCAAACGACTTAGCTTCAAATTCAAGAGAAACACATGAATTAACTTCAAATCAATGCGAAGTAGTAGGCTCAGCTTCAAATCAATGCGAAACAAATGAATTACCTTCAAATACCTGCGGTTTAAATGAAATAGCTTCAAATGCAGGCGAAACAAACGAGTTAGCTTCACATCCATGCGAAGCACATGAGTTAGCTTCAAATCAATGCGAACAAGAAGGCTTAGCTTCAAATCCATGTGAAACAAATAGTTTAGCTTCAAATACTTCTGATAAACACGATTTAGAGTCAATTGCATGCGAATGGAACGAGTTAGATTCAAATCCCAGGGAAACACATGATTTAACTTCAAATCAATGCGAAGTAGGAGGCTTAGCTTCAAATCAATGCGAAACAAATGTTTTGGGTTCAGATACTTGTGAACAAAATGATTTAGCTTCAACTGCATGCGAATCAAACGAGTTAGCTTCAAATTCAAGAGAAACACACGATTTAACTTCAAATCAATGCGAAGTAGAAGTCTTAGCATCAAATTCATGCGAAACAAATGATTTACCTTCAAATACTTGTGATAAACATGATTTAGCTTCAACTACGTGCGAATCAAACGACTTAGCTTCAAATCCAAGGGAAACACATGATTTAACTTCAAATCAATGCGAAGTAGTAGGCTTAGCTTCAAAATAATGCGATACAAATGTTTTGGGTTCAGATACTTGTAATAAACATGATTTAGCTTCAACTGCATGCGATTCAAACGAGTTAGCTTCAAATCCAAGAGAAACACATGATATTAACTTCAAATCAATGCGAAGTGGAAGGCTTAGCTTCAAATCCATGCGAAACAAATGATTTACCTTCAAATACTTGCGGTTTAAATGAAATAGCTTCAAATGCAAGCGAAACAAACGAGTTAGCTTCAAGACCATGCGCAACACATGATTCAGCTTCAAATCAATGCAAAGTAGTAGACTTAGCTTCAAATCAATGCGAAACAAATGGTTTAGCTTCAAATACTTGTGATAAACATGATTTAGTTTCAACTGCATACGAATCGAACGAGTTCGCTCCAAATTCAAGAGAAACACATGAATTAACATCATATCAATGCGAAGTAGTAGGCTTAGCTTCAAATCCATGTGAAATAAATGGTTTAGCTTCAAATACTTCTGATAAACACGATTTAGAGTCAATTGCATGCGAATGGAACGAGTTAGCTTCAAATCCCAGGGAAACACATGATTTAACTTCAAATCAATGCGAGGTAGGAGGCTTAGCTTCAAATCAATGCGAAACAAATGTTTTGGGTTCAGATACTTGTGAACAAAATGATTTAGCTTCAACTGCATGCGAATCAAACGAGTTAGCTTCAAATTCAAGAGAAACACATGATTTAACTTCAAATCAATGCGAAGTAGAAGTCTTAGCATCAAATTCATGCGAAACAAATGATTTACCTTCAAATACTTATGATAAACATGATTTAGCTTCAACTGCGTGCGAATCAAACGACTTAGCTTCAAATTCAAGAGAAACACATGAATTAACTTCAAATCAATGCGAAGTAGTAGGCTTAGCTTCAAATCAATGCGAAACAAATGTTTTGGGTTCAGATACTTGTGATCAAAATGATTTAGCTTCAACTGCATGCGAATCAAACGAGTTAGCTTCAAATTCAAGAGAAAAACATGATTTAACTTCAAATCAATGCGAAGTAGAAGTCTTAGCATCAAATTCATGCGAAACAAATGGTATAGCTTCAAATACTTCTGATAAACACGATTTAGAGTCAATTGCATGCGAATGGAACGAGTTAGCTTCAAATCCCAGGGAAACACATGATTTAACTTCAAATCAATGCGAAGTAGGAGGCTTAGCTTCAAATCAATGCGAAACAAATGGTTTGGATTCAGATACTTGTGATCAAAATGATTTAGCTTCAACTGCATGCGAATCAAACGACTTAGCTTCAAATTCAAGAGAAACACATGAATTAACTTCAAATCAGTGCGAAGTAGTAGGCTCAGCTTCAAATCAATGCGAAACAAATGAATTACCTCCAAATACCTGCGGTTTAAATGAAATAGCTTCAAATGCAGGCGAAACAAACGAGTTAGCTTCACATCCATGCGAAGCACATGAGTTAGCTTCAAATCAATGCGAGCATGAAGGCTTAGCTTCAAATCCATGTGAAACAAATGGTTTAGCTTCAAATACTTCTGATAAACACGATTTAGAGTCAATTGCATGCGAATGGTACGAGTTAGCTTCAAATCCCAGGGAAACACATGAATTAACTTCAAATCAATGCGAAGTAGTAGGCTTAGCTTCAAGTCCATGTGAAACAAATGATTTACCTTCAAATATCTGCGGTTTAAATGTAATAGCTTCAAATGCAGGCGAAACAAACGAGTTTGCTTCAAATCCATGCGAAGCACATGAGTTAGCTTCAAATCAATGCGAGGTAGAAGGCTTAGCTTCAAATCCATGTGAAACAAATGGTTTAGCTTCAAATACTTCTGATAATCACGATTTAGAGTCAATTGCATGCGAATGGAACGAGTTAGCTTCAAATCCCAGGGAAACACATGATTTAACTTCAAATCAATGCGAAGTGGAAGGCGTGGCTTCAAATCCATGTGAAACAAATGATTTACCTTCAAATATCTGCGGTTTAAATGAAATAGCTTCAAATGCAGGCGAAACAAACGAGTTAGCTTCAAATCCATGCGAAGCACATGAGTTAGCTTCAAATCAATGCGAGGTAGAAGGCTTAGCTTCAAATCCATGTGAAACAAATGGTTTAGCTTCAAATACTTCTGATAATCACGATTTAGAGTCAATTGCATGCGAATGGAACGAGTTAGCTTCAAATCCCAGGGAAACACATGATTTGACTTCAAATCAATGCGAAGTAGGAGGCTTAGCTTCAAATCAATGCGAAACAAATGGTTTGGATTCAGATACTTGTGATCAAAATGATTTAGCTTCAACTGCATGCGAATCAAACTACTTAGCTTCAAATTCAAGAGAAACACATGAATTAACTTCAAATCAATGCGAAGTAGTAGGCTTAGCTTCAAATCAATGTGAAACAAATGGTTTAGCTTCAAATACTTCTGATAATCACGATTTAGAGTCAATTGCATGCGAATGGTACGAGTTAGCTTCAAATCCCAGGGAAACACATGATTTAACTTCAAATCAATGCGAAGTAGGAGGCTTAGCTTCAAATCAATGCGAAACAAATGGTTTGGATTCAGATACTTGTGATCAAAATGATTTAGCTTCAACTGCATGCGAATCAAACGAGTTAGCTTCAAATTCAAGAGAAACACATGATTTAACTTCAAATCAATGCGAAGTAGAAGTCTTAGCATCAAATTCATGCGAAACAAATGATTTACCTTCAAATACTTGTGATAAACATAATTTAGCTTCAACTGCGTGCGAATCAAACGACTTAGCTTCAAATCCAAGGGAAACACATGATTTAACTTCAACTCAATGCGAAGTAGTAGGCTTAGCTTCAAATCAATGCGAAACAAATGTTTTGGGTTCAGATACTTGTAATAAACATGATTTAGCTTCAACTGCATGCGATTCAAACGAGTTAGCTTCAAATCCAAGAGAAACACATGATATTAACTCCAAATCAATGCGAAGTGGAAGGCTTAGCTTCAAATCCATGCGAAACAAATGATTTACCTTCAAATATCTGCGGTTTAAATGAAATAGCTTCAAATGCAGGCGAAACAAACGAGTTAGCTTCAAGACCATGCGAAACACATGATTCAGCTTCAAATCAATGCAAAGTAGTAGACTTAGCTTCAAATCAATGCGAAACAAATGGTTTAGCTTCAAATACTTGTGATAAACATGATTTAGTTTCAACTGCATACGAATCGAACGAGTTCGCTCCAAATTCGAGAGAAACACATGAATTAACATCAAATCAATGCGAAGTAGTAGGCTTAGCTTCAAATCCATGTGAAATAAATGGTTTAGCTTCAAATACTTCTGATAAACACGATTTAGAGTCAATTGCATGCGAATGGAACGAGTTAGCTTCAAATCCCAGGGAAACACATGATTTAACTTCAAATCAATGCGAAGTAGGAGGCTTAGCTTCAAATCAATGCGAAACAAATGTTTTGGGTTCAGATACTTGTGAACAAAATGATTTAACTTCAACTGCATGCGAATCAAACGAGTTAGCTTCAAATTCAAGAGAAACACATGATTTAACTTCAAATCAATGCGAAGTAGAAATCTTAGCATCAAATTCATGCGAAACAAATGATTTACCTTCAAATACTTGTGATAAACATGATTTAGCTTCAACTGCGTGCGAATCAAACGACTTAGCTTCAAATCCAAGGGAAACACATGATTTAACTTCAACTCAATGCGAAGTAGTAGGCTTAGCTTCAAAACAATGCGAAACAAATGTTTTGGGTTCAGATACTTGTAATAAACATGATTTAGCTACAACTGCATGCGATTCAAACGAGTTAGCTTCAAATCCAAGAGAAACACATGATATTAACTTCAAATCAATGCGAAGTGGAAGGCTTAGCTTCAAATCCATGCGAAACAAACGATTTACCTTGAAATATCTGCGGTTTAAATGAAATAGCTTCAAATGCAGGCGAAACAAACGAGTTAGCTTCAAATCCATGCGAAGCACATGAGTTAGCTTCAAATCAATGCGAGGTAGAAGGCTTAGCTTCAAATCCATGTGAAACAAATGGTTTAGCTTCAAATACTTCTGATAATCACGATTTAGAGTCAATTGCATGCGAATGGAACGAGTTAGCTTCAAATCCCAGGGAAACACATGATTTGACTTCAAATCAATGCGAAGTAGGAGGCTTAGCTTCAAATCAATGCGAAACAAATGGTTTGGATTCAGATACTTGTGATCAAAATGATTTAGCTTCAACTGCATGCGAATCAAACGACTTAGCTTCAAATTCAAGAGAAACACATGAATTAACTTCAAATCAATGCGAAGTAGTAGGCTTAGCTTCAAATCAATGTGAAACAAATGGTTTAGCTTCAAATACTTCTGATAATCACGATTTAGAGTCAATTGCATGCGAATGGAACGAGTTAGCTTCAAATCCCAGGGAAACACATGATTTAACTTCAAATCAATGCGAAGTAGGAGGCTTAGCTTCAAATCAATGCGAAACAAATGGTTTGGATTCAGATACTTGTGATCAAAATGATTTAGCTTCAACTGCATGCGAATCAAACGAGTTAGCTTCAAATTCAAGAGAAACACATGATTTAACTTCAAATCAATGCGAAGTAGAAGTCTTAGCATCAAATTCATGCGAAACAAATGATTTACCTTCAAATACTTGTGATAAACATGATTTAGCTTCAACTGCGTGCGAATCAAACGACTTAGCTTCAAATCCAAGGGAAACACATGATTTAACTTCAACTCAATGCGAAGTAGTAGGCTTAGCTTCAAAACAATGCGAAACAAATGTTTTGGGTTCAGATACTTGTAATAAACATGATTTAGCTACAACTGCATGCGATTCAAACGAGTTAGCTTCAAATCCAAGAGAAACACATGATATTAACTTCAAATCAATGCGAAGTGGAAGGCTTAGCTTCAAATCCATGCGAAACAAACGATTTACCTTGAAATATCTGCGGTTTAAATGAAATAGCTTCAAATGCAGGCGAAACAAACGAGTTAGCTTCAAGACCATGCGAAACACATGATTCAGCTTCAAATCAATGCAAAGTAGTAGACTTAGCTTCAAATCAATGCGAAACAAATGGTTTAGCTTCAAATACTTGTGATAAACACGATTTAGTTTCAACTGCATACGAATCGAACGAGTTCGCTCCAAATTCAAGAGAAACACATGAATTAACATCAAATCAATGCGAAGTAGGAGGCTTAGCTTCAAATCAATGCGAAACAAATGTTTTGGGTTCAGATACTTGTGAACAAAATGATTTAGTTTCAACTGCATACGAATCGAACGAGTTCGCTTCAAATTCAAGAGAAACACATGAATTAACTTCAAATCAATGCGAAGTAGTAGGCTCAGCTTCAAATCAATGCGAAACAAATGAATTACCTTCAAATACCTGCGGTTTAAATGAAATAGCTTCAAATGCAGGCGAAACAAACGAGTTAGCTTCACATCCATGCGAAGCACATGAGTTAGCTTCAAATCAATGCGAACAAGAAGGCTTAGCTTCAAATCCATGTGAAACAAATAGTTTAGCTTCAAATACTTCTGATAAACACGATTTAGAGTCAATTGCATGCGAATGGAACGAGCTAGCTTCAAATCCCAGGGAAACACATGATTTAACTTCAAATCAATGCGAAGTAGGAGGCTTAGCTTCAAATCAATGCGAAACAAATGTTTTGGGTTCAGATACTTGTGAACAAAATGATTTAGCTTCAACTGCATGCGAATCAAACGAGTTAGCTTCAAATACAAGAGAAACACATGATTTAACTTCAAATCAATGCGAAGTAGAAGTCTTAGCATCAAATTCATGCGAAACAAATGATTTACCTTCAAATACTTGTGATAAACATAATTTAGCTTCAACTGCGTGCGAATCAAACGACTTAGCTTCAAATCAAAGGGAAACACATGATTTAACTTCAACTCAATGCGAAGTAGTAGGCTTAGCTTCAAAACAATGCGAAACAAATGTTTTGGGTTCAGATACTTGTAATAAACATGATTTAGCTACAACTGCATGCGATTCAAACGAGTTAGCTTCAAATCCAAGAGAAACACATGATATTAACTTCAAATCAATGCGAAGTGGAAGGCGTGGCTTCAAATCCATGTGAAACAAATGATTTACCTTCAAATATCTGCGGATTAAATGAAATAGCTTCAAATGCAGGCGAAACAAACGAGTTTGCTTCAAATCCATGCGAAGCACATGAGTTAGCTTCAAATCAATGCGAAGTAGAAGGCTTAGCTTCAAATCCATGTGAAACAAATGGTTTAACTTCAAATACTTCTGATAAACACGATTTAGAGTCAATTGCATGCGAATGGAACGAGTTAGCTTCAAATCCCAGGGAAACACATGATTTAACTTCAAATCAATGCGAAGTAGGAGGCTTAGCTTCAAATCACTGCGAAACAAATGTTTTGGGTTCAGATACTTGTGAACAAAATGATTTAGCTTCAACTGCATGCGAATCAAACGAGTTAGCTTCAAATTCAAGAGAAACACATGATTTAACTTCAAATCAATGCGAAGTAGAAGTCTTAGCATCAAATTCATGCGAATCAAATGATTTACCTTCAAATACTTGTGATAAACATGATTTAGCTTCAACTGCGTGCGAATCAAACGACTTAGCTTCAAATCCAAGGGAAACACATGATTTAACTTCAACTCAATGCGAAGTAGTAGGCTTAGCTTCAAAACAATGCGAAACAAATGTTTTGGGTTCAGATACTTGTAATAAACCTGATTTAGTTTCAACTGCATACGAATGGAACGAGTTCGCTTCAAATCCAAGAGAAACACATGATATTAACTTCAAATCAATGCGAAGTGGAAGGCGTGGCTTCAAATCCATGTGAAACAAATGATTTACCTTCAAATATCTGCGGTTTAAATGAAATAGCTTCAAATGCAGGCGAAACAAACGAGTTAGCTTCAAATCCATGCGAAGCACATGAGTTAGCTTCAAATCAATGCGAAGTAGAAGGCTTAGCTTCAAATCCATGTGAAACAAATGGTATAGCTTCAAATACTTCTGATAAACACGATTTAGAGTCAATTGCATGCGAATGGAACGAGTTAGCTTCAAATCCCAGGGAAACACATGATTTAACTTCAAATCAATGCGAAGTAGGAGGCTTAGCTTCAAATCAATGCGAAACAAATGGTTTGGATTCAGATACTTGTGATCAAAATGATTTAGCTTCAACTGCATGCGAATCAAACGACTTAGCTTCAAATTCAAGAGAAACACATGAATTAACTTCAAATCAATGCGAAGTAGTAGGCTTAGCTTCAAATCAATGCGAAACAAATGTTTTGGGTTCAGATACTTGTGATCAAAATGATTTAGCTTCAACTGCATGCGAATCAAACGAGTTAGCTTCAAATTCAAGAGAAAAACATGATTTAACTTCAAATCAATGCGAAGTAGAAGTCTTAGCATCAAATTCATGCGAAACAAATGATTTACCTTCAAATACTTGTGATGAACATGATTTAGCTTCAACTGCGTGCGAATCAAACGACTTAGCTTCAAATCCAAGGGAAACACATGATTTAACTTCAAATCAATGCGAAGTAGTAGGCTTAGCTTCAAAACAATGCGAAACAAATGTTTTGGGTTCAGATACTTGTAATAAACATGATTTAGCTTCAACTGCATGCGATTCAAACGAGTTAGCTTCAAATCCAAGAGAAACACATGATATTAACTTCAAATCAATGCGAAGTGGAAGGCTTAGCTTCAAGTCCATGTGAAACAAATGATTTACCTTCAAATATCTGCGGTTTAAATGAAATAGCTTCAAATGCAGGCGAAACAAACGAGTTAGCTTCAAATCCATGCGAAGCACATGAGTTAGCTTTAAATCAATGCGAAGTAGAAGGCTTAGCTTCAAATCCATGTGAAACAAATGGTTTAGCTTCAAATACTTCTGATAAACACGATTTAGAGTCAATTGCATGCGAATGGAACGAGTTAGCTTCAAATCCCAGGGAAACACATGATTTAACTCAAATCAATGCGAAGTAGGAGGCTTAGCTTCAAATCAATGCGAAACAAATGTTTTGGGTTCAGATACTTGTGAACAAAATGATTTAGTTTCAACTGCATACGAATCGAACGAGTTCGCTTCAAATTCAAGAGAAACACATGAATTAACTTCAAATCAATGCGAAGTAGTAGGCTCAGCTTCAAATCAATGCGAAACAAATGAATTACCTTCAAATACCTGCGGTTTAAATGAAATAGCTTCAAATGCAGGCGAAACAAACGAGTTAGCTTCACATCCATGCGAAGCACATGAGTTAGCTTCAAATCAATGCGAACAAGAAGGCTTAGCTTCAAATCCATGTGAAACAAATAGTTTAGCTTCAAATACTTCTGATAAACACGATTTAGAGTCAATTGCATGCGAATGGAACGAGTTAGATTCAAATCCCAGGGAAACACATGATTTAACTTCAAATCAATGCGAAGTAGGAGGCTTAGCTTCAAATCAATGCGAAACAAATGTTTTGGGTTCAGATACTTGTGAACAAAATGATTTAGCTTCAACTGCATGCGAATCAAACGAGTTAGCTTCAAATTCAAGAGAAACATACGATTTAACTTCAAATCAATGCGAAGTAGTAGTCTTAGCATCAAATTCATGCGAAACAAATGATTTACCTTCAAATACTTGTGATAAACATGATTTAGCTTCAACTACGTGCGAATCAAACGACTTAGCTTCAAATCCAAGGGAAACACATGATTTAACTTCAAATCAATGCGAAGTAGTAGGCTTAGCTTCAAAATAATGCGATACAAATGTTTTGGGTTCAGATACTTGTAATAAACATGATTTAGCTTCAACTGCATGCGATTCAAACGAGTTAGCTTCAAATCCAAGAGAAACACATGATATTAACTTCAAATCAATGCGAAGTGCAAGGCTTAGCTTCAAATCCATGCGAAACAAATGATTTACCTTCAAATACTTGCGGTTTAAATGAAATAGCTTCAAATGCAAGCGAAACAAACGAGTTAGCTTCAAGACCATGCGCAACACATGATTCAGCTTCAAATCAATGCAAAGTAGTAGGCTTAGCTTCAAATCAATGCGAAACAAATGGTTTAGCTTCAAATACTTGTGATAAACATGATTTAGTTTCAACTGCATACGAATCGAACGAGTTCGCTCCAAATTCAAGAGAAACACATGAATTAACATCATATCAATGCGAAGTAGTAGGCTTAGCTTCAAATCCATGTGAAATAAATGGTTTAGCTTCAAATACTTCTGATAAACACGATTTAGAGTCAATTGCATGCGAATGGAACGAGTTAGCTTCAAATCCCAGGGAAACACATGATTTAACTTCAAATCAATGCGAGGTAGGAGGCTTAGCTTCAAATCAATGCGAAACAAATGTTTTGGGTTCAGATACTTGTGAACAAAATGATTTAGCTTCAACTGCATGCGAATCAAACGAGTTAGCTTCAAATTCAAGAGAGACACATGATTTAACTTCAAATCAATGCGAAGTAGAAGTCTTAGCATCAAATTCATGCGAAACAAATGATTTACCTTCAAATACTTATGATAAACATGATTTAGCTTCAACTGCGTGCGAATCAAACGACTTAGCTTCAAATCCAAGGGAAACACATGATTTAACTTCAACTCAATGCGAAGTAGTAGGCTTAGCTTCAAAACAATGCGAAACAAATGTTTTGGGTTCAGATACTTGTAATAAACATGATTTAGCTACAACTGCATGCGATTCAAACGAGTTAGCTTCAAATCCAAGAGCAACACATGATATTAACTTCAAATCAATGCGAAGTGGAAGGCGTGGCTTCAAATCCATGTGAAACAAATGATTTACCTTCAAATATCTGCGGTTTAAATGAAATAGCTTCAAATGCAGGCGAAACAAACGAGTTAGCTTCAAATCCATGTGAAGCACATGAGTTAGCTTCAAATCAATGCGAAGTAGAAGGCTTAGCTTCAAATCCATGTGAAACAAATGGTATAGCTTCAAATACTTCTGATAAACACGATTTAGAGTCAATTGCATGCGAATGGAACGAGTTAGCTTCAAATCCCAGGGAAACACATGATTTAACTTCAAATCAATGCGAAGTAGGAGGCTTAGCTTCAAATCAATGCGAAACAAATGGTTTGGATTCAGATACTTGTGATCAAAATGATTTAGCTTCAACTGCATGCGAATCAAACGACTTAGCTTCAAATTCAAGAGAAACACATGAATTAACTTCAAATCAATGCGAAGTAGTAGGCTTAGCTTCAAGTCCATGTGAAACAAATGATTTACCTTCAAATATCTGCGGTTTAAATGTAATAGCTTCAAATGCAGGCGACACAAACGAGTTAGTTTCAAGACCATGCGAAACACATGATTCAGCTTCAAATCAATGCAACGTAGTAGACTTAGCTTCAAATCAATGCGAAACAAATGGTTTAGCTTCAAATACTTGTGATAAACATGATTTAGTTTCAACTGCATACGAATCGAACGAGTTCGCTTGAAATTCAAGAGAAACACATGAATTAACTTCAAATCAGTGCGAAGTAGTAGGCTCAGCTTCAAATCAATGCGAAACAAATGAATTACCTTCAAATACCTGCGGTTTAAATGAAATAGCTTCAAATGCAGGCGAAACAAACGAGTTAGCTTCAGATCCATGCGAAGCACATGAGTTAGCTTCAAATCAATGCGAACATGAAGGCTTAGCTTCAAATCCATGTGAAACAAATGGTTTAGCTTCAAATACTTCTGATAAACACGATTTAGAGTCAATTGCATGCGAATGGAACGAGTTAGCTTCAAATCCCAGGGAAACACATGAATTAACTTCAAATCAATGCGAAGTAGTAGGCTTAGCTTCAAGTCCATGTGAAACAAATGATTTACCTTCAAATATCTGCGGTTTAAATGAAATAGCTTCAAATGCAGGCGAAACAAACGAGTTTGCTTCAAATCCATGCGAAGCACATGAGTTAGCTTCAAATCAATGCGAAGTAGAAGGCTTAGCATCAAATCCATGTGAAACAAATGGTTTAACTTCAAATACTTCTGATAAACACGATTTAGAGTCAATTGCATGCGAATGGAACGAGTTAGCTTCAAATCCCAGGGAAACACATGATTTAACTTCAAATCAATGCGAAGTAGGAGGCTTAGCTTCAAATCAATGCGAAACAAATGTTTTGGGTTCAGATACTTGTGAACAAAATGATTTAGCTTCAACTGCATGCGAATCAAACGAGTTAGCTTCAAATTCAAGAGAAACACATGATTTAACTTCAAATCAATGCGAAGTAGAAGTCTTAGCATCACATTCATGCGAAACAAATGATTTACCTTCAAATACTTATGATAAACATGATTTAGCTTCAACTGCGTGCGAATCAAACGACTTAGCTTCAAATCCAAGGGAAACACATGATTTAACTTCAACTCAATGCGAAGTAGTAGGCTTAGCTTCAAAACAATGCGAAACAAATGTTTTGGGTTCAGATACTTGTAATAAACATGATTTAGCTACAACTGCATGCGATTCAAACGAGTTAGCTTCAAATCCAAGAGCAACACATGATATTAACTTCAAATCAATGCGAAGTGGAAGGCGTGGCTTCAAATCCATGTGAAACAAATGATTTACCTTCAAATATCTGCGGTTTAAATGAAATAGCTTCAAATGCAGGCGAAACAAACGAGTTAGCTTCAAATCCATGCGAAGCACATGAGTTAGCTTCAAATCAATGCGAAGTAGAAGGCTTAGCTTCAAATCCATGTGAAACAAATGGTATAGCTTCAAATACTTCTGATAAACACGATTTAGAGTCAATTGCATGCGAATGGAACGAGTTAGCTTCAAATCCCAGGGAAACACATGATTTAACTTCAAATCAATGCGAAGTAGGAGGCTTAGCTTCAAATCAATGCGAAACAAATGGTTTGGATTCAGATACTTGTGATCAAAATGATTTAGCTTCAACTGCATGCGAATCAAACGACTTAGCTTCAAATTCAAGAGAAACACATGAATTAACTTCAAATCAATGCGAAGTAGTAGGCTTGTCTTCAAATCAATGCGAAACAAATGTTTTGGGTTCAGATACTTGTGATCAAAATGATTTAGCTTCAACTGCATGCGAATCAAACGAGTTAGCTTCAAATTCAAGAGAAAAACATGATTTAACTTCAAATCAATGCGAAGTAGAAGTCTTAGCATCAAATTCATGCGAAACAAATGATTTACCTTCAAATACTTGTGATAAACATGATTTAGCTTCAACTGCGTGCGAATCAAACGACTTAGCTTCAAATCCAAGGGAAACACATGATTTAACTTCAACTCAATGCGAAGTAGAAGTCTTAGCATCAAATTCATGCGAAACAAATGTTTTGGGTTCTGATACTTGTAATAAACATGATTTAGCTACAACTGCATGCGATTCAAACGAGTTAGCTTCAAATCCAAGAGAAACACATGATATTAACTTCAAATCAATGCGAAGTGGAAGGCGTGGCTTCAAATCCATGTGATACAAATGATTTACCTTCAAATATCTGCGGTTTAAATGAAATAGCTTCAAATGCAGGCGAAACAAACGAGTTAGCTTCAAATCCATGCGAAGCACATGAGTTGGCTTCAAATCAATGCGAGGTAGAAGGCTTAGCTTCAAATCCATGTGAAACAAATGGTTTAGCTTCAAATACTTCTGATAATCACGATTTAGAGTCAATTGCATGCGAATGGAACGAGTTAGCTTCAAATCCCAGGGAAACACATGATTTGACTTCAAATCAATGCGAAGTAGGAGGCTTAGCTTCAAATCAATGCGAAACAAATGGTTTGGATTCAGATACTTGTGATCAAAATGATTTAGCTTCAACTGCATGCGAATCAAACGACTTAGCTTCAAATTCAAGAGAAACACATGAATTAACTTCAAATCAATGCGAAGTAGTAGGCTTAGCTTCAAATCAATGTGAAACAAATGGTTTAGCTTCAAATACTTCTGATAATCACGATTTAGAGTCAATTGCATGCGAATGGAACGAGTTAGCTTCAAATCCCAGGGAAACACATGATTTAACTTCAAATCAATGCGAAGTAGGAGGCTTAGCTACAAATCAATGCGAAACAAATGGTTTGGATTCAGATACTTGTGATCAAAATGATTTAGCTTCAACTGCATGCGAATCAAACGACTTAGCTTCAAATTCAAGAGAAACACATGAATTAACTTCAAATCAATGCGAAGTAGTAGGCTTAGCTTCAAATCCATGTGAAACAAATGATTTACCTTCAAATATCTGCGGTTTAAATGAACTAGCTTCAAATGCAGGCGAAACAAACGAGTTAGCTTCAAATCCATGCGAAGCACATGAGTTAGCTTCAAATCAATGCGAAGTAGAAGGCTTAGCTTCAAATCCATGTGAAACAAATGGTATAGCTTCAAATACTTCTGATAAACACGATTTAGAGTCAATTGCATGCGAATGGAACGAGTTAGCTTCAAATCCCAGGGAAACACATGATTTAACTTCAAATCAATGCGAAGTAGGAGGCTTAGCTTCAAATCAATGCGAAACAAATGGTTTGGATTCAGATACTTGTGATCAAAATGATTTAGCTTCAACTGCATGCGAATCAAACGACTTAGCTTCAAATTCAAGAGAAACACATGAATTAACTTCAAATCAATGCGAAGTAGTAGGCTTAGCTTCAAATCAATGCGAAACAAATGTTTTGGGTTCAGATACTTGTGATCAAAATGATTTAGCTTCAACTGCATGCGAATCAAACGAGTTAGCTTCAAATTCAAGAGAAAAACATGATTTAACTTCAAATCAATGCGAAGTAGAAGTCTTAGCATCAAATTCATGCGAAACAAATGATTTACCTTCAAATACTTGTGATAAACATGATTTAGCTTCAACTGCGTGCGAATCAAACGACTTAGCTTCAAATCCAAGGGAAACACATGATTTAACTTCAAATCAATGCGAAGTAGTAGACTTAGCTTCAAATCAATGCGAAACAAATGGTTTAGCTTCAAATACTTGTGATAAACATGATTTAGTTTCAACTGCATACGAATCGAACGAGTTCGCTTGAAATTCAAGAGAAACACATGAATTAACTTCAAATCAGTGCGAAGTAGTAGGCTCAGCTTCAAATCAATGCGAAACAAATGAATTACCTTCAAATACCTGCGGTTTAAATGAAATAGCTTCAAATGCAGGCGAAACAAACGAGTTAGCTTCAGATCCATGCGAAGCACATGAGTTAGCTTCAAATCAATGCGAACATGAAGGCTTAGCTTCAAATCCATGTGAAACAAATGGTTTAGCTTCAAATACTTCTGATAAACACGATTTAGAGTCAATTGCATGCGAATGGAACGAGTTAGCTTCAAATCCCAGGGAAACACATGAATTAACTTCAAATCAATGCGAAGTAGTAGGCTTAGCTTCAAGTCCATGTGAAACAAATGATTTACCTTCAAATATCTGCGGTTTAAATGAAATAGCTTCAAATGCAGGCGAAACAAACGAGTTTGCTTCAAATCCATGCGAAGCACATGAGTTAGCTTCAAATCAATGCGAAGTAGAAGGCTTAGCATCAAATCCATGTGAAACAAATGGTTTAACTTCAAATACTTCTGATAAACACGATTTAGAGTCAATTGCATGCGAATGGAACGAGTTAGCTTCAAATCCCAGGGAAACACATGATTTAACTTCAAATCAATGCGAAGTAGGAGGCTTAGCTTCAAATCAATGCGAAACAAATGTTTTGGGTTCAGATACTTGTGAACAAAATGATTTAGCTTCAACTGCATGCGAATCAAACGAGTTAGCTTCAAATTCAAGAGAAACACATGATTTAACTTCAAATCAATGCGAAGTAGAAGTCTTAGCATCAAATTCATGCGAAACAAATGATTTACCTTCAAATACTTATGATAAACATGATTTAGCTTCAACTGCGTGCGAATCAAACGACTTAGCTTCAAATCCAAGGGAAACACATGATTTAACTTCAACTCAATGCGAAGTAGTAGGCTTAGCTTCAAAACAATGCGAAACAAATGTTTTGGTTTCAGATACTTGTAATAAACATGATTTAGCTACAACTGCATGCGATTCAAACGAGTTAGCTTCAAATCCAAGAGCAACACATGATATTAACTTCAAATCAATGCGAAGTGGAAGGCGTGGCTTCAAATCCATGTGAAACAAATGATTTACCTTCAAATATCTGCGGTTTAAATGAAATAGCTTCAAATGCAGGCGAAACAAACGAGTTTGCTTCAAATCCATGCGAAGCACATGAGTTAGCTTCAAATCAATGCGAAGTAGAAGGCTTAGCTTCAAATCCATGTGAAACAAATGGTTTAACTTCAAATACTTCTGATAAACACGATTTAGAGTCAATTGCATGCGAATGGAACGAGTTAGCTTCAAATCCCAGGGAAACACATGATTTAACTTCAAATCAATGCGAAGTAGGAGGCTTAGCTTCAAATCACTGCGAAACAAATGTTTTGGGTTCAGATACTTGTGAACAAAATGATTTAGCTTCAACTGCATGCGAATCAAACGAGTTAGCTTCAAATTCAAGAGAAACACATGATTTAACTTCAAATCAATGCGAAGTAGAAGTCTTAGCATCAAATTCATGCGAATCAAATGATTTACCTTCAAATACTTGTGATAAACATGATTTAGCTTCAACTGCGTGCGAATCAAACGACTTAGCTTCAAATCCAAGGGAAACACATGATTTAACTTCAACTCAATGCGAAGTAGTAGGCTTAGCTTCAAAACAATGCGAAACAAATGTTTTGGGTTCAGATACTTGTAATAAACATGATTTAGTTTCAACTGCATACGAATGGAACGAGTTCGCTTCAAATCCAAGAGAAACACATGATATTAACTTCAAATCAATGCGAAGTGGAAGGCGTGGCTTCAAATCCATGTGAAACAAATGATTTACCTTCAAATATCTGCGGTTTAAATGAAATAGCTTCAAATGCAGGCGAAACAAACGAGTTAGCTTCAAATCCATGCGAAGCACATGAGTTAGCTTCAAATCAATGCGAAGTAGAAGGCTTAGCTTCAAATCCATGTGAAACAAATGGTATAGCTTCAAATACTTCTGATAAACACGATTTAGAGTCAATTGCATGCGAATGGAACGAGTTAGCTTCAAATCCCAGGGAAACACATGATTTAACTTCAAATCAATGCGAAGTAGGAGGCTTAGCTTCAAATCAATGCGAAACAAATGGTTTGGATTCAGATACTTGTGATCAAAATGATTTAGCTTCAACTGCATGCGAATCAAACGACTTAGCTTCAAATTCAAGAGAAACACATGAATTAACTTCAAATCAATGCGAAGTAGTAGGCTTAGCTTCAAATCAATGCGAAACAAATGTTTTGGGTTCAGATACTTGTGATCAAAATGATTTAGCTTCAACTGCATGCGAATCAAACGAGTTAGCTTCAAATTCAAGAGAAAAACATGATTTAACTTCAAATCAATGCGAAGTAGAAGTCTTAGCATCAAATTCATGCGAAACAAATGATTTACCTTCAAATACTTGTGATGAACATGATTTAGCTTCAACTGCGTGCGAATCAAACGACTTAGCTTCAAATCCAAGGGAAACACATGATTTAACTTCAAATCAATGCGAAGTAGTAGGCTTAGCTTCAAAACAATGCGAAACAAATGTTTTGGGTTCAGATACTTGTAATAAACATGATTTAGCTTCAACTGCATGCGATTCAAACGAGTTAGCTTCAAATCCAAGAGAAACACATGATATTAACTTCAAATCAATGCGAAGTGGAAGGCTTAGCTTCAAATCCATGCGAAACAAATGATTTACCTTCAAATACTTGCGGTTTAAATGAAATAGCTTCAAATGCAGGCGAAACAAACGAGTTAGCTTCAAGACCATGCGAAACACATGATTCAGCTTCAAATCAATGCAAAGTAGTAGACTTAGCTTCAAATCAATGCGAAACAAATGGTTTAGCTTCAAATACTTCTGATAAACACGATTTAGAGTCAATTGCATGCGAATGGAACGAGTTAGCTTCAAATTCAAGAGAAACACATGAATTAACTTCAAATCAATGCGAAGTAGTAGGCTTAGCTTCAAGTCCATGTGAAACAAATGATTTACCTTCAAATATCTGCGGTTTAAATGAAATAGCTTCAAATGCAGGCGAAACAAACGAGTTAGCTTCAAATCCATGCGAAGCACATGAGTTAGCTTTAAATCAATGCGAAGTAGAAGGCTTAGCTTCAAATCCATGTGAAACAAATGGTTTAGCTTCAAATACTTCTGATAAACACGATTTAGAGTCAATTGCATGCGAATGGAACGAGTTAGCTTCAAATCCCAGGGAAACACATGATTTAACTCAAATCAATGCGAAGTAGGAGGCTTAGCTTCAAATCAATGCGAAACAAATGTTTTGGGTTCAGATACTTGTGAACAAAATGATTTAGTTTCAACTGCATACGAATCGAACGAGTTCGCTTCAAATTCAAGAGAAACACATGAATTAACTTCAAATCAATGCGAAGTAGTAGGCTCAGCTTCAAATCAATGCGAAACAAATGAATTACCTTCAAATACCTGCGGTTTAAATGAAATAGCTTCAAATGCAGGCGAAACAAACGAGTTAGCTTCACATCCATGCGAAGCACATGAGTTAGCTTCAAATCAATGCGAACAAGAAGGCTTAGCTTCAAATCCATGTGAAACAAATAGTTTAGCTTCAAATACTTCTGATAAACACGATTTAGAGTCAATTGCATGCGAATGGAACGAGTTAGATTCAAATCCCAGGGAAACACATGATTTAACTTCAAATCAATGCGAAGTAGGAGGCTTAGCTTCAAATCAATGCGAAACAAATGTTTTGGGTTCAGATACTTGTGAACAAAATGATTTAGCTTCAACTGCATGCGAATCAAACGAGTTAGCTTCAAATTCAAGAGAAACATACGATTTAACTTCAAATCAATGCGAAGTAGAAGTCTTAGCATCAAATTCATGCGAAACAAATGATTTACCTTCAAATACTTGTGATAAACATGATTTAGCTTCAACTACGTGCGAATCAAACGACTTAGCTTCAAATCCAAGGGAAACACATGATTTAACTTCAAATCAATGCGAAGTAGTAGGCTTAGCTTCAAAATAATGCGATACAAATGTTTTGGGTTCAGATACTTGTAATAAACATGATTTAGCTTCAACTGCATGCGATTCAAACGAGTTAGCTTCAAATCCAAGAGAAACACATGATATTAACTTCAAATCAATGCGAAGTGCAAGGCTTAGCTTCAAATCCATGCGAAACAAATGATTTACCTTCAAATACTTGCGGTTTAAATGAAATAGCTTCAAATGCAAGCGAAACAAACGAGTTAGCTTCAAGACCATGCGCAACACATGATTCAGCTTCAAATCAATGCAAAGTAGTAGGCTTAGCTTCAAATCAATGCGAAACAAATGGTTTAGCTTCAAATACTTGTGATAAACATGATTTAGTTTCAACTGCATACGAATCGAACGAGTTCGCTCCAAATTCAAGAGAAACACATGAATTAACATCATATCAATGCGATGTAGTAGGCTTAGCTTCAAATCCATGTGAAATAAATGGTTTAGCTTCAAATACTTCTGATAAACACGATTTAGAGTCAATTGCATGCGAATGGAACGAGTTAGCTTCAAATCCCAGGGAAACACATGATTTAACTTCAAATCAATGCGAGGTAGGAGGCTTAGCTTCAAATCAATGCGAAACAAATGTTTTGGGTTCAGATACTTGTGAACAAAATGATTTAGCTTCAACTGCATGCGAATCAAACGAGTTAGCTTCAAATTCAAGAGAGACACATGATTTAACTTCAAATCAATGCGAAGTAGAAGTCTTAGCATCAAATTCATGCGAAACAAATGATTTACCTTCAAATACTTATGATAAACATGATTTAGCTTCAACTGCGTGCGAATCAAACGACTTAGCTTCAAATCCAAGGGAAACACATGATTTAACTTCAACTCAATGCGAAGTAGTAGGCTTAGCTTCAAAACAATGCGAAACAAATGTTTTGGGTTCAGATACTTGTAATAAACATGATTTAGCTACAACTGCATGCGATTCAAACGAGTTAGCTTCAAATCCAAGAGCAACACATGATATTAACTTCAAATCAATGCGAAGTGGAAGGCGTGGCTTCAAATCCATGTGAAACAAATGATTTACCTTCAAATATCTGCGGTTTAAATGAAATAGCTTCAAATGCAGGCGAAACAAACGAGTTAGCTTCAAATCCATGTGAAGCACATGAGTTAGCTTCAAATCAATGCGAAGTAGAAGGCTTAGCTTCAAATCCATGTGAAACAAATGGTATAGCTTCAAATACTTCTGATAAACACGATTTAGAGTCAATTGCATGCGAATGGAACGAGTTAGCTTCAAATCCCAGGGAAACACATGATTTAACTTCAAATCAATGCGAAGTAGGAGGCTTAGCTTCAAATCAATGCGAAACAAATGGTTTGGATTCAGATACTTGTGATCAAAATGATTTAGCTTCAACTGCATGCGAATCAAACGACTTAGCTTCAAATTCAAGAGAAACACATGAATTAACTTCAAATCAATGCGAAGTAGTAGGCTTAGCTTCAAGTCCATGTGAAACAAATGATTTACCTTCAAATATCTGCGGTTTAAATGTAATAGCTTCAAATGCAGGCGACACAAACGAGTTAGTTTCAAGACCATGCGAAACACATGATTCAGCTTCAAATCAATGCAACGTAGTAGACTTAGCTTCAAATCAATGCGAAACAAATGGTTTAGCTTCAAATACTTGTGATAAACATGATTTAGTTTCAACTGCATACGAATCGAACGAGTTCGCTTGAAATTCAAGAGAAACACATGAATTAACTTCAAATCAGTGCGAAGTAGTAGGCTCAGCTTCAAATCAATGCGAAACAAATGAATTACCTTCAAATACCTGCGGTTTAAATGAAATAGCTTCAAATGCAGGCGAAACAAACGAGTTAGCTTCAGATCCATGCGAAGCACATGAGTTAGCTTCAAATCAATGCGAACAAGAAGGCTTAGCTTCAAATCCATGTGAAACAAATGGTTTAGCTTCAAATACTTCTGATAAACACGATTTAGAGTCAATTGCATGCGAATGGAACGAGTTAGCTTCAAATCCCAGGGAAACACATGAATTAACTTCAAATCAATGCGAAGTAGTAGGCTTAGCTTCAAGTCCATGTGAAACAAATGATTTACCTTCAAATATCTGCGGTTTAAATGAAATAGCTTCAAATGCAGGCGAAACAAACGAGTTTGCTTCAAATCCATGCGAAGCACATGAGTTAGCTTCAAATCAATGCGAAGTAGAAGGCTTAGCATCAAATCCATGTGAAACAAATGGTTTAACTTCAAATACTTCTGATAAACACGATTTAGAGTCAATTGCATGCGAATGGAACGAGTTAGCTTCAAATCCCAGGGAAACACATGATTTAACTTCAAATCAATGCGAAGTAGGAGGCTTAGCTTCAAATCAATGCGAAACAAATGTTTTGGGTTCAGATACTTGTGAACAAAATGATTTAGCTTCAACTGCATGCGAATCAAACGAGTTAGCTTCAAATTCAAGAGAAACACATGATTTAACTTCAAATCAATGCGAAGTAGAAATCTTAGCATCACATTCATGCGAAACAAATGATTTACCTTCAAATACTTATGATAAACATGATTTAGCTTCAACTGCGTGCGAATCAAACGACTTAGCTTCAAATCCAAGGGAAACACATGATTTAACTTCAACTCAATGCGAAGTAGTAGGCTTAGCTTCAAAACAATGCGAAACAAATGTTTTGGGTTCAGATACTTGTAATAAACATGATTTAGCTACAACTGCATGCGATTCAAACGAGTTAGCTTCAAATCCAAGAGCAACACATGATATTAACTTCAAATCAATGCGAAGTGGAAGGCGTGGCTTCAAATCCATGTGAAACAAATGATTTACCTTCAAATATCTGCGGTTTAAATGAAATAGCTTCAAATGCAGGCGAAACAAACGAGTTAGCTTCAAATCCATGCGAAGCACATGAGTTAGCTTCAAATCAATGCGAAGTAGAAGGCTTAGCTTCAAATCCATGTGAAACAAATGGTATAGCTTCAAATACTTCTGATAAACACGATTTAGAGTCAATTGCATGCGAATGGAACGAGTTAGCTTCAAATCCCAGGGAAACACATGATTTAACTTCAAATCAATGCGAAGTAGGAGGCTTAGCTTCAAATCAATGCGAAACAAATGGTTTGGATTCAGATACTTGTGATCAAAATGATTTAGCTTCAACTGCATGCGAATCAAACGACTTAGCTTCAAATTCAAGAGAAACACATGAATTAACTTCAAATCAATGCGAAGTAGTAGGCTTAGCTTCAAATCAATGCGAAACAAATGTTTTGGGTTCAGATACTTGTGATCAAAATGATTTAGCTTCAACTGCATGCGAATCAAACGAGTTAGCTTCAAATTCAAGAGAAAAACATGATTTAACTTCAAATCAATGCGAAGTAGAAGTCTTAGCATCAAATTCATGCGAAACAAATGATTTACCTTCAAATACTTGTGATGAACATGATTTAGCTTCAACTGCGTGCGAATCAAACGACTTAGCTTCAAATCCAAGGGAAACACATGATTTAACTTCAACTCAATGCGAAGTAGAAGTCTTAGCATCAAATTCATGCGAAACAAATGTTTTGGGTTCTGATACTTGTAATAAACATGATTTAGCTACAACTGCATGCGATTCAAACGAGTTAGCTTCAAATCCAAGAGAAACACATGATATTAACTTCAAATCAATGCGAAGTGGAAGGCGTGGCTTCAAATCCATGTGAAACAAATGATTTACCTTCAAATATCTGCGGTTTAAATGAAATAGCTTCAAATGCAGGCGAAACAAACGAGTTAGCTTCAAATCCATGCGAAGCACATGAGTTGGCTTCAAATCAATGCGAGGTAGAAGGCTTAGCTTCAAATCCATGTGAAACAAATGGTTTAGCTTCAAATACTTCTGATAATCACGATTTAGAGTCAATTGCATGCGAATGGAACGAGTTAGCTTCAAATCCCAGGGAAACACATGATTTGACTTCAAATCAATGCGAAGTAGGAGGCTTAGCTTCAAATCAATGCGAAACAAATGGTTTGGATTCAGATACTTGTGATCAAAATGATTTAGCTTCAACTGCATGCGAATCAAACGACTTAGCTTCAAATTCAAGAGAAACACATGAATTAACTTCAAATCAATGCGAAGTAGTAGGCTTAGCTTCAAATCAATGTGAAACAAATGGTTTAGCTTCAAATACTTCTGATAATCACGATTTAGAGTCAATTGCATGCGAATGGAACGAGTTAGCTTCAAATCCCAGGGAAACACATGATTTAACTTCAAATCAATGCGAAGTAGGAGGCTTAGCTACAAATCAATGCGAAACAAATGGTTTGGATTCAGATACTTGTGATCAAAATGATTTAGCTTCAACTGCATGCGAATCAAACGACTTAGCTTCAAATTCAAGAGAAACACATGAATTAACTTCAAATCAATGCGAAGTAGTAGGCTTAGCTTCAAATCCATGTGAAACAAATGATTTACCTTCAAATATCTGCGGTTTAAATGAACTAGCTTCAAATGCAGGCGAAACAAACGAGTTAGCTTCAAATCCATGCGAAGCACATGAGTTAGCTTCAAATCAATGCGAAGTAGAAGGCTTAGCTTCAAATCCATGTGAAACAAATGGTATAGCTTCAAATACTTCTGATAAACACGATTTAGAGTCAATTGCATGCGAATGGAACGAGTTAGCTTCAAATCCCAGGGAAACACATGATTTAACTTCAAATCAATGCGAAGTAGGAGGCTTAGCTTCAAATCAATGCGAAACAAATGGTTTGGATTCAGATACTTGTGATCAAAATGATTTAGCTTCAACTGCATGCGAATCAAACGACTTAGCTTCAAATTCAAGAGAAACACATGAATTAACTTCAAATCAATGCGAAGTAGTAGGCTTAGCTTCAAATCAATGCGAAACAAATGTTTTGGGTTCAGATACTTGTGATCAAAATGATTTAGCTTCAACTGCATGCGAATCAAACGAGTTAGCTTCAAATTCAAGAGAAAAACATGATTTAACTTCAAATCAATGCGAAGTAGAAGTCTTAGCATCAAATTCATGCGAAACAAATGATTTACCTTCAAATACTTGTGATGAACATGATTTAGCTTCAACTGCGTGCGAATCAAACGACTTAGCTTCAAATCCAAGGGAAACACATGATTTAACTTCAACTCAATGCGAAGTAGAAGTCTTAGCATCAAATTCATGCGAAACAAATGTTTTGGGTTCTGATACTTGTAATAAACATGATTTAGCTACAACTGCATGCGATTCAAACGAGTTAGCTTCAAATCCAAGAGAAACACATGATATTAACTTCAAATCAATGCGAAGTGGAAGGCGTGGCTTCAAATCCATGTGAATCAAATGATTTACCTTCAAATATCTGCGGTTTAAATGAAATAGCTTCAAATGCAGGCGAAACAAACGAGTTAGCTTCAAATCCATGCGAAGCACATGAGTTGGCTTCAAATCAATGCGAGGTAGAAGGCTTAGCTTCAAATCCATGTGAAACAAATGGTTTAGCTTCAAATACTTCTGATAATCACGATTTAGAGTCAATTGCATGCGAATGGAACGAGTTAGCTTCAAATCCCAGGGAAACACATGATTTGACTTCAAATCAATGCGAAGTAGGAGGCTTAGCTTCAAATCAATGCGAAACAAATGGTTTGGATTCAGATACTTGTGATCAAAATGATTTAGCTTCAACTGCATGCGAATCAAACGACTTAGCTTCAAATTCAAGAGAAACACATGAATTAACTTCAAATCAATGCGAAGTAGTAGGCTTAGCTTCAAATCAATGTGAAACAAATGGTTTAGCTTCAAATACTTCTGATAATCACGATTTAGAGTCAATTGCATGCGAATGGAACGAGTTAGCTTCAAATCCCAGGGAAACACATGATTTAACTTCAAATCAATGCGAAGTAGGAGGCTTAGCTTCAAATCAATGCGAAACAAATGGTTTGGATTCAGATACTTGTGATCAAAATGATTTAGCTTCAACTGCATGCGAATCAAACGACTTAGCTTCAAATTCAAGAGAAACACATGAATTAACTTCAAATCAATGCGAAGTAGTAGGCTTAGCTTCAAATCAATGCGAAACAAATGTTTTGGGTTCAGATACTTGTGATCAAAATGATTTAGCTTCAACTGCATGCGAATCAAACGAGTTAGCTTCAAATTCAAGAGAAAAACATGATTTAACTTCAAATCAATGCGAAGTAGAAGTCTTAGCATCAAATTCATGCGAAACAAATGATTTACCTTCAAATACTTGTGATAAACATGATTTAGCTTCAACTGCGTGCGAATCAAACGACTTAGCTTCAAATCCAAGGGAAACACATGATTTAACTTCAAATCAATGCGAAGTAGTAGGCTTAGCTTCAAAACAATGCGAAACAAATGTTTTGGGTTCAGATACTTGTAATAAACATGATTTAGCTTCAACTGCATGCGATTCAAACGAGTTAGCTTCAAATCCAAGAGTAACACATGATATTAACTTCAAATCAATGCGAAGTGGAAGGCTTAGCTTCAAATCCATGCGAAACAAATGATTTACCTTCAAATACTTGCGGTTTAAATGAAATAGCTTCAAATGCAGGCGACACAAACGAGTTAGTTTCAAGACCATGCGAAACACATGATTCAGCTTCAAATCAATGCAACGTAGTAGACTTAGCTTCAAATCAATGCGAAACAAATGGTTTAGCTTCAAATACTTGTGATAAACATGATTTAGTTTCAACTGCATACGAATCGAACGAGTTCGCTTGAAATTCAAGAGAAACACATGAATTAACTTCAAATCAGTGCGAAGTAGTAGGCTCAGCTTCAAATCAATGCGAAACAAATGAATTACCTTCAAATACCTGCGGTTTAAATGAAATAGCTTCAAATGCAGGCGAAACAAACGAGTTAGCTTCAGATCCATGCGAAGCACATGAGTTAGCTTCAAATCAATGCGAACATGAAGGCTTAGCTTCAAATCCATGTGAAACAAATGGTTTAGCTTCAAATACTTCTGATAAACACGATTTAGAGTCAATTGCATGCGAATGGAACGAGTTAGCTTCAAATCCCAGGGAAACACATGAATTAACTTCAAATCAATGCGAAGTAGTAGGCTTAGCTTCAAGTCCATGTGAAACAAATGATTTACCTTCAAATATCTGCGGTTTAAATGAAATAGCTTCAAATGCAGGCGAAACAAACGAGTTTGCTTCAAATCCATGCGAAGCACATGAGTTAGCTTCAAATCAATGCGAAGTAGAAGGCTTAGCATCAAATCCATGTGAAACAAATGGTTTAACTTCAAATACTTCTGATAAACACGATTTAGAGTCAATTGCATGCGAATGGAACGAGTTAGCTTCAAATCCCAGGGAAACACATGATTTAACTTCAAATCAATGCGAAGTAGGAGGCTTAGCTTCAAATCAATGCGAAACAAATGTTTTGGGTTGAGATACTTGTGAACAAAATGATTTAGCTTCAACTGCATGCGAATCAAACGAGTTAGCTTCAAATTCAAGAGAAACACATGATTTAACTTCAAATCAATGCGAAGTAGAAGTCTTAGCATCAAATTCATGCGAAACAAATGATTTACCTTCAAATACTTATGATAAACATGATTTAGCTTCAACTGCGTGCGAATCAAACGACTTAGCTTCAAATCCAAGGGAAACACATGATTTAACTTCAACTCAATGCGAAGTAGTAGGCTTAGCTTCAAAACAATGCGAAACAAATGTTTTGGTTTCAGATACTTGTAATAAACATGATTTAGCTACAACTGCATGCGATTCAAACGAGTTAGCTTCAAATCCAAGAGCAACACATGATATTAACTTCAAATCAATGCGAAGTGGAAGGCGTGGCTTCAAATCCATGTGAAACAAATGATTTACCTTCAAATATCTGCGGTTTAAATGAAATAGCTTCAAATGCAGGCGAAACAAACGAGTTAGCTTCAAATCCATGCGAAGCACATGAGTTAGCTTCAAATCAATGCGAAGTAGAAGGCTTAGCTTCAAATCCATGTGAAACAAATGGTATAGCTTCAAATACTTCTGATAAACACGATTTAGAGTCAATTGCATGCGAATGGAACGAGTTAGCTTCAAATCCCAGGGAAACACATGATTTAACTTCAAATCAATGCGAAGTAGGAGGCTTAGCTTCAAATCAATGCGAAACAAATGGTTTGGATTCAGATACTTGTGATCAAAATGATTTAGCTTCAACTGCATGCGAATCAAACGACTTAGCTTCAAATTCAAGAGAAACACCTGAATTAACTTCAAATCAATGCGAAGTAGTAGGCTTAGCTTCAAATCAATGCGAAACAAATGTTTTGGGTTCAGATACTTGTGATCAAAATGATTTAGCTTCAACTGCATGCGAATCAAACGAGTTAGCTTCAAATTCAAGAGAAAAACATGATTTAACTTCAAATCAATGCGAAGTAGAGGTCTTAGCATCAAATTCATGCGAAACAAATGATTTACCTTCAAATACTTGTGATAAACATGATTTAGCTTCAACTGCGTGCGAATCAAACGACTTAGCTTCAAATCCAAGGGAAACACATGATTTAACTTCAAATCAATGCGAAGTAGTAGGCTTAGCTTCAAAACAATGCGAAACAAATGTTTTGGGTTCAGATACTTGTAATAAACATAATTTAGCTTCAACTGCATGCGATTCAAACGAGTTAGCTTCAAATCCAAGAGTAACACATGATATTAACTTCAAATCAATGCGAAGTGGAAGGCTTAGCTTCAAATCCATGCGAAACAAATGATTTACCTTCAAATACTTGCGGTTTAAATGAAATAGCTTCAAATGCAGGCGACACAAACGAGTTAGTTTCAAGACCATGCGAAACAAATGATTCAGCTTCAAATCAATGCAACGTAGTAGACTTAGCTTCAAATCAATGCGGAACAAATGGTTTAGCTTCAAATACTTGTGATAAACATGATTTAGTTTCAACTGCATACGAATCGAACGAGTTCGCTTCAAATTCAAGAGAAACACATGAATTAACTTCAAATCAGTGCGAAGTAGTAGGCTCAGCTTCAAATCAATGCGAAACAAATGAATTACCTTCAAATACCTGCGGTTTAAATGAAATAGCTTCAAATGCAGGCGAAACAAACGAGTTAGCTTCACATCCATGCGAAGCACATGAGTTAGCTTCAAATCAATGCGAACATGAAGGCTTAGCTTCAAATCCATGTGAAACAAATGGTTTAGCTTCAAATACTTCTGATAAACACGATTTAGAGTCAATTGCATGCGAATGGAACGAGTTAGCTTCAAATCCCAGGGAAACACATGATTTAACTTCAAATCAATGCGAAGTAGGAGGCTTAGCTTCAAATCAATGCGAAACAAATGGTTTGGATTCAGATACTTGTGATCAAAATGATTTAGCTTCAACTGCATGCGAATCAAACGACTTAGCTTCAAATTCAAGAGAAACACATGAATTAGCTTCAAATCAATGCGAAGTAGTAGGCTTAGCTTCAAATCAATGCGAAACAAATGTTTTGGGTTCAGATACTTGTGATCAAAATGATTTAGCTTCAACTGCATGCGAATCAAACGAGTTAGCTTCAAATTCAAGAGAAAAACATGATTTAACTTCAAATCAATGCGAAGTAGAAGTCTTAGCATCAAATTCATGCGAAACAAATGATTTACCTTCAAATACTTGTGATAAACATGATTTAGCTTCAACTGCGTGCGAATCAAACGACTTAGCTTCAAATCCAAGGGAAACACATGATTTAACTTCAAATCAATGCGAAGTAGTAGGCTTAGCTTCAAAACAATGCGAAACAAATGTTTCGGGTTCAGATACTTGTAATAAACATGATTTAGCTTCAACTGCATGCGATTCAAACGAGTTAGCTTCAAATCCAAGAGAAACACATGATATTAACTTCAAATCAATGCGAAGTGGAAGGCTTAGCTTCAAATCCATGCGAAACAAATGATGTACCTTCAAATACTTGCGGTTTAAATGAAATAGCTTCAAATGCAGGCGAAACAAACGAGTTAGCTTCAAGACCATGCGAAACACATGATTCAACTTCAAATCAATGCAAAGTAGTAGACTTAGCTTCAAATCAATGCGAAACAAATGGTTTAGCTTCAAATACTTGTGATAAACATGATTTAGTTTCAACTGCATACGAATCGAACGAGTTCGCTTCAAATTCAAGAGAAACACATGAATTAACTTCAAATCAGTGCGAAGTAGTAGGCTCAGCTTCAAATCAATGCGAAACAAATGAATTACCTTCAAATACCTGCGGTTTAAATGAAATAGCCTCAAATGCAGGCGAAACAAACGAGTTAGCTTCACATCCATGCGAAGCACATGAGTTAGCTTCAAATCAATGCGAACATGAAGGCTTAGCTTCAAATCCATGTGAAACAAATGGTTTAGCTTCAAATACTTCTGATAAACACGATTTAGAGTCAATTGCATGCGAATGGAACGAGTTAGCTTCAAATCCCAGGGAAACACATGAATTAACTTCAAATCAATGCGAAGTAGTAGGCTTAGCTTCAAGTCCATGTGAAACAAATGATTTACCTTCAAATATCTGCGGTTTAAATGAAATAGCTTCAAATGCAGGCGAAACAAACGAGTTAGCTTCAAATCCATGCGAAGCACATGAGGTAGCTTCAAATCAATGCGAAGTAGAAGGCTTAGCTTCAAATCCATGTGAAACAAATGGTTTAGCTTCAAATACTTCTGATAAACACGATTTAGAGTCAATTGCATGCGAATGGAACGAGTTAGCTTCAAATCCCAGGGAAACACATGATTTAACTTCAAATCAATGCGAAGTAGGAGGCTTAGCTTCAAATCAATGCGAAACAAATGTTTTGGGTTCAGATACTTGTAATAAACATGATTTATCTTCAACTGCATGCGATTCAAACGAGTTAGCTTCAAATCCAAGAGAAACACATGATATTAACTTCAAATCAATGCGAAGTGGAAGGCTTAGCTTCAAATCCATGCGAAACAAACGATTTACCTTGAAATATCTGCGGTTTAAATGAAATAGCTTCAAATGCAGGCGAAACAAACGAGTTAGCTTCAAGACCATGCGAAACACATGATTCAGCTTCAAATCAATGCAAAGTAGTAGACTTAGCTTCAAATCAATGCGAAACAAATGGTTTAGCTTCAAATACTTGTGATAAACACGATTTAGTTTCAACTGCATACGAATCGAACGAGTTCGCTCCAAATTCAAGAGAAACACATGAATTAACATCAAATCAATGCGAAGTAGTAGGCTTAGCTTCAAATCAATGCGAAACAAATGAATTACCTTCAAATACTTGTGATAAACATGATTTAGCTTCAACTGCGTGCGAAACAAACGAGTTAGCTTTACATCCATGCGAAGCACATGAGTTAGCTTCAAATCAATTGGAAGTAGAAGGCTTAGCTTCAAATCCATGTGAAACAAATGGTTTAGCTTCAAATACTCCTGATAAACACGATTTAGAGTCAATTGCATGCGAATGGAATAAGTTAGCTTCAAATCCCAGGGAAACACATGATTTAACTTCAAATCAATGCGAAGTAGGAGGCTTAGCTTCAAATCAATGCGAAACAAATGGTTTGGATTCAGATACTTGTGATCAAAATGATTTAGCTTCAACTGCATGCGAATCAAACGACTTAGCTTCAAATTCAAGAGAAACACATGAATTAACTTCAAATCAATGCGAAGTAGTAGGCTCAGCTTCAAATCAATGCGAAACAAATGTTTTGGGTTCAGATACTTGTGAACAAAATGATTTAGCTTCAACTGCATGCGAATCAAACGAGTTAGCTTCAAATTCAAGAGAAACACATGATTTAACTTCAAATCAATGCGAAGTAGAAATCTTAGCATCAAATTCATGCGAAACAAATGATTTACCTTCAAATACTTGTGATAAACATGATTTAGCTTCAACTGCGTGCGAATCAAACGACTTAGCTTCAAATCCAAGGGAAACACATGATTTAACTTCAACTCAATGCGAAGTAGTAGGCTTAGCTTCAAAACAATGCGAAACAAATGTTTTGGGTTCAGATACTTGTAATAAACATGATTTAGCTACAACTGCATGCGATTCAAACGAGTTAGCTTCAAATCCAAGAGAAACACATGATATTAACTTCAAATCAATGCGAAGTGGAAGGCGTGGCTTCAAATCCATGTGAAACAAATGATTTACCTTCAAATATCTGCGGTTTAAATGAAATAGCTTCAAATGCAGGCGAAACAAACGAGTTCGCTCCAAATTCAAGAGAAACACATGAATTAACATCAAATCAATGCGAAGTAGTAGGCTTAGCTTCAAATCCATGTGAAATAAATGGTTTAGCTTCAAATACTTCTGATAAACACGATTTAGAGTCAATTGCATGCGAATGGAACGAGATAGCTTCAAATCCCAGGGAAACACATGATTTAACTTCAAATCAATGCGAGGTAGGAGGCTTAGCTTCAAATCAATGCGAAACAAATGTTTTGGGTTCAGATACTTGTGAACAAAATGATTTAGCTTCAACTGCATGCGAATCAAACGAGTTAGCTTCAAATTCAAGAGAAACACATGATTTAACTTCAAATCAATGCGAAGTAGAAGTCTTAGCATCAAATTCATGCGAAACAAATGATTTACCTTCAAATACTTGTGATAAACATGATTTAGCTTCAACTGCGTGCGAATCAAACGACTTAGCTTCAAATCCAAGGGAAACACATGATTTAACTTCAACTCAATGCGAAGTAGTAGGCTTAGCTTCAAAACAATGCGAAACAAATGTTTTGGGTTCAGATACTTGTAATAAACATGATTTAGCTACAACTGCATGCGATTCAAACGAGTTAGCTTCAAATCCAAGAGCAACACATGATATTAACTTCAAATCAATGCGAAGTGGAAGGCGTGGCTTCAAATCCATGTGAAACCAATGATTTACCTTCAAATATCTGCGGTTTAAATGAAATAGCTTCAAATGCAGGCGAAACAAACGAGTTAGCTTCAAATCCATGCGAAGCACATGATTCAGCTTCAAATCAATGCGAAGTAGTAGACTTAGCTTCAAATCCATGTGAAACAAATGGTATAGCTTCAAATACTTCTGATAAACACGATTTAGAGTCAATTGCATGCGAATGGAACGAGTTAGCTTCAAATCCCAGGGAAACACATGATTTAACTTCAAATCAATGCGAAGTAGGAGGCTTAGCTTCAAATCAATGCGAAACAAATGGTTTGGATTCAGATACTTGTGATCAAAATGATTTAGCTTCAACTGCATGCGAATCAAACGACTTAGCTTCAAATTCAAGAGAAACACATGAATTAACTTCAAATCAATGCGAAGTAGTAGGCTTAGCTTCAAATTAATGCGAAACAAATGTTTTGGGTTCAGATACTTGTGATCAAAATGATTTAGCTTCAACTGCATGCGAATCAAACGAGTTAGCTTCAAATTCAAGAGAAAAACATGATTTAACTTCAAATCAATGCGAAGTAGAAGTCTTAGCATCAAATTCATGCGAAACAAATGATTTACCTTCAAATACTTGTGATAAACATGATTTAGCTTCAACTGCGTGCGAATCAAACGACTTAGCTTCAAATCCAAGGGAAACACATGATTTAACTTCAAATCAATGCGAAGTAGTAGGCTTAGCTTCAAAACAATGCGAAACAAATGTTTTGGGTTCAGATACTTGTAATAAACATGATTTAGCTTCAACTGCATGCGATTCAAACGAGTTAGCTTCAAATCCAAGAGTAACACATGATATTAACTTCAAATCAATGCGAAGTGGAAGGCTTAGCTTCAAATCCATGCGAAACAAATGATTTACCTTCAAATACTTGCGGTTTAAATGAAATAGCTTCAAATGCAGGCGAAACAAACGAGTTAGCTTCAAGACCATGCGAAACACATGATTCAGCTTCAAATCAATGCAAAGTAGTAGACTTAGCTTCAAATCAATGCGAAACAAATGATTTACCTTCAAATACTTGCGGTTTAAATGAAATAGCTTCAAATGCAGGCGAAACAAACGAGTTTGCTTCAAATCCATGCGAAGCACATGAGTTAGCTTCAAATCAATGCGAAGTAGAAGGCTTAGCTTCAAATCCATGTGAAACAAATGGTTTAACTTCAAACACTTCTGATAAACACGATTTAGAGTCAATTGCATGCGAATGGAACGAGTTAGCTTCAAATTCAAGAGAAACACATGAATTAACTTCAAATCAATGCGAAGTAGTAGGCTTAGCTTCAAATCAATGCGAAACAAATGTTTTGGGTTCAGATACTTGTGATCAAAATGATTTAGCTTCAACTGCATGCGAATCAAACGAGTTAGCTTCAAATTCAAGAGAAACACATGATTTAACTTCAAATCAATGCGAAGTAGAAGTCTTAGCATCAAATTCATGCGAAACAAATGATTTACCTTCAAATACTTGTGATAAACATGATTTAGCTTCAACTGCGTGCGAATCAAACGACTTAGCTTCAAATCCAAGGGAAACACATGATTTAACTTCAACTCAATGCGAAGTAGTAGGCTTAGCTTCAAAACAATGCGAAACAAATGTTTTGGGTTCAGATACTTGTAATAAACATGATTTAGCTTCAACTGCATGCGATTCAAACGAGTTAGCTTCAAATCCAAGAGAAACACATGATATTAACTTCAAATCAATGCGAAGTGGAAGGCGTGGCTTCAAATCCATGTGAAACAAATGATTTACCTTCAAATATCTGCGGTTTAAATGAAATAGCTTCAAATGCAGGCGAAACAAACGAGTTTGCTTCAAATCCATGCGAAGCACATGAGTTAGCTTCAAATCAATGCGAAGTAGAAGGCTTAGCTTCAAATCCATGTGAAACAAATGGTTTAACTTCAAATACTTCTGATAAACACGATTTAGAGTCAATTGCATGCGAATGGAACGAGTTAGCTTCAAATCCCAGGGAAACACATGATTTAACTTCAAATCAATGCGAAGTAGGAGGCTTAGCTTCAAATCAATGCGAAACAAATGGTTTGGATTCAGATACTTGTGATCAAAATGATTTAGCTTCAACTGCATGCGAATCAAACGACTTTGCTTCAAATTCAAGAGAAACACATGAATTAACTTCAAATCAATGCGAAGTAGTAGGCTTAGCTTCAAATCAATGCGAAACAAATGTTTTGGGTTCAGATACTTGTGATCAAAATGATTTAGCTTCAACTGCATGCGAATCAAACGAGTTAGCTTCAAATTCAAGAGAAAAACTTGATTTAACTTCAAATCAATGCGAAGTAGAAGTCTTAGCATCAAATTCATGCGAAACAAATGATTTACCTTCAAATACTTGTGATAAACATGATTTAGCTTCAACTGCGTGCGAATCAAACGACTTAGCTTCAAATCCAAGAGAAACACATGATATTAACTTCAAATCAATGCGAAGTGGAAGGCGTGGCTTCAAATCCATGTGAAACAAATGATTTACCTTCAAATATCCGCGGTTTAAATGAAATAGCTTCAAATGCAGGCGAAACAAACGAGTTAGCTTCAAATCCATGCGAAGCACATGAGTTAGCTTCAAATCAATGCGAAGTAGAAGGCTTAGCTTCAAATTCATGTGAAACAAATGGTATAGCTTCAAATACTTCTGATAAACACGATTTAGAGTCAATTGCATGCGAATGGAACGAGTTAGCTTCAAATCCCAGGGAAACACATGATTTAACTTCAAATCAATGCGAAGTAGGAGGCTTAGCTTCAAATCAATGCGAAACAAATGGTTTGGATTCAGATACTTGTGATCAAAATGATTTAGCTTCAACTGCATGCGAATCAAACGACATAGCTTCAAATTCAAGAGAAACACATGAATTAGCTTCAAATCAATGCGAAACAAATGTTTTGGGTTCAGATACTTGTGAACAAAATGATTTAGCTTCAACTGCATGCGAATCAAACGAGTTAGCTTCAAATTCAAGAGAAACACATAATTTAACTTCAAATCAATGCGAAGTAGAAGTCTTAGCATCAAATTCATGCGAAACAAATGATTTACCTTCAAATACTTGTGATAAACATGATTTAGCTTCAACTGCGTGCGAATCAAACGACTTAGCTTCAAATCCAAGGGAAACACATGATTTAACTTCAACTCAATGCGAAGTAGTAGGCTTAGCTTCAAAACAATGCGAAACAAATGTTTTGGGTTCAGATACTTGTAATAAACATGATTTAACTTCAACTGCATGCGATTCAAACGAGTTAGCTTCAAATCCAAGAGAAACACATGATATTAACTTCAAATCAATGCGAAGTGGAAGGCGTGGCTGCAAATCCATGTGAAACAAATGATTTACCTTCAAATATCTGCGGTTTAAATGAAATAGCTTCAAATGCAGGCGAAACAAACGAGTTTGCTTCAAATCCATGCGAAGCACATGAGTTAGCTTCAAATCAATGCGAAGTAGAAGGCTTAGCTTCAAATCCATGTGAAACAAATGGTTTAACTTCAAATACTTCTGATAAACACGATTTAGAGTCAATTGCATGCGAATGGAACGAGTTAGCTTCAAATCCCAGGGAAACACATGATTTAACTTCAAATCAATGCGAAGTAGGAGGCTTAGCTTCAAATCAATGCGAAACAAATGGTTTGGATTCAGATACTTGTGATCAAATTGATTTAGCTTCAACTGCATGCGAATCAAACGACTTAGCTTCAAATTCAAGAGAAACACATGAATTAACTTCAAATCAATGCGAAGTAGTAGGCTTAGCTTCAAATCAATGCGAAACAAATGTTTTGGGTTCAGATACTTGTGATCAAAATGATTTAGCTTCAACTGCATGCGAATCAAACGAGTTAGCTTCAAATTCAACAGAAAAACATGATTTAACTTCAAATCAATGCGAAGTAGAAGTCTTAGCATCAAATTCATGCGAAACAAATGATTTACCTTCAAATACTTGTGATAAACATGATTTAGCTTCAACTGCGTGCGAATCAAACGACATAGCTTCAAATCCAAGGGAAACACATGATTTAACTTCAAATCAATGCGAAGTAGTAGACTTAGCTTCAAAACAATGCGAAACAAATGTTTTGGGTTCAGATACTTGTAATAAACATGATTTAGCTTCAACTGCATGCGATTCAAACGAGTTAGCTTCAAATCCAAGAGAAACACATGATATTAACTTCAAATCAATGCGAAGTGGAAGGCTTAGCTTCAAATCCATGCGAAACAAATGATTTACCTTCAAATACTTGCGGTTTAAATGAAATAGCTTCAAATGCAGGCGAAACAAACGAGTTAGCTTCAAGACCATGCGAAACACATGATTCAGCTTCAAATCAATGCAAAGTAGTAGACTTAGCTTCAAATCAATGCGAAACAAATGGTTTAGCTTCAAATACTTCTGATAAACACGATTTAGAGTCAATTGCATGCCAATGGAACGAGTTAGCTTCAAATTCAAGAGAAACACATGAATTAACTTCAAATCAATGCGAAGTAGTAGGCTTAGCTTCAAGTCCATGTGAAACAAATGATTTACCTTCAAATATCTGCGGTTTAAATGAAATAGCTTCAAATGCAGGCGAAACAAACGAGTTAGCTTCAAATCCATGCGAAGCACATGAGGTAGCTTCAAATCAATGCGAAGTAGAAGTCTTAGCTTCAAATCCATGTGAAACAAATGGTTTAGCTTCAAATACTTCTGATAAACACGATTTAGAGTCAATTGCGTGCGAATCAAACGACTTAGCTTCAAATCCAAGGGAAACACATGATTTAACTTCAAATCAATGCGAAGTAGTAGGCTTAGCTTCAAAACAATGCGAAACAAATGTTTTGGGTTCAGATACTTGTAATAAACATGATTTAGCTTCAACTGCATGCGATTCAAACGAGTTAGCTTCAAATTCAAGAGAAACACATGATATTAACTTCAAATCAATGCGAAGTGCAAGGCTTAGCTTCAAATCCATGCGAAACAAATGATTTACCTTCAAATACTTGCGGTTTAAATGAAATAGCTTCAAATGCAGGCGAAACAAACGAGTTAGCTTCAAGACCATGCGAAACACATGATTCAGCTTCAAATCAATGCAAAGTAGTAGACTTAGCTTCAAATCAATGCGAAACAATTTAGCTACAACTGCATGCGATTCAAACGAGTTAGCTTCAAATCCAAGAGCAACACATGATATTAACTTCAAATCAATGCGAAGTGGAAGGCGTGGCTTCAAATCCATGTGAAACAAATGATTTACCTTCAAATATCTGCGGTTTAAATGAAATAGCTTCAAATGCAGGCGAAACAAACGAGTTAGCTTCAAATCCATGCGAAGCACATGAGTTAGCTTCAAATCAATGCGAAGTAGAAGGCTTAGCTTCAAATCCATGTGAAACAAATGGTATAGCTTCAAATACTTCTGATAAACACGATTTAGAGTCAATTGCATGCGAATGGAACGAGTTAGCTTCAAATCCCGGGGAAACACATGATTTAACTTCAAATAAATGCGAAGTAGGAGGCTTAGCTTCAAATCAATGCGAAACAAATGGTTTGGATTCAGATACTTGTGATCAAAATGATTTAGCTTCAACTGCATGCGAATCAAACGACTTAGCTTCAAATTCAAGAGAAACACATGAATTAACTTCAAATCAATGCGAAGTAGGAGGCTTAGCTTCAAATCAATGCGAAACAAATGTTTTGGGTTCAGATACTTGTGAACAAAATGATTTAGCTTCAACTGCATGCGAATCAAACGAGTTAGCTTCAAATTCAAGAGAAACACATGATTTAACTTCAAATCAATGCGAAGTAGAAGTCTTAGCATCAAATTCATGCGAAACAAATGATTTACCTTCAAATACTTGTGATAAACATGATTTAGCTTCAACTGCGTGCGAATCAAACGACTTAGCTTCAAATCCAAGGGAAACACATGATTTAACTTCAACTCAATGCGAAGTAGTAGGCTTAGCTTCAAAACAATGCGAAACACATGTTTTCGGTTCAGATACTTGTAATAAACATGATTTAGCTTCAACTGCATGCGATTCAAACGAGTTAGCTTCAAATCCAAGAGAAACACATGATATTAACTTCAAATCAATGCGAAGTGGAAGGCTTAGCTTCAAATCCATGCGAAACAAATGATTTACCTTCAAATACTTGCGGTTTAAATGAAATAGCTTCAAATGCAGGCGAAACAAACGAGTTTGCTTCAAATCCATGCGAAGCACATGAGTTAGCTTCAAATCAATGCAAACTAGTAGACTTAGCTTCAAATCAATGCGAAACAAATGGTTTAGCTTCAAATACTTGTGATAAACATGATTTAGTTTCAACTGCATACGAATCGAACGAGTTCGCTTCAAATTCAAGAGAAACACATGAATTAACTTCAAATCAGTGCGAAGTAGTAGGCTCAGCTTCAAATCAATGCGAAACAAATGAATTACCTCCAAATACCTGTGGTTTAAATGAAAAAGCTTCAAATGCAGGCGAAACAAACGAGTTAGCTTCACATCCATGCGAAGCACATGAGTTAGCTTCAAATCAATGCGAACATGAAGGCTTAGCTTCAAATCCATGTGAAACAAATGGTTTAGCTTCAAATACTTCTGATAAACACGATTTAGAGTCAATTGCATGCGAATGGAACGAGTTAGCTTCAAATCCCAGGGAAACACATGAATTAACTTCAAATCAATGCGAAGTAGTAGGCTTAGCTTCAAGTCCATGTGAAACAAATGATTTACCTTCAAATATCTGCGGTTTAAATGAAATAGCTTCAAATATCTGCGGTTTAAATGAAATAGCTTCAAATGCAGGCGAAACAAACGAGTTAGCTTCAAATCCATGCGAAGCACATGAGGTAGCTTCAAATCAATGCGAAGTAGGAGGCTTAGCTTCAAATCCATGTGAAACAAATGGTTTAGCTTCAAATACTTCTGATAAACACGATTTAGAGTCAATTGCATGCGAATGGAACGAGTTAGCTTCAAATCCCAGGGAAACACATGATTTAACTTCAAATCAATGCGAAGTAGGAGGCTTAGCTTCAAATCAATGCGAAACAAATGTTTTGGGTTCAGATACTTGTGATCAAAATGATTTAGCTTCAACTGCATGCGAATCAAACGAGTTAGCTTCAAATTCAAGAGAAAAACATGATTTAACTTCAAATCAATACGAAGTAGAAGTCTTAGCATCAAATTCATGCGAAACAAATGATTTACCTTCAAATACTTGTGATAAACATGATTTAGCTTCAACTGCGTGCGAATCAAACGACTTAGCTTCAAATCCAAGGGAAACACATGATTTAACTTCAAATCAATGCGAAGTAGTAGGCTTAGCTTCAAAACAATGCGAAACAAATGTTTTCGGTTCAGATACTTGTAATAAACATGATTTAGCTTCAACTGCATGCGATTCAAACGAGTTAGCTTCAAATCCAAGAGAAACACATGATATTAACTTCAAATCAATGCGAAGTGGAAGGCTTAGCTTCAAATCCATGCGAAACAAATGATTTACCTTCAAATACTTGCGGTTTAAATGAAATAGCTTCAAATGCAGGCGAAACAAACGAGTTAGCTTCAAGACCATGCGAAACACATGATTCAGCTTCAAATCAATGCAAAGTAGTAGACTTAGCTTCAAATCAATGCGAAACAAATGGTTTAGCTTCAAATACTTGTGATAAACATGATTTAGTTTCAACTGCATACGAATCGAACGAGTTAGCTTCAAATTCAAGAGAAACACATGAATTAACTTCAAATCAGTGCGAAGTAGTAGGCTCAGCTTCAAATCAATGCGAAACAAATGAATTACCTTCAAATACCTGCGGTCTAAATGAAAAAGCTTCAAATGCAGGCGAAACAAACGAGTTAGCTTCACATCCATGCGAAGCACATGAGTTAGCTTCAAATCAATGCGAACATGAAGGCTTAGCTTCAAATCCATGTGAAACAAATGGTTTAGCTTCAAATACTTCTGATAAACACGATTTAGAGTCAATTGCATGCGAATGGAACGAGTTAGCTTCAAATCCCAGGGAAACACATGAATTAACTTCAAATCAATGCGAAGTAGTAGGCTTAGCTTCAAGTCCATGTGAAACAAATGATTTACCTTCAAATATCTGCGGTTTAAATGAAATAGCTTCAAATATCTGCGGTTTAAATGAAATAGCTTCAAATGCAGGCGAAACAAACGAGTTAGCTTCAAATCCATGCGAAGCACATGAGGTAGCTTCAAATCAATGCGAAGTAGAAGGCTTAGCTTCAAATCCATGTGAAACAAATGGTTTAGCTTCAAATACTTCTGATAAACACGATTTAGAGTCAATTGCATGCGAATGGAACGAGTTAGCTTCAAATCCAAGAGAAACACATGATATTAACTTCAAATCAATGCGAAGTGGAAGGCTTAGCTTCAAATCCATGCGAAACAAACGATTTACCTTCAAATATCTGCGGTTTAAATGAAATAGCTTCAAATGCAGGCGAAACAAACGAGTTAGCTTCAAGACCATGCGAAACACATGATTCAGCTTCAAATCAATGCAAAGTAGTAGACTTAGCTTCAAATCAATGCGAAACAAATGGTTTAGCTTCAAATACTTGTGATAAACACGATTTAGTTTCAACTGCATACGAATCGAACGAGTTCGCTCCAAATTCAAGAGAAACACATGAATTAACATCAAATCAATGCGAAGTAGTAGGCTTAGCTTCAAATCAATGCGAAACAAATGAATTACCTTCAAATACTTCTGATAAACATGATTTTGCTTCAACTGCGTGCGAAACAAACGAGTTAGCTTTACATCCATGCGAAGCACATGAGTTAGCTTCAAATCAATTGGAAGTAGAAGGCTTAGCTTCAAATCCATGTGAAACAAATGGTTTAGCTTCAAATACTTCTGATAAACACGATTTAGAGTCAATTGCATGCGAATGGAATAAGTTAGCTTCAAATCCCAGGGAAACACATGATTTAACTTCAAATCAATGCGAAGTAGGAGGCTTAGCTTCAAATCAATGCGAAACAAATGGTTTGGATTCAGATACTTGTGATCAAAATGATTTAGCTTCAACTGCATGCGAATCAAACGACTTTGCTTCAAATTCAAGAGAAACACATGAATTAACTTCAAATCAATGCGAAGTAGTAGGCTTAGCTTCAAATCAATGCGAAACAAATGAATTACCTTCAAATACCTGCGGTTTAAATGAAATAGCTTCAAATGCAGGCGAAACAAACGAGTTAGCTTCACATCCATGCGAAGCACATGAGTTAGCTTTAAATCAATGCGAAGTAGAAGGCTTAGCTTCAAATCCATGTGAAACAAATGGTTTAGCTTCAAATACTTCTGATAAACACGATTTAGAGTCAATTGCATGCGAATGGAACGAGTTAGCTTCAAATCCCAGGGAAACACATGATTTAACTTCAAATCAATGCGAAGTAGGGGGCTTAGCTTCAAATCAATGCGAAACAAATGTTTTGGGTTCAGATACTTGTGAACAAAATGATTTAGTTTCAACTGCATACGAATCGAACGAGTTCGCTTCAAATTCAAGAGAAACACATGAATTAACTTCAAATCAATGCGAAGTAGTAGGCTCAGCTTCAAATCAATGCGAAACAAATGAATTACCTTCAAATACCTGCGGTTTAAATGAAATAGCTTCAAATGCAGGCGAAACAAACGAGTTAACTTCACATCCATGCGAAGCACATGAGTTAGCTTCAATTCAATTGGAAGTAGGAGGCTTAGCTTCAAATCCATGTGAAACAAATGGTTTAGCTTCAAATACTTCTGATAAACACGATTTAGAGTGAATTGCATGCGAATGGAATAAGTTAGCTTCAAATCCCAGGGAAACACATGATTTAACTTCAAAGCAATGCGAAGTAGGAGGCTTAGCTTCAAATCAATGCGAAACAAATGGTTTGGATTCAGATACTTGTGATCAAAATGATTTAGCTTCAACTGCATGCGAATCAAACGACTTAGCTTCAAATTCAAGAGAAACACATGAATTAACTTCAAATCAATGCGAAGTAGTAGGCTTAGCTTCAAATCAATGCGAAACAAATGAATTACCTTCAAAAACCTGCGGTTTAAATGAAATAGCTTCAAATGCAGGCGAAACAAACGAGTTAGCTTCACATCCATGCGAAGCACATGAGTTAGCTTTAAATCAATGCGAAGTAGAAGGCTTAGCTTCAAATCCATGTGAAACAAATGGTTTAGCTTCAAATACTTCTGATAAACACGATTTAGAGTCAATTGCATGCGAATGGAACGAGTTAGCTTCAAATCCCAGGGAAACACATGATTTAACTTCAAATCAATGCGAAGTAGGAGGCTTAGCTTCAAATCAATGCGAAACAAATGTTTTGGGTTCAGATACTTGTGAACAAAATGATTTAGCTTCAACTGCATGCGAATCAAACGAGTTAGCTTCAAATTCAAGAGAAACACATGATTTAACTTCAAATCAATGCGAAGTAGAAGTCTTAGCATCAAATTCATGCGAAACAAATGATTTACCTTCAAATACTTGTGATAAACATGATTTAGCTTCAACTGCGTGCGAATCAAACGACTTAGCTTCAAATCCAAGGGAAACACATGATTTAACTTCAACTCAATGCGAAGTAGGAGGCTTAGCTTCAAATCAATGCGAAACAAATGTTTTGGGTTCAGATACTTGTAATAAACATGATTTAGCTTCAACTGCATGCGATTCAAACGAGTTAGCTTCAAATCCAAGAGAAACACATGATATTAACTTCAAATCAATGCGAAGTGGAAGGCTTAGCTTCAAATCCATGCGAAACAAATGAATTACCTTCAAATACCTGCGGTTTAAATGAAATAGCTTCAAATGCAGGCGAAACAAACGAGTTAACTTCACATCCATGCGAAGCACATGAGTTAGCTTCAATTCAATTGGAAGTAGGAGGCTTAGCTTCAAATCCATGTGAAACAAATGGTTTAGCTTCAAATACTTCTGATAAACACGATTTAGAGTGAATTGCATGCGAATGGAATAAGTTAGCTTCAAATCCCAGGGAAACACATGATTTAACTTCAAATCAATGCGAAGTAGGAGGCTTAGCTTCAAATCAATGCGAAACAAATGGTTTGGATTCAGATACTTGTGATCAAAATGATTTAGCTTCAACTGCATGCGAATCAAACGACTTAGCTTCAAATTCAAGAGAAACACATGAATTAACTTCAAATCAATGCGAAGTAGTAGGCTTAGCTTCAAATCAATGCGAAACAAATGGTTTAGCTTCAAATACTTCTGATAAACACGATTTAGAGTGAATTGCATGCGAATGGAATAAGTTAGCTTCAAATCCCAGGGAAACACATGATTTAACTTCAAATCAATGCGAAGTAGGAGGCTTAGCTTCAAATCAATGCGAAACAAATGGTTTGGATTCAGATACTTGTGAACAAAATGATTTAGCTTCAACTGCATGCGAATCAAACGAGTTAGCTTCAAATTCAAGAGAAACACATGATTTAACTTCAAATCAATGCGAAGTAGAAGTCTTAGCATCAAATTCATGCGAAACAAATGATTTACCTTCAAATACTTGTGATAAACATGATTTAGCTTCAACTGCGTGCGAATCAAACGACTTAGCTTCAAATCCAAGGGAAACACATGATTTAACTTCAACTCAATGCGAAGTAGTAGGCTTAGCTTCAAATCAATGCGAAACAAATGTTTTGGGTTCAGATACTTGTAATAAACATGACTTAGCTTCAACTGCATGCGATTCAAACGAGTTAGCTTCAAATCCAAGAGAAACACATGATATTAACTTCAAATCAATGCGAAGTGGAAGGCTTAGCTTCAAATCCATGCGAAACAAATGATTTACCTTCAAATATCTGCGGTTTAAATGAAATAGCTTCAAATGCAGGCGAAACAAACGAGTTAGCTTCAAGACCATGCGAAACACACGATTCAGCTTCAAATCAATGCAAAGTAGTAGACTTAGCTTCAAATCAATGCGAAACAAATGGTTTAGCTTGAAATACTTGTGATAAACGTGATTTAGTTTCAACTGCATACGAATCGAACGAGTTCGCTCCAAATTCAAGAGAATCACATGAATTAACATCAAATCAATGCGAAGTAGTAGGCTTAGCTTCAAATCAATGCGAAACAAATGAATTACCTTCAAAAACCTGCGGTTTAAATGAAATAGCTTCAAATGCAGGCGAAACAAACGAGTTAGCTTCAAATCCATGCGAAGCACAAGAGTTAGCTTCAAATCAATGCGAAGTAGAAGGCTTAGCTTCAAATCCATGTGAAGCAAATGGTTTAGCTTCAGATACTTCTGATAAACACGATTTAGAGTCAATTGCATGCGAATGGAACGAGTTAGCTTCAAATCCCAGGGAAACACATGATTTAACTTCAAATCAATGCGAAGTAGGAGGCTTAGCTTCAAATCAATGCGAAACAAATGGTTTGGATTCAGATACTTGTGATCAAAATGATTTAGCTTCAACTGCATGCGAATCAAACCACTTAGCTTCAAATTCAAGAGAAACACATGAATTAACTTCAAATCAATGTGAAGTAGTAGGCTTAGCTTCAAATCAATGCGAAACAAATGAATTACCTTCAAATACCTGCGGTTTAAATGAAATAGCTTCAAATGCAGGCGAAACAAACGAGTTAGTTTCACATCCATGCGAAGCACATGAGTTAGCTTCAAATCAATGCGAACAAGAAGGCTTAGCTTCAAATCCATGTGAAACAAATGGTTTAGCTTCAAATACTTCTGATAAACACGATTTAGAGTCAATTGCATGCGAATGGAACGAGTTAGCTTCAAATCCCAGGGAAACACATGATTTAACTTCAAATCAATGCGAAGTAGTAGGCTTAGCTTCAAATCAATGCGAAACAAATGTTTTGGGTTCAGATACTTGTAATAAATATGATTTAGCTCCAACTGCATGCGATTCAAACGAGTTAGCTTCAAATCCAAGAGTAACACATGATAATAACTTCAAATCAATGCGAAGTGGAAGGCTTAGCTTCAAATCCATGCGAAACAAATGATTTACCTTCAAATATCTCCGGTTTAAATGAAATAGCTTCAAATGCAGGCGAAACAAACGAGTTAGCTTCAAATCCATGCGAAGCACAAGAGTTAGCTTCAAATCAATGCGAAGTAGAAGGCTTAGCTTCAAATCCATGTGAAGCAAATGATTTACCTTCAAATACTTGTGATAAACATGATTTAGCTTCAACTGCGTGCGAATCAAACGACTTAGCTTCAAATCCAAGGGAAACACATGATTTAACTTCAACTCAATGCGAAGTAGTAGGCTTAGCTTCAAATCAATGCGAAACAAATGTTTTGGGTTCAGATACTTGTAATAAACATGATTTAGCTTCAACTGCATGCGATTCAAACGAGTTAGCTTCAAATCCAAGAGAAACACATGATATTAACTTCAAATCAATGCGAAGTGGAAGGCTTAGCTTCAAATCCATGCGAAACAAATGATTTACCTTCAAATATCTGCGGTTTAAATGAAATAGCTTCAAATGCAGGCGAAACAAACGAGTTAGCTTCAAGACCATGCGAAACACACGATTCAGCTTCAAATCAATGCAAAGTAGTAGACTTAGCTTCAAATCAATGCGAAACAAATGGTTTAGCTTGAAATACTTGTGATAAACATGATTTAGTTTCAACTGCATACGAATCGAACGAGTTCGCTCCAAATTCAAGAGAATCACATGAATTAACATCAAATCAATGCGAAGTAGTAGGCTTAGCTTCAAATCAATGCGAAACAAATGAATTACCTTCAAATACCTGCGGTTTAAATGAAATAGCTTCAAATGCAGGCGAAACAAACGAGTTAGCTTCAAATCCATGCGAAGCACAAGACTTAGCTTCAAATCAATGCGAAGTAGAAGGCTTAGCTTCAAATCCATGTGAAGCAAATGGTTTAGCTTCAGATACTTCTGATAAACACGATTTAGAGTCAATTGCTTGCGAATGGAACGAGTTAGCTTCAAATCCCAGGGAAACACATGATTTAACTTCAAATCAATGCGAAGTAGGAGGCTTAGCTTCAAATCAATGCGAAACAAATGGTTTGGATTCAGATACTTGTGATCAAAATGATTTAGCTTCAACTGCATGCGAATCAAACCACTTAGCTTCAAATTCAAGAGAAACACATGAATTAACTTCAAATCAATGTGAAGTAGTAGGCTTAGCTTCAAATCAATGCGAAACAAATGAATTACCTTCAAATACCTGCGGTTTAAATGAAATAGCTTCAAATGCAGGCGAAACAAACGAGTTAGTTTCACATCCATGCGAAGCACATGAGTTAGCTTCAAATCAATGCGAACAAGAAGGCTTAGCTTCAAATCCATGTGAAACAAATGGTTTAGCTTCAAATACTTCTGATAAACACGATTTAGAGTCAATTGCATGCGAATGGAACGAGTTAGCTTCAAATCCCAGGGAAACACATGATTTAACTTCAAATCAATGCGAAGTAGTAGGCTTAGCTTCAAATCAATGCGAAACAAATGTTTTGGGTTCAGATACTTGTAATAAATATGATTTAGCTCCAACTGCATGCGATTCAAACGAGTTAGCTTCAAATCCAAGAGTAACACATGATAATAACTTCAAATCAATGCGAAGTGGAAGGCTTAGCTTCAAATCCATGCGAAACAAATGATTTACCTTCAAATATCTCCGGTTTAAATGAAATAGCTTCAAATGCAGGCGAAACAAACGAGTTAGCTTCAAATCCATGCGAAGCACAAGAGTTAGCTTCAAATCAATGCGAAGTAGAAGGCTTAGCTTCAAATCCATGTGAAGCAAATGGTTTAGCTTCAGATACTTCTGATAAACACGATTTAGAGTCAATTGCATGCGAATGGAACGAGTTAGCTTCAAATCCCAGGGAAACACATGATTTAACTTCAAATCAATGCGAAGTAGGAGGCTTAGCTTCAAATCAATGCGAAACAAATGGTTTGGATTCAGATACTTGTGATCAAAATGATTTAGCTTCAACTGCATGCGAATCAAACCACTTAGCTTCAAATTCAAGAGAAACACATGAATTAACTTCAAATCAATGTGAAGTAGTAGGCTTAGCTTCAAATCAATGCTAAACAAATGAATTACCTTCAAATACCTGCGGTTTAAATGAAATAGCTTCAAATGCAGGAGAAACAAACGAGTTAGCTTCACATCCATGCGAAGCACATGAGTTAGCTTCAAATCAATGCGAACAAGAAGGCTTAGCTTCAAATCCATGTGAAACAAATGGTTTAGCTTCAAATACTTCTGATAAACACGATTTAGAGTCAATTGCATGCGAATGGAACGAGTTAGCTTCAAATCCCAGGGAAACACATGATTTAACTTCAAATCAATGCGAAGTAGTAGGCTTAGCTTCAAATCAATGCGAAACAAATGTTTTGGGTTCAGATACTTGTAATAAACATGATTTAGCTTCACCTGCATGCGATTCAAACGAGTTAGCTTCAAATCCAAGAGAAACACATGATATTAACTTCAAGTCAATGCGAAGTGGAAGGCTTAGCTTCAAATCCATGCGAAACAAATGATTTACCTTCAAATATCTCCGGTTTAAATGAAATAGCTTCAAATGCAGGCGAAACAAACGAGTTAGCTTCAAGACCATGCGAAACACATGATTCAGCTTCAAGTCAATGCAAAGTAGTAGACTTAGCTTCAAATCAATGCGAAACAAATGGTTTAGCTTCAAAAACTTGTGATAAACATGATTTAGTTTCAACTGCATACGAATCGAACGAGTTCGCCCCAAATTCAAGAGAAACACATGAATTAACTTCAAATCAATGCGAAGTAGTAGGCTTAGCTTCAAATCAATGCGAAACAAATGAATTACCTTCAAATACCTGCGGTTTAAATGAAATAGCTTCAAATGCAGGCGAAACAAACGAGTTAGCTTCACATCCATGCGAAGCACATGAGATAGCTTCAAATCAATGCGAACAAGAAGGCTTAACTTCAAATCCATGTGAAACAAATGGTTTAGCTTCAAATACTTCTGATAAACACGATTTAGAGTCAATTGCATGCGAATGGAACGAGTTAGCTTCAAATCCCAGGGAAACACATGATTTAACTTCAAATCAATGCGAAGTAGTAGGCTTAGCTTCAAATCAATGCGAAACAAATGAATTACCTTCAAATACTTCTGATAAACATGATTTAGCTTCAACTGCGTGCGAAACAAACGAGTTAGCTTTACATCCATGCGAAGCACATGAGTTAGCTTCAAATCAATTGGAAGTAGAAGGCTTAGCTTCAAATCCATGTGAAACAAATGGTTTAGCTTCAAATACTTCTGATAAACACGATTTAGAGTCAATTGCATGCGAATGGAATAAGTTAGCTTCAAATCCCAGGGAAACACATGATTTAACTTCAAATCAATGCGAAGTAGGAGGCTTAGCTTCAAATCAATGCGAAACAAATGGTTTGGATTCAGATACTTGTGATCAAAATGATTTAGCTTCAACTGCATGCGAATCAAACGACTTTGCTTCAAATTCAAGAGAAACACATGAATTAACTTCAAATCAATGCGAAGTAGTAGGCTTAGCTTCAAATCAATGCGAAACAAATGAATTACCTTCAAATACCTGCGGTTTAAATGAAATAGCTTCAAATGCAGGCGAAACAAACGAGTTAGCTTCACATCCATGCGAAGCACATGAGTTAGCTTTAAATCAATGCGAAGTAGAAGGCTTAGCTTCAAATCCATGTGAAACAAATGGTTTAGCTTCAAATACTTCTGATAAACACGATTTAGAGTCAATTGCATGCGAATGGAACGAGTTAGCTTCAAATCCCAGGGAAACACATGATTTAACTTCAAATCAATGCGAAGTAGGAGGCTTAGCTTCAAATCAATGCGAAACAAATGTTTTGGGTTCAGATACTTGTGAACAAAATGATTTAGTTTCAACTGCATACGAATCGAACGAGTTCGCTTCAAATTCAAGAGAAACACATGAATTAACTTCAAATCAATGCGAAGTAGTAGGCTCAGCTTCAAATCAATGCGAAACAAATGAATTACCTTCAAATACCTGCGGTTTAAATGAAATAGCTTCAAATGCAGGCGAAACAAACGAGTTAGCTTCAAATCCCAGGGTAACACATGATTCAACTTCAAATCAATGCGAAGTAGGAGGCTTAGCTTCAAATCAATGCGAAACAAATGTTTTGGGTTCAGATACTTGTAATAAACATGATTTAGCTTCAACTGCATGCGATTCAAACGAGTTAGCTTCAAATCCAAGAGAAACACATGATATTAACTTCAAATCAATGCGAAGTGGAAGGCTTAGCTTCAAATCCATGCGAAACAAATGAATTACCTTCAAATACCTGCGGTTTAAATGAAATAGCTTCAAATGCAGGCGAAACAAACGAGTTAACTTCACATCCATGCGAAGCACATGAGTTAGCTTCAATTCAATTGGAAGTAGGAGGCTTAGCTTCAAATCCATGTGAAACAAATGGTTTAGCTTCAAATACTTCTGATAAACACGATTTAGAGTGAATTGCATGCGAATGGAATAAGTTAGCTTCAAATCCCAGGGAAACACATGATTTAACTTCAAATCAATGCGAAGTAGGAGGCTTAGCTTCAAATCAATGCGAAACAAATGGTTTGGATTCAGATACTTGTGATCAAAATGATTTAGCTTCAACTGCATGCGAATCAAACGACTTAGCTTCAAATTCAAGAGAAACACATGAATTAACTTCAAATCAATGCGAAGTAGTAGGCTTAGCTTCAAATCAATGCGAAACAAATGAATTACCTTCAAAAACCTGCGGTTTAAATGAAATAGCTTCAAATGCAGGCGAAACAAACGAGTTAGCTTCACATCCATGCGAAGCACATGAGTTAGCTTTAAATCAATGCGAAGTAGAAGGCTTAGCTTCAAATCCATGTGAAACAAATGGTTTAGCTTCAAATACTTCTGATAAACACGATTTAGAGTCAATTGCATGCGAATGGAACGAGTTAGCTTCAAATCCCAGGGAAACACATGATTTAACTTCAAATCAATGCGAAGTAGGAGGCTTAGCTTCAAATCAATGCGAAACAAATGTTTTGGGTTCAGATACTTGTGAACAAAATGATTTAGCTTCAACTGCATGCGAATCAAACGAGTTAGCTTCAAATTCAAGAGAAACACATGATTTAACTTCAAATCAATGCGAAGTAGAAGTCTTAGCATCAAATTCATGCGAAACAAATGATTTACCTTCAAATACTTGTGATAAACATGATTTAGCTTCAACTGCGTGCGAATCAAACGACTTAGCTTCAAATCCAAGGGAAACACATGATTTAACTTCAACTCAATGCGAAGTAGGAGGCTTAGCTTCAAATCAATGCGAAACAAATGTTTTGGGTTCAGATACTTGTAATAAACATGATTTAGCTTCAACTGCATGCGATTCAAACGAGTTAGCTTCAAATCCAAGAGAAACACATGATATTAACTTCAAATCAATGCGAAGTGGAAGGCTTAGCTTCAAATCCATGCGAAACAAATGAATTACCTTCAAATACCTGCGGTTTAAATGAAATAGCTTCAAATGCAGGCGAAACAAACGAGTTAACTTCACATCCATGCGAAGCACATGAGTTAGCTTCAATTCAATTGGAAGTAGGAGGCTTAGCTTCAAATCCATGTGAAACAAATGGTTTAGCTTCAAATACTTCTGATAAACACGATTTAGAGTGAATTGCATGCGAATGGAATAAGTTAGCTTCAAATCCCAGGGAAACACATGATTTAACTTCAAATCAATGCGAAGTAGGAGGCTTAGCTTCAAATCAATGCGAAACAAATGGTTTGGATTCAGATACTTGTGATCAAAATGATTTAGCTTCAACTGCATGCGAATCAAACGACTTAGCTTCAAATTCAAGAGAAACACATGAATTAACTTCAAATCAATGCGAAGTAGTAGGCTTAGCTTCAAATCAATGCGAAACAAATGGTTTAGCTTCAAATACTTCTGATAAACACGATTTAGAGTGAATTGCATGCGAATGGAATAAGTTAGCTTCAAATCCCAGGGAAACACATGATTTAACTTCAAATCAATGCGAAGTAGGAGGCTTAGCTTCAAATCAATGCGAAACAAATGGTTTGGATTCAGATACTTGTGAACAAAATGATTTAGCTTCAACTGCATGCGAATCAAACGAGTTAGCTTCAAATTCAAGAGAAACACATGATTTAACTTCAAATCAATGCGAAGTAGAAGTCTTAGCATCAAATTCATGCGAAACAAATGATTTACCTTCAAATACTTGTGATAAACATGATTTAGCTTCAACTGCGTGCGAATCAAACGACTTAGCTTCAAATCCAAGGGAAACACATGATTTAACTTCAACTCAATGCGAAGTAGTAGGCTTAGCTTCAAATCAATGCGAAACAAATGTTTTGGGTTCAGATACTTGTAATAAACATGATTTAGCTTCAACTGCATGCGATTCAAACGAGTTAGCTTCAAATCCAAGAGAAACACATGATATTAACTTCAAATCAATGCGAAGTGGAAGGCTTAGCTTCAAATCCATGCGAAACAAATGATTTACCTTCAAATATCTGCGGTTTAAATGAAATAGCTTCAAATGCAGGCGAAACAAACGAGTTAGCTTCAAGACCATGCGAAACACACGATTCAGCTTCAAATCAATGCAAAGTAGTAGACTTAGCTTCAAATCAATGCGAAACAAATGGTTTAGCTTGAAATACTTGTGATAAACGTGATTTAGTTTCAACTGCATACGAATCGAACGAGTTCGCTCCAAATTCAAGAGAATCACATGAATTAACATCAAATCAATGCGAAGTAGTAGGCTTAGCTTCAAATCAATGCGAAACAAATGAATTACCTTCAAATACCTGCGGTTTAAATGAAATAGCTTCAAATGCAGGCGAAACAAACGAGTTAGCTTCAAATCCATGCGAAGCACAAGAGTTAGCTTCAAATCAATGCGAAGTAGAAGGCTTAGCTTCAAATCCATGTGAAGCAAATGGTTTAGCTTCAGATACTTCTGATAAACACGATTTAGAGTCAATTGCATGCGAATGGAACGAGTTAGCTTCAAATCCCAGGGAAACACATGATTTAACTTCAAATCAATGCGAAGTAGGAGGCTTAGCTTCAAATCAATGCGAAACAAATGGTTTGGATTCAGATACTTGTGATCAAAATGATTTAGCTTCAACTGCATGCGAATCAAACCACTTAGCTTCAAATTCAAGAGAAACACATGAATTAACTTCAAATCAATGTGAAGTAGTAGGCTTAGCTTCAAATCAATGCGAAACAAATGAATTACCTTCAAATACCTGCGGTTTAAATGAAATAGCTTCAAATGCAGGCGAAACAAACGAGTTAGTTTCACATCCATGCGAAGCACATGAGTTAGCTTCAAATCAATGCGAACAAGAAGGCTTAGCTTCAAATCCATGTGAAACAAATGGTTTAGCTTCAAATACTTCTGATAAACACGATTTAGAGTCAATTGCATGCGAATGGAACGAGTTAGCTTCAAATCCCAGGGAAACACATGATTTAACTTCAAATCAATGCGAAGTAGTAGGCTTAGCTTCAAATCAATGCGAAACAAATGTTTTGGGTTCAGATACTTGTAATAAATATGATTTAGCTCCAACTGCATGCGATTCAAACGAGTTAGCTTCAAATCCAAGAGTAACACATGATAATAACTTCAAATCAATGCGAAGTGGAAGGCTTAGCTTCAAATCCATGCGAAACAAATGATTTACCTTCAAATATCTCCGGTTTAAATGAAATAGCTTCAAATGCAGGCGAAACAAACGAGTTAGCTTCAAATCCATGCGAAGCACAAGAGTTAGCTTCAAATCAATGCGAAGTAGAAGGCTTAGCTTCAAATCCATGTGAAGCAAATGGTTTAGCTTCAGATACTTCTGATAAACACGATTTAGAGTCAATTGCATGCGAATGGAACGAGTTAGCTTCAAATCCCAGGGAAACACATGATTTAACTTCAAATCAATGCGAAGTAGGAGGCTTAGCTTCAAATCAATGCGAAACAAATGGTTTGGATTCAGATACTTGTGATCAAAATGATTTAGCTTCAACTGCATGCGAATCAAATCACTTAGCTTCAAATTCAAGAGAAACACATGAATTAACTTCAAATCAATGTGAAGTAGTAGGCTTAGCTTCAAATCAATGCTAAACAAATGAATTACCTTCAAATACCTGCGGTTTAAATGAAATAGCTTCAAATGCAGGAGAAACAAACGAGTTAGCTTCACATCCATGCGAAGCACATGAGTTAGCTTCAAATCAATGCGAACAAGAAGGCTTAGCTTCAAATCCATGTGAAACAAATGGTTTAGCTTCAAATACTTCTGATAAACACGATTTAGAGTCAATTGCATGCGAATGGAACGAGTTAGCTTCAAATCCCAGGGAAACACATGATTTAACTTCAAATCAATGCGAAGTAGTAGGCTTAGCTTCAAATCAATGCGAAACAAATGTTTTGGGTTCAGATACTTGTAATAAACATGATTTAGCTTCACCTGCATGCGATTCAAACGAGTTAGCTTCAAATCCAAGAGAAACACATGATATTAACTTCAAATCAATGCGAAGTGGAAGGCTTAGCTTCAAATCCATGCGAAACAAATGATTTACCTTCAAATATCTCCGGTTTAAATGAAATAGCTTCAAATGCAGGCGAAACAAACGAGTTAGCTTCAAGACCATGCGAAACACATGATTCAGCTTCAAATCAATGCAAAGTAGTAGACTTAGCTTCAAATCAATGCGAAACAAATGGTTTAGCTTCAAAAACTTGTGATAAACATGATTTAGTTTCAACTGCATACGAATCGAACGAGTTCGCCCCAAATTCAAGAGAAACACATGAATTAACTTCAAATCAATGCGAAGTAGTAGGCTTAGCTTCAAATCAATGCGAAACAAATGAATTACCTTCAAATACCTGCGGTTTAAATGAAATAGCTTCAAATGCAGGCGAAACAAACGAGTTAGCTTCACATCCATGCGAAGCACATGAGATAGCTTCAAATCAATGCGAACAAGAAGGCTTAACTTCAAATCCATGTGAAACAAATGGTTTAGCTTCAAATACTTCTGATAAACACGATTTAGAGTCAATTGCATGCGAATGGAACGAGTTAGCTTCAAATCCCAGGGAAACACATGATTTAACTTCAAATCAATGCGAAGTAGTAGGCTTAGCTTCAAATCAATGCGAAACAAATGTTTTGGGTTCAGATACTTGTGAACAAAATGATTTAGATTCAACTGCATGCGAATCAATCGAGTTAGCTTCAAATTCAAGAGAAACACATGATTTAACTTCAGATCAATGCGAAGTAGAAATCTTAGCATCAAATTCATGCGAAACAAATGATTTAGCTTCAAATACTTGTGATAAACATGATTTAGAGTCAACTGCATGCGAATCAAACGACTTAGCTTCAAATCCAAGGGAAACACATGATTTAACTTCAAATCAATGCGAAGTAGTAGGCTTAGCTTCAAATCAATGCGAAAAAAATGTTTTGGGTTCAGATACTTGTAATAAATATGATTTAGCTTCAACTGCATGCGATTCAAACGAGTTAGCTTCAAATCCAAGAGAAACACATGATAATAACTTCAAATCAATGCGAAGTGGAAGGCTTAGCTTCAAATCCATGCGAAACAAATGATTTACCTTCAAGTATCTGCGGTTTAAATGAAATAGCTTCAAATGCAGGCCAAACAAACGAGTTAGCTTCAAATCCATGCGAAGCACATGAGTTAGCTTCAAATCAATGCGAAGTAGAAGGCTTAGCTTCAAATCCATGTGAAACAAATGGTTTAGCTTCAAATACTTCTGATAAACACGATTTAGAGTCAATTGCACGCGAATGGAACGAGTTAGCTTCAAATCCCAGGGAAACACATGATTTAACTTCAAATCAATGCGAAGTAGGAGGCTTAGCTTCAAATCAATGCGAAACAAATGTTTTGGGTTCAGATACTTGTAATAAACATGATTTAGCTTCAACTGCATGCGATTCAAACGAGTTAGCTTCAAATCCAAGATAAACACATGATATTAACTTCAAATCAATGCGAAGTGGAAGGCTTTGCTTCAAATCCATGTGAAACAAATGGTTTAGCTTCAAATACTTGTGATAAACATGATTTAGTTTCAACTGCATACGAATCGAACGAGTTCGCTTCAAATCCATGAGAAACACATGATTTAACTTCAAATCAATGCGAACTAGTAGACTTAGCTTCAAATCAATGCGAAACAAATGGTTTGGATTCAGATACTTGTGATAGACACGATTTAGAGTCAACTGCATGCGAATCAAACGAGTTAGCTTCAAATTCAAGAGAAACACATGATTTAACTTCAAATCAATGCGAAGTAGAAGGCTTAGCTTCAAATCAATGCGAAACAAATGATTTAGATTCAAATACTTGTGATAAACATGATTTAGAGTCAACTGCATGCGAATCAAACGAGTTAGCTTCAAATCCATGCGAAAAACATGATTTAACTTCAAATCAATGCGAAGTAGTAAGCTTATCTTCAAATCAATGCGAAGCAAATGGTTTAATTTCAAAAACTTGTGATATTGATAATTTAGCTTCAACTCAATGCGAGACAAATGAGTTAGCTTCAAATCCATGCGAAACACGTGATTTAACTTCAAATCAATGCGAACTAGTAGACTTAGCTTCAAATCCATGTGAAGCAAATGGTTTAGCTTCAGTTACTTCTGATAAACACGATTTAGAGTCAATTGCATGCGAATGGAACGAGTTAGCTTCAAATCCCAGGGAAACACATGATTTAACTTCAAATCAATGCGAAGTAGGAGGCTTAGCTTCAAATCAATGCGAAACAAATGTTTTGGGTTCAGATACTTGTAATAAACATGATTTAGCTTCACCTGCATGCGATTCAAACGAGTTAGCTTCAAATCCAAGAGAAACACATGATATTAACTTCAAATCAATGCGAAGTGGAAGGCTTAGCTTCAAATCCATGCGAAACAAATGATTTACCTTCAAATATCTCCGGTTTAAATGAAATAGCTTCAAATGCAGGCGAAACAAACGAGTTAGCTTCAAGACCATGCGAAACACATGATTCAGCTTCAAATCAATGCAAAGTAGTAGACTTAGCTTCAAATCAATGCGAAACAAATGGTTTAGCTTCAAAAACTTGTGATAAACATGATTTAGTTTCAACTGCATACGAATCGAACGAGTTCGCCCCAAATTCAAGAGAAACACATGAATTAACTTCAAATCAATGCGAAGTAGTAGGCTTAGCTTCAAATCAATGCGAAACAAATGAATTACCTTCAAATACCTGCGGTTTAAATGAAATAGCTTCAAATGCAGGCGAAACAAACGAGTTAGCTTCACATCCATGCGAAGCACATGAGATAGCTTCAAATCAATGCGAACAAGAAGGCTTAGCTTCAAATCCATGTGAAACAAATGGTTTAGCTTCAAATACTTCTGATAAACACGATTTAGAGTCAATTGCATGCGAATGGAACGAGTTAGCTTCAAATCCCAGGGAAACACATGATTTAACTTCAAATCAATGCGAAGTAGTAGGCTTAGCTTCAAATCAATGCGAAACAAATGTTTTGGGTTCAGATACTTGTGAACAAAATGATTTAGATTCAACTGCATGCGAATCAATCGAGTTAGCTTCAAATTCAAGAGAAACACATGATTTAACTTCAGATCAATGCGAAGTAGAAATCTTAGCATCAAATTCATGCGAAACAAATGATTTAGCTTCAAATACTTGTGATAAACATGATTTAGAGTCAACTGCATGCGAATCAAACGACTTAGCTTCAAATCCAAGGGAAACACATGATTTAACTTCAAATCAATGCGAAGTAGTAGGCTTAGCTTCAAATCAATGCGAAAAAAATGTTTTGGGTTCAGATACTTGTAATAAACATGATTTAGCTTCAACTGCATGCGATTCAAACGAGTTAGCTTCAAATCCAAGAGAAACACATGATATTAACTTCAAATCAATGCGAAGTGGAAGGCTTAGCTTCAAATCCATGTGAAACAAATGGTTTAGCTTCAAATACTTCTGATAAACACGATTTAGAGTCAATTGCACGCGAATGGAACGAGTTAGCTTCAAATCCCAGGGAAACACATGATTTAACTTCAAATCAATGCGAAGTAGGAGGCTTAGCTTCAAATCAATGCGAAACAAATGTTTTGGGTTCAGATACTTGTAATAAACATGATTTAGCTTCAACTGCATGCGATTCAAACGAGTTAGCTTCAAATCCAAGAGAAACACATGATATTAACTTCAAATCAATGCGAAGTGGAAGGCTTAGCTTCAAATCCATGCGGAGCAAATGATTTACCTTCAAATACTTGCGGTTTAAATGAAATAGCTTCAAATGCAGGCGAAACAAACGAGTTAGCTTCAAGACCATACGAAACACATGATTCAGCTTCAAATCAATGCGAAGTAGTAGACTTAGCTTCAAATCAATGCGAAACAAATGATTTAGCTTCAAATACTTGTGATAAACATGATCTAGTTTCAACTGCATACGAATCGAACGAGTTCGCTTCAAATCCAAGAGAAACACATGATTCAGCTTCAAATCAATGCGATGTAGTAGGCTTAGCTTCAAATCAATGCGAAACAAATGGTTTGGATTCAGATACTTGTGATCAAAATGATTTAGCTTCAACTGCATGCGAATCAAACCACTTAGCTTCAAATTCAAGAGAAACACATGAATTAACTTCAAATCAATGTGAAGTAGTAGGCTTAGCTTCAAATCAATGCGAAACAAATGAATTACCTTCAAATACCTGCGGTTTAAATGAAATAGCTTCAAATGCAGGCGAAACAAACGAGTTAGCTTCACATCCATGCGAAGCACATGAGTTAGCTTCAAATCAATGCGAACAAGAAGGCTTAGCTTCAAATCCATGTGAAACAAATGGTTTAGCTTCAAATACTTCTGATAAACACGATTTAGAGTCAATTCCATGCGAATGGAACGAGTTAGCTTCAAATCCCAGGGAAACACATGATTTAACTTCAAATCAATGCGAAGTAGTAGGCTTAGCTTCAAATCAATGCGAAACAAATGTTTTTGGTTCAGATACTTGTAATAAATATGATTTAGCTCCATCTGCATGGGATTCAAACGAGTTAGCTTCAAATCCAAGAGTAACACATGATAATAACTTCAAATCAATGCGAAGTGGAAGGCTTAGCTTCAAATCCATGCGAAACAAATGATTTACCTTCAAATATCTCCGGTTTAAATGAAATAGCTTCAAATGCAGGCGAAACAAACGAGTTTGCTTCAAATCCATGCGAAGCACAAGAGTTAGCTTCAAATCAATGCGAAGTAGAAGGCTTAGCTTCAAATCCATGTGAAGCAAATGGTTTAGCTTCAGATACTTCTGATAAACACGATTTAGAGTCAATTGCATGCGAATGGAACGAGTTAGCTTCAAATCCCAGGGAAACACATGATTTAACTTCAAATCAATGCGAAGTAGGAGGCTTAGCTTCAAATCAATGCGAAACAAATGGTTTGGATTCAGATACTTGTGATCAAAATGATTTAGCTTCAACTGCATGCGAATCAAACCACTTAGCTTCAAATTCAAGAGAAACACATGAATTAACTTCAAATCAATGTGAAGTAGTAGGCTTAGCTTCAAATCAATGCTAAACAAATGAATTACCTTCAAATACCTGCGGTTTAAATGAAATAGCTTCAAATGCAGGCGAAACAAACGAGTTAGCTTCACATCCATGCGAAGCACATGAGTTAGCTTCAAATCAATGCGAACAAGAAGGCTTAGCTTCAAATCCATGTGAAACAAATGGTTTAGCTTCAAATACTTCTGATAAACACGATTTAGAGTCAATTGCATGCGAATGGAACGAGTTAGCTTCAAATCCCAGGGAAACACATGATTTAACTTCAAATCAATGCGAAGTAGGAGGCGTAGCTTCAAATCAATGCGAAACAAATGTTTTGGGTTCAGATATTTGTGAACAAAATGATTTAGCTTCAACTGCATGCGAATCAAACGAGTTAGCTTCAAATTCAAGAGAAACACATGATTTAACTTCAAATCAATGCGAAGTAGAAGTCTTAGCATCAAATTCATGCGAAACAAATGATTTACCTTCAAATACTTGTGATAAACATGATTTAGCTTCAACTGCGTGCGAATCAAACGACTTAGATTCAAATCCAAGGGAAATACATGATTTAACTTCAACTCAATGCGAAGTAGTAGGCTTAGCTTCAAATCAATGCGAAACAAATGTTTTGGGTTCAGATACTTGTAATAAACATGATTTAGCTTCAACTGCATGCGATTCAAACGAGTTAGCTTCAAATCCAAGAGAAACACATGATATTAACTTCAAATCAATGCGAAGTGGAAGGCTTAGCTTAAAATCCATGCGAAGCAAATGATTTACCTTCAAATACTTGCGGTTTAAATGAAATAGCTTCAAATGCAGGCGAAAAAAAACGAGTTAGCTTCAAGACCATACGAAACACATGATTCAGCTTCAAATCAATGCGAAGTAGTAGACTTAGCTTCAAATCAATGCGAAACAAATGGTTTAGCTTCAAATACTTGTGATAAACATGATCTAGTTTCAACTGCATACGAATCGAACGAGTTCGCTTCAAATCCAAGAGAAACACATGAATTAACTTCAAATCAATGTGAAGTAGTAGGCTTAGCTTCAAATCAATGCGAAACAAATGAATTACCTTCAAATACCTGCGGTTTAAATGAAATAGCTTCAAATGCAGGCGAAACAAACGAGTTAGCTTCACATCCATGCGAAGCACATGAGTTAGCTTCAAATCAATGCGAACAAGAAGGCTTAGCTTCAAATCCATGTGGAACAAATGGTTTAGCTTCAAATACTTCTGATAAACACGATTTAGAGTCAATTGCATGCGAATGGAACGAGTTAGCTTCAAATCCCAGGGAAACACATGATTTAACTTCAAATCAATGCGAAGTAGTAGGCTTAGCTTCAAATCAATGCGAAACAAATGTTTTGGGTTCAGATACTTGTGATCAAAATGATTTAGCTTCAACTGCATGCGAATCAAACGAGTTAGCTTCAAATTCAAGAGAAACACATGATTTAACTTCAAATCAATGCGAAGGAGAAGTCTTAGCATCAAATTCATGCGAAACAAATGATTTACCTTCAAATACTTGCGATAAACATGATTTAGCTTCAACTGCGTGCGAATCAAACGACTTAGCTTCAAATCCAAGGGAAACACATGGTTTAACTTCAAATCAATGCGAAGTAGTAGGCTTAGCTTCAAAACAATGCGAAACAAATGTTTTGGGTTCAGATACTTGCGGTTTAAATGAAATAGCTTCAAATGCAGGCGAAACAAACGAGTTAGCTTCAAGACCATGCGAAACACATGATTCAGCTTCAAATCAATGCAAAGTAGTAGACTTAGCTTCAAATCAATGCGAAACAAATGGTTTAGCTTCAAATACTTGTGATAAACATGATTTAGTTTCAACTGCATACGAATCGAACGAGTTCGCTTCAAATTCAAGAGAAACACATGAATTAACTTCAAATCAATGCGAAGTAGTAGGCTTAGCTTCAAATCAATGCGAAACAAATGAATTACCTTCAAATACCTGCGGTTTAAATGAAATAGCTTCAAATGAAGGCGAAACAAACGAGTTAGCTTCACATCCATGCGAAGCACATGAGTTAGCTTCAAATCAATGCGAACAAGAAGGCTTAGCTTCAAATCCATGTGAAACAAATAGTTTAGCTTCAAATACTTCTGATAAACACGATTTTGAGTCAATTGCATGCGAATGGAACGAGTTAGCTTCAAATCCCAGGGAAACACATGAATTAACTTCAAATCAATGCGAAGTAGTAGGCTTAGCTTCAAATCCATGTGAAACAAATGATTTACCTTCAAATATCTGCGGTTTAAATGAAATAGCTTCAAATGCAGGCGAAACAAAAGAGTTAGCTTCACATCCATGCGAAGCACATGAGTTAGCTTCAAATCAATGCGAAGTAGAAGGCTTAGCTTCAAATCCATGTGAAACAAATGGATTAGCTTCAAATACTTCTGATAAACACGATTTAGAGTCAATTGCATGCGAATGGAACGAGTTAGCTTCAAATCCCAGGGAAACACATGATTTAACTTCAAATCAATGCGAAGTAGGAGGCTTAGCTTCAAATCAATGCGAAACAAATGTTTTGGTTTCAGATACTTGTGAACAAAATGATTTAGCTTCAACTGCATGCGAATCAAACGAGTTAGCTTCAAATTCAAGAGAAACACATGATTGAACTTCAAATCAATGCGAAGTAGAAGTCTTAGCATCAAATTCATGCGAAACAAATGATTTACCTTCAAATACTTGCGATAAACATGATTTAGCTTCAACTGCGTGCGAATCAAACGACTTAGCTTCAAATCCAAGGGAAACACATGGTTTAACTTCAAATCAATGCGAAGTAGTAGGCTTAGCTTCAAATCAATGCGAAACAAATGTTTTGGGTTCAGATACTTGTAATAAACATGATTTAGCTTCAACTGCATGCGATTCAAACGAGTTAGCTTCAAATCCAAGAGAAACACATGATATTAACTTCAAATCAATGCGAAGTGGAAGGCTTAGCTTCAAATCCATGCGAAACAAATGATTTACCTTCAAATATCTGCGGTTTAAATGAAATAGCTTCAAATGCAGGCGAAACAAACGAGTTAGCTTCAAGACCATGCGAAACACATGATTCAGCTTCAAATCAATGCAAAGTAGTAGACTTAGCTTCAAATCAATGCGAAACAAATGGTTTAGCTTCAAATACTTGTGATAAACATGATTTAGTTTCAACTGCATACGAATCGAACGAGTTCGCTCCAAATTCAAGAGAAACACATGAATTAACATCAAATCAATGCGAAGTAGTAGGCTTAGCTTCAAATCCATGTGAAACAAATGGTTTAGCTTCAAATACTTCTGATAAACACGATTTAGAGTCAATTGCATGCGAATGGAACGAGTTAGCTTCAAATCCCAGGGAAACACATGATTTAACATCAAATCAATGCGAAGTAGGAGGCTTAGCTTCAAATCAATGCGAAACAAATGGTTTGGATTCAGATACTTGTGATCAAAATGATTTAGCTTCAACTGCATGCGAATCAAACGACTTAGCTTCAAATTCAAGAGAAACACATGATTTAACTTCAAATCAATGCGAAGTAGAAGTCTTAGCATCAAATTCATGCGAAACAAATGATTTACCTTCAAATACTTGTGATAAACATGATTTAGCTTCAACTGCGTGCGAATCAAACGACTTAGATTCAAATCCAAGGGAAATACATGATTTAACTTCAACTCAATGCGAAGTAGTAGGCTTAGCTTCAAATCAATGCGAAACAAATGTTTTGGGTTCAGATACTTGTAATAAACATGATTTAGCTTCAACTGCATGCGATTCAAACGAGTTAGCTTCAAATCCAAGAGAAACACATGATATTAACTTCAAATCAATGCGAAGTGGAAGGCTTAGCTTCAAATCCATGCGAAACAAATGATTTACCTTCAAATATCTGCGGTTTAAATGAAATAGCTTCAAATGCAGGCGAAACAAACGAGTTAGCTTCAAGACCATACGAAACACATGATTCAGCTTCATATCAATGCGAAGTAGTAGACTTAGCTTCAAATCAATGCGAAACAAATGGTTTAGCTTCAAATACTTGTGATAAACATGATCTAGTTTCAACTGCATACGAATCGAACGAGTTCGCTTCAAATCCAAGAGAAACACATGAATTAACTTCAAATCAATGTGAAGTAGTAGGCTTAGCTTCAAATCAATGCGAAACAAATGAATTACCTTCAAATACCTGCGGTTTAAATGAAATAGCTTCAAATGCAGGCGAAACAAACGAGTTAGCTTCACATCCATGCGAAGCACATGAGTTAGCTTCAAATCAATGCGAACAAGAAGGCTTAGCTTCAAATCCATGTGAAACAAATGGTATAGCTTCAAATACTTCTGATAAACACGATTTAGAGTCAATTGCATGCGAATGGAACGAGTTAGCTTCAAATCCCGGGGAAACACATGATTTAACTTCAAATAAATGCGAAGTAGGAGGCTTAGCTTCAAATCAATGCGAAACAAATGGTTTGGATTCAGATACTTGTGATCAAAATGATTTAGCTTCAACTGCATGCGAATCAAACGACTTAGCTTCAAATTCAAGAGAAACACATGAATTAACTTCAAATCAATGCGAAGTAGGAGGCTTAGCTTCAAATCAATGCGAAACAAATGTTTTGGGTTCAGATACTTGTGAACAAAATGATTTAGCTTCAACTGCATGCGAATCAAACGAGTTAGCTTCAAATTCAAGAGAAACACATGATTTAACTTCAAATCAATGCGAAGTAGAAGTCTTAGCATCAAATTCATGCGAAACAAATGATTTACCTTCAAATACTTGTGATAAACATGATTTAGCTTCAACTGCGTGCGAATCAAACGACTTAGCTTCAAATCCAAGGGAAACACATGATTTAACTTCAACTCAATGCGAAGTAGTAGGCTTAGCTTCAAAACAATGCGAAACACATGTTTTCGGTTCAGATACTTGTAATAAACATGATTTAGCTTCAACTGCATGCGATTCAAACGAGTTAGCTTCAAATCCAAGAGAAACACATGATATTAACTTCAAATCAATGCGAAGTGGAAGGCTTAGCTTCAAATCCATGCGAAACAAATGATTTACCTTCAAATACTTGCGGTTTAAATGAAATAGCTTCAAATGCAGGCGAAACAAACGAGTTTGCTTCAAATCCATGCGAAGCACATGAGTTAGCTTCAAATCAATGCAAACTAGTAGACTTAGCTTCAAATCAATGCGAAACAAATGGTTTAGCTTCAAATACTTGTGATAAACATGATTTAGTTTCAACTGCATACGAATCGAACGAGTTCGCTTCAAATTCAAGAGAAACACATGAATTAACTTCAAATCAGTGCGAAGTAGTAGGCTCAGCTTCAAATCAATGCGAAACAAATGAATTACCTTCAAATACCTGCGGTTTAAATGAAAAAGCTTCAAATGCAGGCGAAACAAACGAGTTAGCTTCACATCCATGCGAAGCACATGAGTTAGCTTCAAATCAATGCGAACATGAAGGCTTAGCTTCAAATCCATGTGAAACAAATGGTTTAGCTTCAAATACTTCTGATAAACACGATTTAGAGTCAATTGCATGCGAATGGAACGAGTTAGCTTCAAATCCCAGGGAAACACATGAATTAACTTCAAATCAATGCGAAGTAGTCGGCTTAGCTTCAAGTCCATGTGAAACAAATGATTTACCTTCAAATATCTGCGGTTTAAATGAAATAGCTTCAAATATCTGCGGTTTAAATGAAATAGCTTCAAATGCAGGCGAAACAAACGAGTTAGCTTCAAATCCATGCGAAGCACATGAGGTAGCTTCAAATCAATGCGAAGTAGAAGGCTTAGCTTCAAATCCATGTGAAACAAATGGTTTAGCTTCAAATACTTCTGATAAACACGATTTAGAGTCAATTGCATGCGAATGGAACGAGTTAGCTTCAAATCCCAGGGAAACACATGATTTAACTTCAAATCAATGCGAAGTAGGAGGCTTAGCTTCAAATCAATGCGAAACAAATGTTTTGGGTTCAGATACTTGTGATCAAAATGATTTAGCTTCAACTGCATGCGAATCAAACCAGTTAGCTTCAAATTCAAGAGAAAAACATGATTTAACTTCAAATCAATACGAAGTAGAAGTCTTAGCATCAAATTCATGCGAAACAAATGATTTACCTTCAAATACTTGTGATAAACATGATTTAGCTTCAACTGCGTGCGAATCAAACGACTTAGCTTCAAATCCAAGGGAAACACATGATTTAACTTCAAATGAATGCGAAGTAGTAGGCTTAGCTTCAAAACAATGCGAAACAAATGTTTTCGGTTCAGATACTTGTAATAAACATGATTTAGCTTCAACTGCATGCGATTCAAACGAGTTAGCTTCAAATCCAAGAGAAACACATGATATTAACTTCAAATCAATGCGAAGTGGAAGGCTTAGCTTCAAATCCATGCGAAACAAATGATTTACCTTCAAATACTTGCGGTTTAAATGAAATAGCTTCAAATGCAGGCGAAACAAACGAGTTAGCTTCAAGACCATGCGAAACACATGATTCAGCTTCAAATCAATGCAAAGTAGTAGACTTAGCTTCAAATCAATGCGAAACAAATGGTTTAGCTTCAAATACTTGTGATAAACATGATTTAGTTTCAACTGCATACGAATCGAACGAGTTAGCTTCAAATTCAAGAGAAACACATGAATTAACTTCAAATCAGTGCGATGTAGTAGGCTCAGCTTCAAATCAATGCGAAACAAATGAATTACCTTCAAATACCTGCGGTCTAAATGAAAAAGCTTCAAATGCAGGCGAAACAAACGAGTTAGCTTCACATCCATGCGAAGCACATGAGTTAGCTTCAAATCAATGCGAACATGAAGGCTTAGCTTCAAATCCATGTGAAACAAATGGTTTAGCTTCAAATACTTCTGATAAACACGATTTAGAGTCAATTGCATGGGAATGGAACGAGTTAGCTTCAAATCCCAGGGAAACACATGAATTAACTTCAAATCAATGCGAAGTAGTAGGCTTAGCTTCAAGTCCATGTGAAACAAATGATTTACCTTCAAATATCTGCGGTTTAAATGAAATAGCTTCAAATATCTGCGGTTTAAATGAAATAGCTTCAAATGCAGGCGAAACAAACGAGTTAGCTTCAAATCCATGCGAAGCACATGAGGTAGCTTCAAATCAATGCGAAGTAGAAGGCTTAGCTTCAAATCCATGTGAAACAAATGGTTTAGCTTCAAATACTTCTGATAAACACGATTTAGAGTCAATTGCATGCGAATGGAACGAGTTAGCTTCAAATCCCAGGGAAACACATGATTTAACTTCAAATCAATGCGAAGTAGGAGGCTTAGCTTCAAATCAATGCGAAACAAATGTTTTGGGTTCAGATACTTGTGAACAAAATGATTTAGTTTCAACTGCATACGAATCGAACGAGTTCGCTTCAAATTCAAGAGAAACACATGAATTAACTTCAAATCAATGCGAAGTAGTAGGCTCAGCTTCAAATCAATGCGAAACAAATGAATTACCTTCAAATACCTGCGGTTTAAATGAAATAGCTTCAAATGCAGGCGAAACAAACGAGTTAGCTTCACATCCATGCGAAGCACATGAGTTAGCTTCAAATCAATGCGAACAAGAAGGCTTAGCTTCAAATCCATGTGAAACAAATGGTTTAGCTTCAAATACTTCTGATAAACACGATTTAGAGTCAACTGCATGCGAATGGAACGAGTTAGCTTCAAATCCCAGGGAAACACATGAATTAACTTCAAATCAATGCGAAGTAGTAGGCTTAGCTTCAAGTCCATGTGAAACAAATGATTTACCTTCAAATATCTGCGGTTTAAATGAAATAGCTTCAAATGCAGGCGAAACAAACGAGTTAGCTTCAAATCCATGCGAAGCACATGAGGTAGCTTCAAATCAATGCGAAGTAGAAGGCTTAGCTTCAAATCCATGTGAAACAAATGGTTTAGCTTCAAATACTTCTGATAAACACGATTTAGAGTCAATTGCATGTGAGTGGAACGAGTTAGCTTCAAATCCCAGGGAAACACATGATTCAACTTCAAATCAATGCGAAGTAGGAGGCTTAGCTTCAAATCAATGCGAAACAAATGTTTTGGGTTCAGATACTTGTAATAAACATGATTTAGCTTCAACTGCATGCGATTCAAACGAGTTAGCTTCAAATCCAAGAGAAACACATGATATTAACTTCAAATCAATGCGAAGTGGAAGGCTTAGCTTCAAATCCATGCGAAACAAATGAATTACCTTCAAATACCTGCGGTTTAAATGAAATAGCTTCAAATGCAGGCGAAACAAACGAGTTAACTTCACATCCATGCGAAGCACATGAGTTAGCTTCAATTCAATTGGAAGTAGGAGGCTTAGCTTCAAATCCATGTGAAACAAATGGTTTAGCTTCAAATACTTCTGATAAACACGATTTAGAGTGAATTGCATGCGAATGGAATAAGTTAGCTTCAAATCCCAGGGAAACACATGATTTAACTTCAAATCAATGCGAAGTAGGAGGCTTAGCTTCAAATCAATGCGAAACAAATGGTTTGGATTCAGATACTTGTGATCAAAATGATTTAGCTTCAACTGCATGCGAATCAAACGACTTAGCTTCAAATTCAAGAGAAACACATGAATTAACTTCAAATCAATGCGAAGTAGTAGGCTTAGCTTCAAATCAATGCGAAACAAATGAATTACCTTCAAAAACCTGCGGTTTAAATGAAATAGCTTCAAATGCAGGCGAAACAAACAAGTTAGCTTCACATCCATGCGAAGCACATGAGTTAGCTTTAAATCAATGCGAAGTAGAAGGCTTAGCTTCAAATCCATGTGAAACAAATGGTTTAGCTTCAAATACTTCTGATAAACACGATTTAGAGTCAATTGCATGCGAATGGAACGAGTTAGCTTCAAATCCCAGGGAAACACATGATTTAACTTCAAATCAATGCGAAGTAGGAGGCTTAGCTTCAAATCAATGCGAAACAAATGTTTTGGGTTCAGATACTTGTGAACAAAATGATTTAGCTTCAACTGCATGCGAATCAAACGAGTTAGCTTCAAATTCAAGAGAAACACATGATTTAACTTCAAATCAATGCGAAGTAGAAGTCTTAGCATCAAATTCATGCGAAACAAATGATTTACCTTCAAATACTTGTGATAAACATGATTTAGCTTCAACTGCGTGCGAATCAAACAACTTAGCTTCAAATCCAAGGGAAACACATGATTTAACTTCAACTCAATGCGAAGTAGGAGGCTTAGCTTCAAATCAATGCGAAACAAATGTTTTGGGTTCAGATACTTGTAATAAACATGATTTAGCTTCAACTGCATGCGATTCAAACGAGTTAGCTTCAAATCCAAGAGAAACACATGATATTAACTTCAAATCAATGCGAAGTGGAAGGCTTAGCTTCAAATCCATGCGAAACAAATGAATTACCTTCAAATACCTGCGGTTTAAATGAAATAGCTTCAAATGCAGGCGAAACAAACGAGTTAACTTCACATCCATGCGAAGCACATGAGTTAGCTTCAATTCAATTGGAAGTAGGAGGCTTAGCTTCAAATCCATGTGAAACAAATGGTTTAGCTTCAAATACTTCTGATAAACACGATTTAGAGTGAATTGCATGCGAATGGAATAAGTTAGCTTCAAATCCCAGGGAAACACATGATTTAACTTCAAATCAATGCGAAGTAGGAGGCTTAGCTTCAAATCAATGCGAAACAAATGGTTTGGATTCAGATACTTGTGAACAAAATGATTTAGCTTCAACTGCATGCGAATCAAACGAGTTAGCTTCAAATTCAAGAGAAACACATGATTTAACTTCAAATCAATGCGAAGTAGAAGTCTTAGCATCAAATTCATGCGAAACAAATGATTTACCTTCAAATACTTGTGATAAACATGATTTAGCTTCAACTGCGTGCGAATCAAACGACTTAGCTTCAAATCCAAGGGAAACACATGATTTAACTTCAACTCAATGCGAAGTAGTAGGCTTAGCTTCAAATCAATGCGAAACAAATGTTTTGGGTTCAGATACTTGTAATAAACATGATTTAGCTTCAACTGCATGCGATTCAAACGAGTTAGCTTCAAATCCAAGAGAAACACATGATATTAACTTCAAATCAATGCGAAGTGGAAGGCTTAGCTTCAAATCCATGCGAAACAAATGATTTACCTTCAAATATCTGCGGTTTAAATGAAATCGCTTCAAATGCAGGCGAAACAAACGAGTTAGCTTCAAGACCATGCGAAACACACGATTCAGCTTCAAATCAATGCAAAGTAGTAGACTTAGCTTCAAATCAATGCGAAACAAATGGTTTAGCTTGAAATACTTGTGATAAACGTGATTTAGTTTCAACTGCATACGAATCGAACGAGTTCGCTCCAAATTCAAGAGAATCACATGAATTAACATCAAATCAATGCGAAGTAGTAGGCTTAGCTTCAAATCAATGCGAAACAAATGAATTACCTTCAAATACCTGCGGTTTAAATGAAATAGCTTCAAATGCAGGCGAAACAAACGAGTTAGCTTCAAATCCATGCGAAGCACAAGAGTTAGCTTCAAATCAATGCGAAGTAGAAGGCTTAGCTTCAAATCCATGTGAAGCAAATGGTTTAGCTTCAGATACTTCTGATAAACACGATTTAGAGTCAATTGCATGCGAATGGAACGAGTTAGCTTCAAATCCCAGGGAAACACATGATTTAACTTCAAATCAATGCGAAGTAGGAGGCTTAGCTTCAAATCAATGCGAAACAAATGGTTTGGATTCAGATACTTGTGATCAAAATGATTTAGCTTCAACTGCATGCGAATCAAACCACTTAGCTTCAAATTCAAGAGAAACACATGAATTAACTTCAAATCAATGTGAAGTAGTAGGCTTAGCTTCAAATCAATGCGAAACAAATGAATTACCTTCAAATACCTGCGGTTTAAATGAAATAGCTTCAAATGCAGGCGAAACAAACGAGTTAGTTTCACATCCATGCGAAGCACATGAGTTAGCTTCAAATCAATGCGAACAAGAAGGCTTAGCTTCAAATCCATGTGAAACAAATGGTTTAGCTTCAAATACTTCTGATAAACACGATTTAGAGTCAATTGCATGCGAATGGAACGAGTTAGCTTCAAATCCCAGGGAAACACATGATTTAACTTCAAATCAATGCGAAGTAGTAGGCTTAGCTTCAAATCAATGCGAAACAAATGTTTTGGGTTCAGATACTTGTAATAAATATGATTTAGCTCCAACTGCATGCGATTCAAACGAGTTAGCTTCAAATCCAAGAGTAACACATGATAATAACTTCAAATCAATGCGAAGTGGAAGGCTTTGCTTCAAATCCATGCGAAACAAATGATTTACCTTCAAATATCTCCGGTTTAAATGAAATAGCTTCAAATGCAGGCGAAACAAACGAGTTAGCTTCAAATCCATGCGAAGCACAAGAGTTAGCTTCAAATCAATGCGAAGTAGAAGGCTTAGCTTCAAATCCATGTGAAGCAAATGATTTACCTTCAAATACTTGTGATAAACATGATTTAGCTTCAACTGCGTGCGAATCAAACGACTTAGCTTCAAATCCAAGGGAAACACATGATTTAACTTCAACTCAATGCGAAGTAGTAGGCTTAGCTTCAAATCAATGCGAAACAAATGTTTTGGGTTCAGATACTTGTAATAAACATGATTTAGCTTCAACTGCATGCGATTCAAACGAGTTAGCTTCAAATCCAAGAGAAACACATGATATTAACTTCAAATCAATGCGAAGTGGAAGGCTTAGCTTCAAATCCATGCGAAACAAATGATTTACCTTCAAATATCTGCGGTTTAAATGAAATAGCTTCAAATGCAGGCGAAACAAACGAGTTAGCTTCAAGACCATGCGAAACACACGATTCAGCTTCAAATCAATGCAAAGTAGTAGACTTAGCTTCAAATCAATGCGAAACAAATGGTTTAGCTTGAAATACTTGTGATAAACATGATTTAGTTTCAACTGCATACGAATCGAACGAGTTCGCTCCAAATTCAAGAGAATCACATGAATTAACATCAAATCAATGCGAAGTAGTAGGCTTAGCTTCAAATCAATGCGAAACAAATGAATTACCTTCAAATACCTGCGGTTTAAATGAAATAGCTTCAAATGCAGGCGAAACAAACGAGTTAGCTTCAAATCCATGCGAAGCACAAGACTTAGCTTCAAATCAATGCGAAGTAGAAGGCTTAGCTTCAAATCCATGTGAAGCAAATGGTTTAGCTTCAGATACTTCTGATAAACACGATTTAGAGTCAATTGCATGCGAATGGAACGAGTTAGCTTCAAATCCCAGGGAAACACATGATTTAACTTCAAATCAATGCGAAGTAGGAGGCTTAGCTTCAAATCAATGCGAAACAAATGGTTTGGATTCAGATACTTGTGATCAAAATGATTTAGCTTCAACTGCATGCGAATCAAACCACTTAGCTTCAAATTCAAGAGAAACACATGAATTAACTTCAAATCAATGTGAAGTAGTAGGCTTAGCTTCAAATCAATGCGAAACAAATGAATTACCTTCAAATACCTGCGGTTTAAATGAAATAGCTTCAAATGCAGGCGAAACAAACGAGTTAGTTTCACATCCATGCGAAGCACATGAGTTAGCTTCAAATCAATGCGAACAAGAAGGCTTAGCTTCAAATCCATGTGAAACAAATGGTTTAGCTTCAAATACTTCTGATAAACACGATTTAGAGTCAATTGCATGCGAATGGAACGAGTTAGCTTCAAATCCCAGGGAAACACATGATTTAACTTCAAATCAATGCGAAGTAGTAGGCTTAGCTACAAATCAATGCGAAACAAATGTTTTGGGTTCAGATACTTGTAATAAATATGATTTAGCTCCAACTGCATGCGATTCAAACGAGTTAGCTTCAAATCCAAGAGTAACACATGATAATAACTTCAAATCAATGCGAAGTGGAAGGCTTAGCTTCAAATCCATGCGAAACAAATGATTTACCTTCAAATATCTCCGGTTTAAATGAAATAGCTTCAAATGCAGGCGAAACAAACGAGTTAGCTTCAAATCCATGCGAAGCACAAGAGTTAGCTTCAAATCAATGCGAAGTAGAAGGCTTAGCTTCAAATCCATGTGAAGCAAATGGTTTAGCTTCAGATACTTCTGATAAACACGATTTAGAGTCAATTGCATGCGAATGGAACGAGTTAGCTTCAAATCCCAGGGAAACACATGATTTAACTTCAAATCAATGCGAAGTAGGAGGCTTAGCTTCAAATCAATGCGAAACAAATGGTTTGGATTCAGATACTTGTGATCAAAATGATTTAGCTTCAACTGCATGCGAATCAAACCACTTAGCTTCAAATTCAAGAGAAACACATGAATTAACTTCAAATCAATGTGAAGTAGTAGGCTTAGCTTCAAATCAATGCTAAACAAATGAATTACCTTCAAATACCTGCGGTTTAAATGAAATAGCTTCAAATGCAGGAGAAACAAACGAGTTAGCTTCACATCCATGCGAAGCACATGAGTTAGCTTCAAATCAATGCGAACAAGAAGGCTTAGCTTCAAATCAATGCGAAACAAATGTTTTGGGTTCAGATACTTGTAATAAACATGATTTAGCTTCACCTGCATGCGATTCAAACGAGTTAGCTTCAAATCCAAGAGAAACACATGATATTAACTTCAAATCAATGCGAAGTGGAAGGCTTAGCTTCAAATCCATGCGAAACAAATGATTTACCTTCAAATATCTCCGGTTTAAATGAAATAGCTTCAAATGCAGGCGAAACAAACGAGTTAGCTTCAAGACCATGCGAAACACATGATTCAGCTTCAAATCAATGCAAAGTAGTAGACTTAGCTTCAAATCAATGCGAAACAAATGGTTTAGCTTCAAAAACTTGTGATAAACATGATTTAGTTTCAACTGCATACGAATCGAACGAGTTCGCCCCAAATTCAAGAGAAACACATGAATTAACTTCAAATCAATGCGAAGTAGTAGGCTTAGCTTCAAATCAATGCGAAACAAATGAATTACCTTCAAATACCTGCGGTTTAAATGAAATAGCTTCAAATGCAGGCGAAACAAACGAGTTAGCTTCACATCCATGCGAAGCACATGAGATAGCTTCAAATCAATGCGAACAAGAAGGCTTAACTTCAAATCCATGTGAAACAAATGGTTTAGCTTCAAATACTTCTGATAAACACGATTTAGAGTCAATTGCATGCGAATGGAACGAGTTAGCTTCAAATCCCAGGGAAACACATGATTTAACTTCAAATCAATGCGAAGTAGTAGGCTTAGCTTCAAATCAATGCGAAACAAATGTTTTGGGTTCAGATACTTGTGAACAAAATGATTTAGATTCAACTGCATGCGAATCAATCGAGTTAGCTTCAAATTCAAGAGAAACACATGATTTAACTTCAGATCAATGCGAAGTAGAAATCTTAGCATCAAATTCATGCGAAACAAATGATTTAGCTTCAAATACTTGTGATAAACATGATTTAGAGTCAACTGCATGCGAATCAAACGACTTAGCTTCAAATCCAAGGGAAACACATGATTTAACTTCAAATCAATGCGAAGTAGTAGGCTTAGCTTCAAATCAATGCGAAAAAAATGTTTTGGGTTCAGATACTTGTAATAAATATGATTTAGCTTCAACTGCATGCGATTCAAACGAGTTAGCTTCAAATCCAAGAGAAACACATGATAATAACTTCAAATCAATGCGAAGTGGAAGGCTTAGCTTCAAATCCATGCGAAACAAATGATTTACCTTCAAGTATCTGCGGTTTAAATGAAATAGCTTCAAATGCAGGCCAAACAAACGAGTTAGCTTCAAATCCATGCGAAGCACATGAGTTAGCTTCAAATCAATGCGAAGTAGAAGGCTTAGCTTCAAATCCATGTGAAACAAATGGTTTAGCTTCAAATACTTCTGATAAACACGATTTAGAGTCAATTGCACGCGAATGGAACGAGTTAGCTTCAAATCCCAGGGAAACACATGATTTAACTTCAAATCAATGCGAAGTAGGAGGCTTAGCTTCAAATCAATGCGAAACAAATGTTTTGGGTTCAGATACTTGTAATAAACATGATTTAGCTTCAACTGCATGCGATTCAAACGAGTTAGCTTCAAATCCAAGATAAACACATGATATTAACTTCAAATCAATGCGAAGTGGAAGGCTTTGCTTCAAATCCATGCGAAACAAATGATTTACCTTCAAATACTTGCGGTTTAAATGAAATAGCTTCAAATGCAGGCGAAACAAACGAGTTAGCTTCAAGACCATGCGAAACACATGATTCAGCTCCAAATCAATGCGAAGTAGTAGACTTAGCTTCAAATCAATGCGAAACGAATGGTTTAGCTTCAAATACTTGTGATAAACATGATTTAGTTTCAACTGCATACGAATCGAACGAGTTCGCTTCAAATCCATGAGAAACACATGATTTAACTTCAAATCAATGCGAACTAGTAGACTTAGCTTCAAATCAATGCGAAACAAATGGTTTGGATTCAGATACTTGTGATAGACACGATTTAGAGTCAACTGCATGCGAATCAAACGAGTTAGCTTCAAATTCAAGAGAAACACATGATTTAACTTCAAATCAATGCGAAGTAGAAGGCTTAGCTTCAAATCAATGCGAAACAAATGATTTAGATTCAAATACTTGTGATAAACATGATTTAGAGTCAACTGCATGCGAATCAAACGAGTTAGCTTCAAATCCATGCGAAACACGTGATTTAACTTCAAATCAATGCGAACTAGTAGACTTAGCTTCAAATCCATGTGAAGCAAATGGTTTAGCTTCAGTTACTTCTGATAAACACGATTTAGAGTCAATTGCATGCGAATGGAACGAGTTAGCTTCAAATCCCAGGGAAACACATGATTTAACTTCAAATCAATGCGAAGTAGGAGGCTTAGCTTCAAATCAATGCGAAACAAATTGTTTCGATTCAGATACTTGTGATCAAAATGATTTAGCTTCAACTGCATGCGAATCAAACGACTTAGCTTCAAATTCAAGAGAAACACATGAATTAACTTCAAATCAATGTGAAGTAGTAGGCTTAGCTTCAAATCAATGCGAAACAAATGAATTACCTTCAAATACCTGCGGTTTAAATGAAATAGCTTCAAATGCAGGCGAAACAAACGAGTTAGTTTCACATCCATGCGAAGCACATGAGTTAGCTTCAAATCAATGCGAACAAGATGGCTTAGCTTCAAATCCATGTGAAACAAATGGTTTAGCTTCAAATACTTCTGATAAACACGATTTAGAGTCAATTGCATGCGAATGGAACGAGTTAGCTTCAAATCCCAGGGAAACACATGATTTAACTTCAAATCAATGCGAAGTAGTAGGCTTAGCTTCAAATCAATGCGAAACAAATGTTTTGGGTTCAGATACTTGTAATAAATATGATTTAGCTCCAACTGCATGCGATTCAAACGAGTTAGCTTCAAATCCAAGAGTAACACATGATAATAACTTCAAATCAATGCGAAGTGGAAGGCTTAGCTTCAAATCCATGCGAAACAAATGATTTACCTTCAAATATCTCCGTTTTAAATGAAATAGCTTCAAATGCAGGCGAAACAAACGAGTTAGCTTCAAATCCATGCGAAGCACAAGAGTTAGCTTCAAATCAATGCGAAGTAGAAGGCTTAGCTTCAAATCCATGTGAAGCAAATGGTTTAGCTTCAGATACTTCTGATAAACACGATTTAGAGTCAATTGCATGCGAATGGAACGAGTTAGCTTAAAATCCCAGGGAAACACATGATTTGACTTCAAATCAATGCGAAGTAGGAGGCTTAGCTTCAAATCAATGCGAAACAAATGGTTTGGATTCAGATACTTGTGATCAAAATGATTTAGCTTCAACTGCATGCGAATCAAACCACTTAGCTTCAAATTCAAGAGAAACACATGAATTAACTTCAAATCAATGTGAAGTAGTAGGCTTAGCTTCAAATCAATGCTAAACAAATGAATTACCTTCAAATACCTGCGGTTTAAATGAAATAGCTTCAAATGCAGGCGAAACAAACGAGTTAGCTTCACATCCATGCGAAGCACATGAGTTAGCTTCAAATCAATGCGAACAAGAAGGCTTAGCTTCAAATCCATGTGAAACAAATGGTTTAGCTTCAAATACTTCTGATAAACACGATTTAGAGTCAATTGCATGCGAATGGAACGAGTTAGCTTCAAATCCCAGGGAAACACATGATTTAACTTCAAATCAATGCGAAGTAGTAGGCTTAGCTTCAAATCAATGCGAAACAAATGTTTTGGGTTCAGATACTTGTAATAAACATGATTTAGCTTCACCTGCATGCGATTCAAACGAGTTAGCTTCAAATCCAAAAGAAACACATGATATTAACTTCAAATCAATGCGAAGTGGAAGGCTTAGCTTCAAATCCATGCGAAACAAATGATTTACCTTCAAATATCTCCGGTTTAAATGAAATAGCTTCAAATGCAGGCGAAACAAACGAGTTAGCTTCAAGACCATGCGAAACACATGATTCAGCTTCAAATCAATGCAAAGTAGTAGACTTAGCTTCAAATCAATGCGAAACAAATGGTTTAGCTTCAAAAACTTGTGATAAACATGATTTAGTTTCAACTGCATACGAATCGAACGAGTTCGCCCCAAATTCAAGAGAAACACATGAATTAACTTCAAATCAATGCGAAGTAGTAGGCTTAGCTTCAAATCAATGCGAAACAAATGAATTACCTTCAAATACCTGCGGTTTAAATGAAATAGCTTCAAATGCAGGCGAAACAAACGAGTTAGCTTCACATCCATGCGAAGCACATGAGATAGCTTCAAATCAATGCGAACAAGAAGGCTTAACTTCAAATCCATGTGAAACAAATGGTTTAGCTTCAAATACTTCTGATAAACACGATTTAGAGTCAATTGCATGCGAATGGAACGAGTTAGCTTCAAATCCCAGGGAAACACATGATTTAACTTCAAATCAATGCGAAGTAGTAGGCTTAGCTTCAAATCAATGCGAAACAAATGTTTTGGGTTCAGATACTTGTGAACAAAATGATTTAGATTCAACTGCATGCGAATCAATCGAGTTAGCTTCAAATTCAAGAGAAACACATGATTTAACTTCAGATCAATGCGAAGTAGAAATCTTAGCATCAAATTCATGCGAAACAAATGATTTAGCTTCAAATACTTGTGATAAACATGATTTAGAGTCAACTGCATGCGAATCAAACGACTTAGCTTCAAATCCAAGGGAAACACATGATTTAACTTCAAATCAATGCGAAGTAGTAGGCTTAGCTTCAAATCAATGCGAAAAAAATGTTTTGGGTTCAGATACTTGTAATAAATATGATTTAGCTTCAACTGCATGCGATTCAAACGAGTTAGCTTCAAATCCAAGAGAAACACATGATAATAACTTCAAATCAATGCGAAGTGGAAGGCTTAGCTTCAAATCCATGCGAAACAAATGATTTACCTTCAAGTATCTGCGGTTTAAATGAAATAGCTTCAAATGCAGGCCAAACAAACGAGTTAGCTTCAAATCCATGCGAAGCACATGAGTTAGCTTCAAATCAATGCGAAGTAGAAGGCTTAGCTTCAAATCCATGTGAAACAAATGGTTTAGCTTCAAATACTTCTGATAAACACGATTTAGAGTCAATTGCACGCGAATGGAACGAGTTAGCTTCAAATCCCAGGGAAACACATGATTTAACTTCAAATCAATGCGAAGTAGGAGGCTTAGCTTCAAATCAATGCGAAACAAATGTTTTGGGTTCAGATACTTGTAATAAACATGATTTAGCTTCAACTGCATGCGATTCAAACGAGTTAGCTTCAAATCCAAGATAAACACATGATATTAACTTCAAATCAATGCGAAGTGGAAGGCTTTGCTTCAAATCCATGCGAAACAAATGATTTACCTTCAAATACTTGCGGTTTAAATGAAATAGCTTCAAATGCAGGCGAAACAAACGAGTTAGCTTCAAGACCATGCGAAACACATGATTCAGCTCCAAATCAATGCGAAGTAGTAGACTTAGCTTCAAATCAATGCGAAACGAATGGTTTAGCTTCAAATACTTGTGATAAACATGATTTAGTTTCAACTGCATACGAATCGAACGAGTTCGCTTCAAATCCATGAGAAACACATGATTTAACTTCAAATCAATGCGAACTAGTAGACTTAGCTTCAAATCAATGCGAAACAAATGGTTTGGATTCAGATACTTGTGATAGACACGATTTAGAGTCAACTGCATGCGAATCAAACGAGTTAGCTTCAAATTCAAGAGAAACACATGATTTAACTTCAAATCAATGCGAAGTAGAAGGCTTAGCTTCAAATCAATGCGAAACAAATGATTTAGATTCAAATACTTGTGATAAACATGATTTAGAGTCAACTGCATGCGAATCAAACGAGTTAGCTTCAAATCCATGCGAAAAACATGATTTAACTTCAAATCAATGCGAAGTAGTAAGCTTATCTTCAAATCAATGCGAAGCAAATGGTTTAATTTCAAAAACTTGTGATATTGATAATTTAGCTTCAACTCAATGCGAGACAAACGAGTTAGATTCAAATCCATGCGAAACACGTGATTTAACTTCAAATCAATGCGAACTAGTAGACTTAGCTTCAAATCCATGTGAAGCAAATGGTTTAGCTTCAGTTACTTCTGATAAACACGATTTAGAGTCAATTGCATGCGAATGGAACGAGTTAGCTTCAAATCCCAGGGAAACACATGATTTAACTTCAAATCAATGCGAAGTAGGAGGCTTAGCTTCAAATCAATGCGAAACAAATTGTTTCGATTCAGATACTTGTGATCAAAATGATTTAGCTTCAACTGCATGCGAATCAAACGACTTAGCTTCAAATTCAAGAGAAACACATGAATTAACTTCAAATCAATGCGAAGTAGTAGGCTTAGCTTCAAATCAATGCGAAACAAATGAATTACCTTCAAATACCTGCGGTTTAAATGAAATAGCTTCAAATGCAGGCGAAACAAACGAGTTAGCTTCACATCCATGCGAAGCACATGAGTTAGCTTCAAATCAATGCGAACAAGAAGGCTTAGCTTCAAATCCATGTGAAACAAATGGTTTAGCTTCAAATACTTCTGATAAACACGATTTAGAGTCAATTGCATGCGAATGGAACGAGTTAGCTTCAAATCCCAGGGAAACACATGATTTAACTTCAAATCAATGCGAAGTAGTAGGCTTAGCTTCAAATCAATGCGAAACAAATGTTTTGGGTTCAGATACTTGTAATAAACATGATTTAGCTTCACCTGCATGCGATTCAAACGAGTTAGCTTCAAATCCAAGCGAAACACATGATATTAACTTCAAATCAATGCGAAGTGGAAGGCTTAGCTTCAAATCCATGCGAAACAAATGATTTACCTTCAAATATCTCCGGTTTAAATGAAATAGCTTCAAATGCAGGCGAAACAAACGAGTTAGCTTCAAGACCATGCGAAACACATGATTCAGCTTCAAATCAATGCAAAGTAGTAGACTTAGCTTCAAATCAATGCGAAACAAATGGTTTAGCTTCAAAAACTTGTGATAAACATGATTTAGTTTCAACTGCATACGAATCGAACGAGTTCGCCCCAAATTCAAGAGAAACACATGAATTAACTTCAAATCAATGCGAAGTAGTAGGCTTAGCTTCAAATCAATGCGAAACAAATGAATTACCTTCAAATACCTGCGGTTTAAATGAAATAGCTTCAAATGCAGACGAAACAAACGAGTTAGCTTCACATCCATGGGAAGCACATGAGATAGCTTCAAATCAATGCGAACAAGAAGGCTTAGCTTCAAATCCATGTGAAACAAATGGTTTAGCTTCAAATACTTCTGATAAACACGATTTAGAGTCAATTGCATGCGAATGGAACGAGTTAGCTTCAAATCCCAGGGAAACACATGATTTAACTTCAAATCAATGCGAAGTAGTAGGCTTAGCTTCAAATCAATGCGAAACAAATGTTTTGGGTTCAGATACTTGTGAACAAAATGATTTAGATTCAACTGCATGCGAATCAATCGAGTTAGCTTCAAATTCAAGAGAAACACATGATTTAACTTCAGATCAATGCGAAGTAGAAATCTTAGCATCAAATTCATGCGAAACAAATGATTTAGCTTCAAATACTTGTGATAAACATGATTTAGAGTCAACTGCATGCGAATCAAACGACTTAGCTTCAAATCCAAGGGAAACACATGATTTAACTTCAAATCAATGCGAAGTAGTAGGCTTAGCTTCAAATCAATGCGAAAAAAATGTTTTGGGTTCAGATACTTGTAATAAATATGATTTAGCTTCAACTGCATGCGATTCAAACGAGTTAGCTTCAAATCCAAGAGAAACACATGATAATAACTTCAAATCAATGCGAAGTGGAAGGCTTAGCTTCAAATCCATGCGAAACAAATGAATTACCTTCAAGTATCTGCGGTTTAAATGAAATAGCTTCAAATGCAGGCCAAACAAACGAGTTAGCTTCAAATCCATGCGAAGCACATGAGTTAGCTTCAAATCAATGCGAAGTAGAAGGCTTAGCTTCAAATCCATGTGAAACAAATGGTTTAGCTTCAAATACTTCTGATAAACACGATTTAGAGTCAATTGCACGCGAATGGAACGAGTTAGCTTCAAATCCCAGGGAAACACATGATTTAACTTCAAATCAATGCGAAGTAGGAGGCTTAGCTTCAAATCAATGCGAAACAAATGTTTTGGGTTCAGATACTTGTAATAAACATGATTTAGCTTCAACTGCATGCGATTCAAACGAGTTAGCTTCAAATCCAAGAGAAACACATGATATTAACTTCAAATCAATGCGAAGTGGAAGGCTTAGCTTCAAATCCATGCGGAGCAAATGATTTACCTTCAAATACTTGCGGTTTAAATGAAATAGCTTCAAATGCAGGCGAAACAAACGAGTTAGCTTCAAGACCATACGAAACACATGATTCAGCTTCAAATCAATGCGAAGTAGTAGACTTAGCTTCAAATCAATGCGAAACAAATGGTTTAGCTTCAAATACTTGTGATAAACATGATCTAGTTTCAACTGCATACGAATCGAACGAGTTCGCTTCAAATCCAAGAGAAACACATGATTCAGCTTCAAATCAATGCGATGTAGTAGGCTTAGCTTCAAATCAATGCGAAACAAATGGTTTGGATTCAGATACTTGTGATCAAAATGATTTAGCTTCGACTGCATGCGAATCAAACGACTTAGCTTCAAATTCAAGAGAAACACATGAATTAACTTCAAATCAATGTGAAGTAGTAGGCTTAGCTTCAAATCAATGCGAAACAAATGAATTACCTTCAAATACCTGCGGTTTAAATGAAATAGCTTCAAATGCAGGCGAAACAAACGAGTTAGCTTCACATCCATGCGAAGCACATGAGTTAGCTTCAAATCAATGCGAACAAGAAGGCTTAGCTTCAAATCCATGTGAAACAAATGGTTTAGCTTCAAATACTTCTGATAAACACGATTTAGAGTCAATTCCATGCGAATGGAACGAGTTAGCTTCAAATCCCAGGGAAACACATGATTTAACTTCAAATCAATGCGAAGTAGTAGGCTTAGCTTCAAATCAATGCGAAACAAATGTTTTTGGTTCAGATACTTGTAATAAATATGATTTAGCTCCATCTGCATGGGATTCAAACGAGTTAGCTTCAAATCCAAGAGTAACACATGATAATAACTTCAAATCAATGCGAAGTGGAAGGCTTAGCTTCATATCCATGCGAAACAAATGATTTACCTTCAAATATCTCCGGTTTAAATGAAATAGCTTCAAATGCAGGCGAAACAAACGAGTTAGCTTCAAATCCATGCGAAGCACAAGAGTTAGCTTCAAATCAATGCGAAGTAGAAGGCTTAGCTTCAAATCCATGTGAAGCAAATGGTTTAGCTTCAGATACTTCTGATAAACACGATTTAGAGTCAATTGCATGCGAATGGAACGAGTTAGCTTCAAATCCCAGGGAAACACATGATTTAACTTCAAATCAATGCGAAGTAGGAGGCTTAGCTTCAAATCAATGCGAAACAAATGTTTTGGGTTCAGATATTTGTGAACAAAATGATTTAGCTTCAACTGCATGCGAATCAAACGAGTTAGCTTCAAATTCAAGAGAAACACATGATTTAACTTCAAATCAATGCGAAGTAGAAGTCTTAGCATCAAATTCATGCGAAACAAATGATTTACCTTCAAATACTTGTGATAAACATGATTTAGCTTCAACTGCGTGCGAATCAAACGACTTAGATTCAAATCCAAGGGAAATACATGATTTAACTTCAACTCAATGCGAAGTAGTAGGCTTAGCTTCAAATCAATGCGAAACAAATGTTTTGGGTTCAGATACTTGTAATAAACATGATTTAGCTTCAACTGCATGCGATTCAAACGAGTTAGTTTCAAATCCAAGAGAAACACATGATATTAACTTCAAATCAATGCGAAGTGGAAGGCTTAGCTTAAAATCCATGCGAAGCAAATGATTTACCTTCAAATACTTGCGGTTTAAATGAAATAGCTTCAAATGCAGGCGAAACAAACGAGTTAGCTTCAAGACCATACGAAACACATGATTCAGCTTCAAATCAATGCGAAGTAGTAGACTTAGCTTCAAATCAATGCGAAACAAATGGTTTAGCTTCAAATACTTGTGATAAACATGATCTAGTTTCAACTGCATACGAATCGAACGAGTTCGCTTCAAATCCAAGAGAAACACATGAATTAACTTCAAATCAATGTGAAGTAGTAGGCTTAGCTTCAAATCAATGCGAAACAAATGAATTACCTTCAAATACCTGCGGTTTAAATGAAATAGCTTCAAATGCAGGCGAAACAAACGAGTTAGCTTCACATCCATGCGAAGCACATGAGTTAGCTTCAAATCAATGCGAACAAGAAGGCTTAGCTTCAAATCCATGTGAAACAAATGGTTTAGCTTCAAATACTTCTGATAAACACGATTTAGAGTCAATTGCATGCGAATGGAACGAGTTAGCTTCAAATCCCAGGGAAACACATGATTTAACTTCAAATCAATGCGAAGTAGTAGGCTTAGCTTCAAATCAATGCGAAACAAATGTTTTGGGTTCAGATACTTGTGATCAAAATGATTTAGCTTCAACTGCATGCGAATCAAACGAGTTAGCTTCAAATTCAAGAGAAACACATGATTTAACTTCAAATCAATGCGAAGTAGAAGTCTTAGCATCAAATTCATGCGAAACAAATGATTTACCTTCAAATACTTGCGATAAACATGATTTAGCTTCAACTGCGTGCGAATCAAACGACTTAGCTTCAAATCCAAGGGAAACACATGGTTTAACTTCAAATCAATGCGAAGTAGTAGGCTTAGCTTCAAAACAATGCGAAACAAATGTTTTGGGTTCAGATACTTGCGGTTTAAATGAAATAGCTTCAAATGCAGGCGAAACAAACGAGTTAGCTTCACATCCATGCGAAGCACATGAGTTAGCTTCAAATCAATGCGAACAAGAAGGCTTAGCTTCAAATCCATGTGAAACAAATGGTTTAGCTTCAAATACTTCTGATAAACACGATTTAGAGTCAATTCCATGCGAATGGAACGAGTTAGCTTCAAATCCCAGGGAAACACATGATTTAACTTCAAATCAATGCGAAGTAGTAGGCTTAGCTTCAAATCAATGCGAAACAAATGTTTTGGGTTCAGATACTTGTAATAAACATGATTTAGCTTCACCTGCATGCGATTCAAACGAGTTAGCTTCAAATCCAAGAGAAACACATGATTCAGCTTCAAATCAATGCAAAGTAGTAGACTTAGCTTCAAATCAATGCGAAACAAATGGTTTAGCTTCAAAAACTTGTGATAAACATGATTTAGTTTCAACTGCATACGAATCGAACGAGTTCGCCCCAAATTCAAGAGAAACACATGAATTAACTTCAAATCAATGCGAAGTAGTAGGCTTAGCTTCAAATCAATGCGAAACAAATGAATTACCTTCAAATACCTGCGGTTTAAATGAAATAGCTTCAAATGCAGGCGAAACAAACGAGTTAGCTTCACATCCATGCGAAGCACATGAGATAGCTTCAAATCAATGCGAACAAGAAGGCTTAGCTTCAAATCCATGTGAAACAAATGGTTTAGCTTCAAATACTTCTGATAAACACGATTTAGAGTCAATTGCATGCGAATGGAACGAGTTAGCTTCAAATCCCAGGGAAACACATGATTTAACTTCAAATCAATGCGAAGTAGTAGGCTTAGCTTCAAATCAATGCGAAACAAATGTTTTGGGTTCAGATACTTGTGAACAAAATGATTTAGATTCAACTGCATGCGAATCAATCGAGTTAGCTTCAAATTCAAGAGAAACACATGATTTAACTTCAGATCAATGCGAAGTAGAAATCTTAGCATCAAATTCATGCGAAACAAATGATTTAGCTTCAAATACTTGTGATAAACATGATTTAGAGTCAACTGCATGCGAATCAAACGACTTAGCTTCAAATCCAAGGGAAACACATGATTTAACTTCAAATCAATGCGAAGTAGTAGGCTTAGCTTCAAATCAATGCGAAAAAAATGTTTTGGGTTCAGATACTTGTAATAAATATGATTTAGCTTCAACTGCATGCGATTCAAACGAGTTAGCTTCAAATCCAAGAGAAACACATGATAATAACTTCAAATCAATGCGAAGTGGAAGGCTTAGCTTCAAATCCATGCGAAACAAATGAATTACCTTCAAGTATCTGCGGTTTAAATGAAATAGCTTCAAATGCAGGCCAAACAAACGAGTTAGCTTCAAATCCATGCGAAGCACATGAGTTAGCTTCAAATCAATGCGAAGTAGTAGGCTTAGCTTCAAATCCATGTGAAACAAATGGTTTAGCTTCAAATACTTCTGATAAACACGATTTAGAGTCAATTGCACGCGAATGGAACGAGTTAGCTTCAAATCCCAGGGAAACACATGATTTAACTTCAAATCAATGCGAAGTAGGAGGCTTAGCTTCAAATCAATGCGAAACAAATGTTTTGGGTTCAGATACTTGTAATAAACATGATTTAGCTTCAACTGCATGCGATTCAAACGAGTTAGCTTCAAATCCAAGAGAAACACATGATATTAACTTCAAATCAATGCGAAGTGGAAGGCTTAGCTTCAAATCCATGCGGAGCAAATGATTTACCTTCAAATACTTGCTGTTTAAATGAAATAGCTTCAAATGCAGGCGAAACAAACGAGTTAGCTTCAAGACCATACGAAACACATGATTCAGCTTCAAATCAATGCGAAGTAGTAGACTTAGCTTCAAATCAATGCGAAACAAATGGTTTAGCTTCAAATACTTGTGATAAACATGATCTAGTTTCAACTGCATACGAATCGAACGAGTTCGCTTCAAATCCAAGAGAAACACATGATTCAGCTTCAAATCAATGCGATGTAGTAGGCTTAGCTTCAAATCAATGCGAAACAAATGGTTTGGATTCAGATACTTGTGATCAAAATGATTTAGCTTCGACTGCATGCGAATCAAACGACTTAGCTTCAAATTCAAGAGAAACACATGAATTAACTTCAAATCAATGTGAAGTAGTAGGCTTAGCTTCAAATCAATGCGAAACAAATGAATTACCTTCAAATACCTGCGGTTTAAATGAAATAGCTTCAAATGCAGGCGAAACAAACGAGTTAGCTTCACATCCATGCGAAGCACATGAGTTAGCTTCAAATCAATGCGAACAAGAAGGCTTAGCTTCAAATCCATGTGAAACAAATGGTTTAGCTTCAAATACTTCTGATAAACACGATTTAGAGTCAATTCCATGCGAATGGAACGAGTTAGCTTCAAATCCCAGGGAAACACATGATTTAACTTCAAATCAATGCGAAGTAGTAGGCTTAGCTTCAAATCAATGCGAAACAAATGTTTTTGGTTCAGATACTTGTAATAAATATGATTTAGCTCCATCTGCATGGGATTCAAACGAGTTAGCTTCAAATCCAAGAGTAACACATGATAATAACTTCAAATCAATGCGAAGTGGAAGGCTTAGCTTCAAATCCATGCGAAACAAATGATTTACCTTCAAATATCTCCGGTTTAAATGAAATAGCTTCAAATGCAGGCGAAACAAACGAGTTAGCTTCAAATCCATGCGAAGCAGAAGAGTTAGCTTCAAATCAATGCGAAGTAGAAGGCTTAGCTTCAAATCCATGTGAAGCAAATGGTTTAGCTTCAGATACTTCTGATAAACACGATTTAGAGTCAATTGCATGCGAATGGAACGAGTTAGCTTCAAATCCCAGGGAAACACATGATTTAACTTCAAATCAATGCGAAGTAGGAGGCTTAGCTTCAAATCAATGCGAAACAAATGGTTTGGATTCAGATACTTGTGATCAAAATGATTTAGCTTCAACTGCATGCGAATCAAACCACTTAGCTTCAAATTCAAGAGAAACACATGAATTAACTTCAAATCAATGTGAAGTATTAGGCTTAGCTTCAAATCAATGCTAAACAAATGAATTACCTTCAAATACCTGCGGTTTAAATGAAATAGCTTCAAATGCAGGAGAAACAAACGAGTTAGCTTCACATCCATGCGAAGCACATGAGTTAGCTTCAAATCAATGCGAACAAGAAGGCTTAGCTTCAAATCCATGTGAAACAAATGGTTTAGCTTCAAATACTTCTGATAAACACGATTTAGAGTCAATTGCATGCGAATGGAACGAGTTAGCTTCAAATCCCAGGGAAACAAATGATTTAACTTCAAATCAATGCGAAGTAGGAGGCTTAGCTTCAAATCAATGCGAAACAAATGTTTTGGGTTCAGATATTTGTGAACAAAATGATTTAGCTTCAACTGCATGCGAATCAAACGAGTTAGCTCCAAATTCAAGAGAAACACATGATTTAACTTCAAATCAATGCGAAGTAGAAGTCTTAGCATCAAATTCATGCGAAACAAATGATTTACCTTCCAATACTTGTGATAAACATGATTTAGCTTCAACTGCGTGCGAATCAAACGACTTAGCTTCAAATCCAAGGGAAACACATGATTTAACTTCAAATCAATGCAAAGTAGTAGACTTAGCTTCAAATCAATGCGAAACAAATGGTTTAGCTTCAAATACTTGTGATAAACATGATTTAGTTTCAACTGCATACGAATCGAACGAGTTCGCTTCAAATTCAAGTGAAACACATGAATTAACTTCAAATCAATGCGAAGTAGTAGGCTCAGCTTCAAATCAATGCGAAACAAATGAATTACCTTCAAATACCTGCGGTTTAAATGAAATAGCTTCAAATGCAGGCGAAACAAACGAGTTAGCTTCACATCCATGCGAAGCACATGAGTTAGCTTCAAATCAATGCGAACAAGAAGGCTTAGCTTCAAATCCATGTGAAACAAATAGTTTAGCTTCAAATACTTCTGATAAACACGATTTTGAGTCAATTGCATGCGAATGGAACGAGTTAGCTTCAAATCCCAGGGAAACACATGAATTAACTTCAAATCAATGCGAAGTAGTAGGCTTAGCTTCAAATCCATGTGAAACAAATGATTTACCTTCAAATATCTGCGGTTTAAATGAAATAGCTTCAAATGCAGGCGAAACAAACGAGTTAGCTTCAAAACCATGCGAAGCACATGAGTTAGCTTCAAATCAATGCGAAGTAGAAGGCTTAGCTTCAAATCCATGTGAAACAAATGGATTAGCTTCAAATACTTCTGATAAACACGATTTAGAGTCAATTGCATGCGAATGGAACGAGTTAGCTTCAAATCCCAGGGAAACACATGATTTAACTTCAAATCAATGCGAAGTAGGAGGCTTAGCTTCAAATCAATGCGAAACAAATGTTTTGGTTTCAGATACTTGTGAACAAAATGATTTAGCTTCAACTGCATGCGAATCAAACGAGTTAGCTTCAAATTCAAGAGAAACACATGATTGAACTTCAAATCAATGCGAAGTAGAAGTCTTAGCATCAAATTCATGCGAAACAAATGATTTACCTTCAAATATCTGCGGTTTAAATGAAATAGCTTCAAATGCAGGCGAAACAAACGAGTTAGCTTCAAGACCATGCGAAACACATGATTCAGCTTCAAATCAATGCAAAGTAGTAGACTTAGCTTCAAATCAATGCGAAACAAATGGTTTAGCTTCAAATACTTGTGATAAACATGATTTAGTTTCAACTGCATACGAATCGAACGAGTTCGCTCCAAATTCAAGAGAAACACATGAATTAACATCAAATCAATGCGAAGTAGTAGGCTTAGCTTCAAATCCATGTGAAACAAATGGTTTAGCTTCAAATACTTCTGATAAACACGATTTAGAGTCAATTGCATGCGAATGGAACGAGTTAGCTTCAAATCCCAGGGAAACACATGATTTAACTTCAAATCAATGCGAAGTAGGAGGCTTAGCTTCAAATCAATGCGAAACAAATGGTTTGGATTCAGATACTTGTGATCAAAATGATTTAGCTTCAACTGCATGCGAATCAAACGACTTAGCTTCAAATTCAAGAGAAACACATGATTTAACTTCAAATCAATGCGAAGTAGAAGTCTTAGCATCAAATTCATGCGAAACAAATGATTTACCTTCAAATACTTGTGATAAACATGATTTAGCTTCAACTGCGTGCGAATCAAACGACTTAGATTCAAATCCAAGGGAAATACATGATTTAACTTCAACTCAATGCGAAGTAGTAGGCTTAGCTTCAAATCAATGCGAAACAAATGTTTTGGGTTCAGATACTTGTAATAAACATGATTTAGCTTCAACTGCATGCGATTCAAACGAGTTAGCTTCAAATCCAAGAGAAACACATGATATTAACTTCAAATCAATGCGAAGTGGAAGGCTTAGCTTAAAATCCATGCGAAGCAAATGATTTACCTTCAAATACTTGCGGTTTAAATGAAATAGCTTCAAATGCAGGCGAAACAAACGAGTTAGCTTCAAGACCATACGAAACACATGATTCAGCTTCAAATCAATGCGAAGTAGTAGACTTAGCTTCAAATCAATGCGAAACAAATGGTTTAGCTTCAAATACTTGTGATAAACATGATCTAGTTTCAACTGCATACGAATCGAACGAGTTCGCTTCAAATCCAAGAGAAACACATGAATTAACTTCAAATCAATGTGAAGTAGTAGGCTTAGCTTCAAATCAATGCGAAACAAATGAATTACCTTCAAATACCTGCGGTTTAAATGAAATAGCTTCAAATGCAGGCGAAACAAACGAGTTAGCTTCACATCCATGCGAAGCACATGAGTTAGCTTCAAATCAATGCGAACAAGAAGGCTTAGCTTCAAATCCATGTGAAACAAATGGTTTAGCTTCAAATACTTCTGATAAACACGATTTAGAGTCAATTGCATGCGAATGGAACGAGTTAGCTTCAAATCCCAGGGAAACACATGATTTAACTTCAAATCAATGCGAAGTAGTAGGCTTAGCTTCAAATCAATGCGAAACAAATGTTTTGGGTTCAGATACTTGTGATCAAAATGATTTAGCTTCAACTGCATGCGAATCAAACGAGTTAGCTTCAAATTCAAGAGAAACACATGATTTAACTTCAAATCAACGCGAAGGAGAAGTCTTAGCATCAAATTCATGCGAAACAAATGATTTACCTTCAAAAACTTGCGATAAACATGATTTAGCTTCAACTGCGTGCGAATCAAACGACTTAGCTTCAAATCCAAGGGAAACACATGGTTTAACTTCAAATCAATGCGAAGTAGTAGGCTTAGCTTCAAAACAATGCGAAACAAATGTTTTGGGTTCAGATACTTGCGGTTTAAATGAAATAGCTTCAAATGCAGGCGAAACAAACGAGTTAGCTTCAAGACCATGCAAAACACATGATTCAGCTTCAAATCAATGCAAAGTAGTAGACTTAGCTTCAAATCAATGCGAAACAAATGGTTTAGCTTCAAATACTTGTGATAAACATGATTTAGTTTCAACTGCATACGAATCGAACGAGTTCGCTTCAAATTCAAGAGAAACACATGAATTAACTTCAAATCAATGCGAAGTAGTAGGCTTAGCTTCAAATCAATGCGAAACAAATGAATTACCTTCAAATACCTGCGGTTTAAATGAAATAGCTTCAAATGCAGGCGAAACAAAAGAGTTAGCTTCACATCCATGCGAAGCATATGAGTTAGCTTCAAATCAATGCGAAGAAGAAGGCTTAGCTTCAAATCCATGTGAAAGAAATGGTTTAGCTTCAAATACTTCTGATAAACACGATTTAGAGTCAATTGCATGCGAATGGAACGAGTTAGCTTCAAATCCCAGGGAAACACATGATTTAACTTCAAATCAATGCGAAGTAGGAGGCTTAGGTTCAAATCAATGCGAAACAAATAGTTTGGATTCAGATTCTTGTGATCAAAATGATTTAGCTTCAACTGCACGCGAATCAAACGAGTTAGCTTCAAATTCAAGAGAAACACATGATTTAACTTCAAATCAATGCGAAGGAGAAGTCTTAGCATCAAATTCATGCGAAACAAATGATTTACCTTCAAATACTTGCGATAAACATGATTTAGCTTCAACTGCGTGCGAATCAAACGACTTAGCTTCAAATCCAAGGGAAACACATGGTTTAACTTCAAATCAATGCGAAGTAGTAGGCTTAGCTTCAAAACAATGCGAAACAAATGTTTTGGGTTCAGATACTTATGAACAAAATGATTTAGCTTCAACTGCATGCGAATCAAACGAGTTAGCTTCAAATTCAAGAGAAACACATGATTTAACTTCAAATCAATGCGAAGTAGGAGGCTTAGCTTCAAATCAATGCGAAACAAATGGTTTGGATTCAGATACTTGTGATCAAAATGATTTAGCTTCAACTGCATCTGAATCAAACGACTTAGCTTCAAATTCAAGAGAAACACATGAATTAACTTCAAATCAATGCGAAGTAGTAGGCTTAGCTTCAAATCCATGTGAAACAAATGGTTTAGCTTCAAATACTTCTGATAAACACGATTTAGAGTCAATTGCATGCGAATGGAACGAGTTAGCTTCAAATCCCAGGGAAACACATGATTTAACTTCAAATCAATGCGAAGTAGGAGGCTTAGCTTCAAATCAATGCGAAACAAATGGTTTGGATTCAGATACTTGTGATCAAAATGATTTAGCTTCAACTGCATGCGAATCAAACGACTTAGCTTCAAATTCAAGAGAAACACATGATTTAACTTCAAATCAATGCGAAGTAGAAGTCTTAGCATCAAATTCATGCGAAACAAATGATTTACCTTCAAATACTTGTGATAAACATGATTTAGCTTCAACTGCGTGCGAATCAAACGACTTAGATTCAAATCCAAGGGAAATACATGATTTAACTTCAACTCAATGCGAAGTAGTAGGCTTAGCTTCAAATCAATGCGAAACAAATGTTTTGGGTTCAGATACTTGTAATAAACATGATTTAGCTTCAACTGCATGCGATTCAAACGAGTTAGCTTCAAATCCAAGAGAAACACATGATATTAACTTCAAATCAATGCGAAGTGGAAGGCTTAGCTTAAAATCCATGCGAAGCAAATGATTTACCTTCAAATACTTGCGGTTTAAATGAAATAGCTTCAAATGCAGGCGAAACAAACGAGTTAGCTTCAAGACCATACGAAACACATGATTCAGCTTCAAATCAATGCGAAGTAGTAGACTTAGCTTCAAATCAATGCGAAACAAATGGTTTAGCTTCAAATACTTGTGATAAACATGATCTAGTTTCAACTGCATACGAATCGAACGAGTTCGCTTCAAATCCAAGAGAAACACATGAATTAACTTCAAATCAATGTGAAGTAGTAGGCTTAGCTTCAAATCAATGCGAAACAAATGAATTACCTTCAAATACCTGCGGTTTAAATGAAATAGCTTCAAATGCAGGCGAAACAAACGAGTTAGCTTCACATCCATGCGAAGCACATGAGTTAGCTTCAAATCAATGCGAACAAGAAGGCTTAGCTTCAAATCCATGTGAAACAAATGGTTTAGCTTCAAATACTTCTGATAAACACGATTTAGAGTCAATTGCATGCGAATGGAACGAGTTAGCTTCAAATCCCAGGGAAACACATGATTTAACTTCAAATCAATGCGAAGTAGTAGGCTTAGCTTCAAATCAATGCGAAACAAATGTTTTGGGTTCAGATACTTGTGATCAAAATGATTTAGCTTCAACTGCATGCGAATCAAACGAGTTAGCTTCAAATTCAAGAGAAACACATGATTTAACTTCAAATCAACGCGAAGGAGAAGTCTTAGCATCAAATTCATGCGAAACAAATGATTTACCTTCAAAAACTTGCGATAAACATGATTTAGCTTCAACTGCGTGCGAATCAAACGACTTAGCTTCAAATACAAGGGAAACACATGGTTTAACTTCAAATCAATGCGAAGTAGTAGGCTTAGCTTCAAAACAATGCGAAACAAATGTTTTGGGTTCAGATACTTGCGGTTTAAATGAAATAGCTTCAAATGCAGGCGAAACAAACGAGTTAGCTTCAAGACCATGCAAAACACATGATTCAGCTTCAAATCAATGCAAAGTAGTAGACTTAGCTTCAAATCAATGCGAAACAAATGGTTTAGCTTCAAATACTTGTGATAAACATGATTTAGTTTCAACTGCATACGAATCGAACGAGTTCGCTTCAAATTCAAGAGAAACACATGAATTAACTTCAAATCAATGCGAAGTAGTAGGCTTAGCTTCAAATCAATGCGAAACAAATGAATTACCTTCAAATACCTGCGGTTTAAATGAAATAGCTTCAAATGCAGGCGAAACAAAAGAGTTAGCTTCACATCCATGCGAAGCATATGAGTTAGCTTCAAATCAATGCGAAGAAGAAGGCTTAGCTTCAAATCCATGTGAAAGAAATGGTTTAGCTTCAAATACTTCTTATAAACACGATTTAGAGTCAATTGCATGCGAATGGAACGAGTTAGCTTCAAATCCCAGGGAAACACATGATTTAACTTCAAATCAATGCGAAGTAGGAGGCTTAGGTTCAAATCAATGCGAAACAAATAGTTTGGATTCAGATTCTTGTGATCAAAATGATTTAGCTTCAACTGCACGCGAATCAAACGAGTTAGCTTCAAATTCAAGAGAAACACATGATTTAACTTCAAATCAATGCGAAGGAGAAGTCTTAGCATCAAATTCATGCGAAACAAATGATTTACCTTCAAATACTTGCGATAAACATGATTTAGCTTCAACTGCGTGCGAATCAAACGACTTAGCTTCAAATCCAAGGGAAACACATGGTTTAACTTCAAATCAATGCGAAGTAGTAGGCTTAGCTTCAAAACAATGCGAAACAAATGTTTTGGGTTCAGATACTTATGAACAAAATGATTTAGCTTCAACTGCATGCGAATCAAACGAGTTAGCTTCAAATTCAAGAGAAACACATGATTTAACTTCAAATCAATGCGAAGTAGGAGGCTTAGCTTCAAATCAATGCGAAACAAATGGTTTGGATTCAGATACTTGTGATCAAAATGATTTAGCTTCAACTGCATCTGAATCAAACGACTTAGCTTCAAATTCAAGAGAAACACATGAATTAACTTCAAATCAATGCGAAGTAGTAGGCTTAGCTTCAAATCCATGTGAAACAAATGATTTACCTTCAAATATCTGCGGTTTAAATGAAATAGCTTCAAATGCAGGCGAAACAAACGAGTTAGCTTCAAATCCATGCGAAGCACATGAGTTAGCTTCAAATCAATGCGAAGTAGGAGGCTTAGCTTCAAATCCATGTGAAACAAATGGTTTAGCTTCAAATACTTCTGATAAACACGATTTAGAGTCAATTGCATGCGAATGGAACGAGTTAGCTTCAAATCCCAGGGAAACACATGATTTAACTTCAAATCAATGCGAAGTAGGAGGCTTAGGTTCAAATCAATGCGAAACAAATAGTTTGGATTCAGATACTTGTGATCAAAATGATTTAGCTTCAACTGCATGCGAATCAAACGAGTTAGCTTCAAATTCAAGAGAAACACATGATTTAACTTCAAATCAATGCGAAGGAGAAGTCTTAGCATCAAATTCATGCGAAACAAATGATTTAGCTTCAAATACTTGCGATAAACATGATTTAGCTTCAACTGCGTGCGAATCAAACGACTTAGCTTCAAATCCAAGGGAAACACATGGTTTAACTTCAAATCAATGCGAAGTAGTAGGCTTAGCTTCAAATCAATGCGAAACAAATGTTTTGGGTTCAGATACTTGTGAACAAAATGATTTAGCTTCAACTGCATGCGAATCAAACGAGTTAGCTTCAAATTCAAGAGAAACACATGATTTAATTTCAAATCAATGCGAAGTAGTAGGCTTAGCTTCAAAACAATGCGAAACAAATGTTTTGGGTTCAGATACTTGTGAACAAAATGATTTAGCTTCAACTGCATGCGAATCAAACGAGTTAGCTTCAAATTCAAGAGAAACACATGATTTAACTTCAAATCAATGCGAAGTAGGAGGCTTAGCTTCAAATCAATGCGAAACAAATGGTTTGGATTCAGATACTTGTGATCAAAATGATTTAGCTTCAACTGCATGCGAATCAAACGACTTAGCTTCAAATTCAAGAGAAACACATGAATTAGTTTCAAATCAATGCGAAGTAGAAGGCTTAGCTTCAAATCCATGTGAAACAAATGGTTTAGCTTCAAATACTTCTGATAAATACGATTTAGAGTCAATTGCATGCGAATGGAACGAGTTAGCTTCAAATCCCAGGGAAACACATGATTTAACTTCAAATCAATGCGAAGTAAGAGGCTTAGCTTCAAATCAATGCGAAACAAATGTTTTGGGTTCAGATACTTGTGAACAAAATGATTTAGCTTCAACTGCAAGCGAATCAAACGAGTTAGCTTCAAATTCAAGAGAAACACATGATTTAACTTCAAATCAATGCGAAGTAGAAGTCTTAGCATCAAATTCATGCGAAACAAATGATTTACCTTCCAATACTTGTGATAAACATGATTTAGCTTCAACTGCGTGCGAATCAAACGACTTAGCTTCAAATCCAAGGGAAACACATGATTTAACTTCAAATCAATGCAAAGTAGTAGACTTAGCTTCAAATCAATGCGAAACAAATGGTATAGCTTCAAATACTTGTGATAAACATGATTTAGTTTCAACTGCATACGAATCGAACGAGTTCGCTTCAAATTCAAGTGAAACACATGAATTAACTTCAAATCAATGCGAAGTAGTAGGCTCAGCTTCAAATCAATGCGAAACAAATGAATTACCTTCAAATACCTGCGGTTTAAATGAAATAGCTTCAAATGCAGGCGAAACAAACGAGTTAGCTTCACATCCATGCGAAGCACATGAGTTAGCTTCAAATCAATGCGAACAAGAAGGCTTAGCTTCAAATCCATGTGAAACAAATAGTTTAGCTTCAAATACTTCTGATAAACACGATTTTGAGTCAATTGCATGCGAATGGAACGAGTTAGCTTCAAATCCCAGGGAAACACATGAATTAACTTCAAATCAATGCGAAGTAGTAGGCTTAGCTTCAAATCCATGTGAAACAAATGATTTACCTTCAAATATCTGCGGTTTAAATGAAATAGCTTCAAATGCAGGCGAAACAAACGAGTTAGCTTCAAATCCATGCGAAGCACATGAGTTAGCTTCAAATCAATGCGAAGTAGGAGGCTTAGCTTCAAATCAATGCGAAACAAATGTTTTGGTTTCAGATACTTGTGAACAAAATGATTTAGCTTCAACTGCATGCGAATCAAACGAGTTAGCTTCAAATTCAAGAGAAACACATGATTGAACTTCAAATCAATGCGAAGTAGAAGTCTTAGCATCAAATTCATGCGAAACAAATGATTTACCTTCAAATACTTGTAATAAACATGATTTAGCTTCAACTGCGTGCGAATCAAACGACTTAGCTTCAAATCCAATGGAAACACATGATTTAACTTCAACTCAATGCGAAGTAGTAGGCTTAGCTTCAAATCAATGCGAAACAAATGTTTTGGGTTCAGATACTTGTAATAAACATGATTTAGCTTCAACTGCATGCGATTCAAACGAGTTAGCTTCAAATCCAAGAGAAACACATGATATTAACTTCAAATCAATGCGAAGTGGAAGGCTTAGCTTCAAATCCATGCGAAACAAATGATTTACCTTCAAATATCTGCGGTTTAAATGAAATAGCTTCAAATGCAGGCGAAACAAACGAGTTAGCTTCAAGACCATGCGAAACACATGATTCAGCTTCAAATCAATGCAAAGTAGTAGACTTAGCTTCAAATCAATGCGAAACAAATGGTTTAGCTTCAAATACTTGTGATAAACATGATTTAGTTTCAACTGCATACGAATCGAACGAGTTCGCTCCAAATTCAAGAGAAACACATGAATTAACATCAAATCAATGCGAAGTAGTAGGCTTAGCTTCAAATCCATGTGAAACAAATGGTTTAGCTTCAAATACTTCTGATAAACACGATTTAGAGTCAATTGCATGCGAATGGAACGAGTTAGCTTCAAATCCCAGGGAAACACATGATTTAACTTCAAATCAATGCGAAGTAGGAGGCTTAGCTTCAAATCAATGCGAAATAAATGGTTTGGATTCAGATACTTGTGATCAAAATGATTTAGCTTCAACTGCATGCGAATCAAACGACTTAGCTTCAAATTCAAGAGAAACACATGAATTAACTTCAAATCAATGCGAAGTAGTAGGCTTAGCTTCAAATCAATGCGAAACAAATGTTTTGGGTTCAGATACTTGTGATCAAAATGATTTAGCTTCAACTGCATGCGAATCAAACGAGGTAGCTTCAAATTCAAGAGAAACACATGATTTAACTTCAATTCAATGCGAAGTAGAAGTCTTAGCATCAAATTCATGCGAAACAAATGATTTACCTTCAAATACTTGTGATAAACATGATTTAGCTTCAACTGCGTGCGAATCAAACGACTTAGCTTCAAATCCAAGGGAAACACATGATTTAACTTCAAATCAATGCGAAGTAGTAGGCTTAGCTTCAAAACAATGCGAAACAACTGTTTTGGGTTCAGATACTTGTAATAAACATGATTTAGCTTCAACTGCATGCGATTCAAACGAGTTAGCTTCAAATCCAAGAGAAACACATGATATTAACTTCAAATCAATGCGAAATGGAAGGCTTAGCTTCAAATCCATGCGAAACAAATGATTTACCTTCAAATACTTGCGGTTTAAATGAAATAGCTTCAAATGCAGGCGAAACAAACGAGTTAGCTTCAAGACCATGCGAAACACATGATTCAGCTTCAAATCAATGCAAAGTAGTAGACTTAGCTTCAAATCAATGCGAAACAAATGGTTTAGCTTCAAATACTTGTGATAAACATGATTTAGTTTCAACTGCATACGAATCGAACGAGTTCGCTTCAAATTCAAGAGAAACACATAAATTAACTTGAAATCAATGCGAAGTAGTAGGCTCAGCTTCAAATCAATGCGAAACAAATGAATTACCTTCAAATACCTGCGGTTTAAATGAAATAGCTTCAAATGCAGGCGAAACAAACGAGTTAGCTTCACATCCATGCGAAGCACATGAGTTAGCTTCAAATCAATGCGAACAAGAATGCTTAGCTTCAAATCCATGTGAAACAAATATTTTAGCTTCAAATACTTCTGATAAACACGATTTAGAGTCAATTGCATGCGAATGGAACGAGTTAGCTTCAAATCCCAGGGAAACACATGAATTAACTTCAAATCAATGCGAAGTAGTAGGCTTAGCTTCAAAACAATGCGAAACAAATGTTTTGGGTTCAGATACTTGTAATAAACATGATTTAGCTTCAACTGCATGCGATTCAAACGAGTTAGCTTCAAATCCAAGAGAAACACATGATATTAACTTCAAATCAATGCGAAGTGGAAGGCTTAGCTTCAAATCCATGCGAAACAAATGATTTACCTTCAAATACTTGCGGTTTAAATGAAATAGCTTCAAATGCAGGCGAAACAAACGAGTTAGCTTCAAGACCATGCGAAACACATGATACAGCTTCAAATCAATGCAAAGTAGTAGACTTAGCTTCAAATCAATGCGAAACAAATGGTTTAGCTTGAAATACTTGTGATAAACATGATTTAGTTTCAACTGCATACGAATCGAGCGAGTTCGCTCCAAATTCAAGAGAATCACATGAATTAACATCAAATCAATGCGAAGTAGTAGGCTTAGCTTCAAATCAATGCGAAACAAATGAATTACCTTCAAATACCTGCGGTTTAAATGAAATAGCTTCAAATGCAGGCGAAACAAACGAGTTAGCTTCACATCCATGCGAAGCACATGAGTTAGCTTCAAATCAATTGGAAGTAGGAGGCTGAGCTTCAAATCCATGTGAAACAAATGGTTTAGCTTCAAATACTTCTGATAAACACGATTTAGAGTGAATTGCATGCGAATGGAATAAGTTAGCTTCAAATCCCAGGGAAACACATGATTTAACTTCAAATCAATGCGAAGTAGGAGGCTTAGCTTCAAATCAATGCGAAATAAATGGTTTGGATTCAGATACTTGTGATCAAAATGATTTAGCTTCAACTGCATGCGAAACAAACGAGTTAGCTTCAAGACCATGCGAAACACATGATTCAGCTTCAAATCAATGCAAAGTAGTAGACTTAGCTTCAAATCAATGCGAAACAAATGGTTTAGCTTCAAATACTTGTGATAAACATGATTTAGTTTCAACTGCATACGAATCGAACGAGTTCGCTTCAAATTCAAGAGAAACACATAAATTAACTTGAAATCAATGCGAAGTAGTAGGCTCAGCTTCAAATCAATGCGAAACAAATGAATTACCTTCAAATACCTGCGGTTTAAATGAAATAGCTTCAAATGCAGGCGAAACAAACGAGTTAGCTTCACATCCATGCGAAGCACATGAGTTAGCTTCAAATCAATGCGAACAAGAATGCTTAGCTTCAAATCCATGTGAAACAAATATTTTAGCTTCAAATACTTCTGATAAACACGATTTAGAGTCAATTGCATGCGAATGGAACGAGTTAGCTTCAAATCCCAGGGAAACACATGAATTAACTTCAAATCAATGCGAAGTAGTAGGCTTAGCTTCAAAACAATGCGAAACAAATGTTTTGGGTTCAGATACTTGTAATAAACATGATTTAGCTTCAACTGCATGCGATTCAAACGAGTTAGCTTCAAATCCAAGAGAAACACATGATATTAACTTCAAATCAATGCGAAGTGGAAGGCTTAGCTTCAAATCCATGCGAAACAAATGATTTACCTTCAAATACTTGCGGTTTAAATGAAATAGCTTCAAATGCAGGCGAAACAAACGAGTTAGCTTCAAGACCATGCGAAACACATGATACAGCTTCAAATCAATGCAAAGTAGTAGACTTAGCTTCAAATCAATGCGAAACAAATGGTTTAGCTTGAAATACTTGTGATAAACATGATTTAGTTTCAACTGCATACGAATCGAGCGAGTTCGCTCCAAATTCAAGAGAATCACATGAATTAACATCAAATCAATGCGAAGTAGTAGGCTTAGCTTCAAATCAATGCGAAACAAATGAATTACCTTCAAATACCTGCGGTTTAAATGAAATAGCTTCAAATGCAGGCGAAACAAACGAGTTAGCTTCACATCCATGCGAAGCACATGAGTTAGCTTCAAATCAATTGGAAGTAGGAGGCTGAGCTTCAAATCCATGTGAAACAAATGGTTTAGCTTCAAATACTTCTGATAAACACGATTTAGAGTGAATTGCATGCGAATGGAATAAGTTAGCTTCAAATCCCAGGGAAACACATGATTTAACTTCAAATCAATGCGAAGTAGGAGGCTTAGCTTCAAATCAATGCGAAATAAATGGTTTGGATTCAGATACTTGTGATCAAAATGATTTAGCTTCAACTGCATGCGAATCAAACGAGTTAGCTTCAAATCCAAGGGAAACACATGATTTAACTTCAAATCAATGCGAAGTAGTAGGCTTAGCTTCAAATCAATGCGAAACAAATGTTTTGGGTTCAGATACTTGTAATAAACATGATTTAGCTTCAACTGCATGCGATTCAAACGAGTTAGCTTCAAATCCAAGAGAAACACATGATACTAACTTCAAATCAATGCGAAGTAGAAGGATTAGCTTCAAATCCATGCAAAACAAATGATTCTGCTTCACATACTTGCGATATAAATGATTTAATTTCAACTGAATGCGAAACAATCAAGTTAGATTCAAAACCACGCGAAACACGTGATTTAGATTCAAGTCAATTCGAAGTAGAAGGCTTAGCTTCAAATCCATGCCAAACAAATGTTTTACCTTCAAATACCTGCGGTTTAAATGAAATAGCTTCAAATGCAGGCGAAACAAACGAGTTTGCTACAAATCCACGCGAAACACGTGATTTAGATTCAAATCAATGCGAAGTAGAAGGATTAGCTTCAAATCCATGCGAAACATGTGGTTCAGCAGCAAATACTTGTGATGAACACGATTTAGAGTCAACTGCATGCGAATCAAACGAATTAGCTTCAAGTCCAAGGGAAACACACGATTTAACTTCAAATCAATGCGAAGTAGGAGGCATAGCTTCAAAAACATGCGAAACCAATGATTTGCCTTCAAATACCTGCGGTTTAAATGAAATAGCTTCAAATGCAGGCGAAAAAAACGAGTTGGCATCAAATCCATGCGAAACACATGATTTAGCTTCAAATCAATGCGAAGTAGAAGGCTTAACTTCAAATCCATGCGAAACAAGTGGTTTGGCTTCAAATACTTGTGATAAACGCGATTTAGAGTCAACTGCATGCGAATCAAACGAGTTAGCTTCAAATCCCAGGAAAACACATGACTTATCTTCAAATCAATGCGAAGTAGGAGGCTTAGCTTCAAACCCATGCGAAACAAATGATTTACCTTCAAATACCTGCGGTTTAAATTAAATAGCATCAAATGCAGGCGAAACAAACGAGTTAGCTTCAAATCCATGCGAAGCACATGAGTTAGCTTCAAATCAATGCGAAGTGGAAGGCTTAGCGTCAAATCCATGTGAAAAAATGGTTTAGCTTCAAATACTTCTGATAAACACGATTTAGAGTCAATTGCAGGCGAATGGAACCAGTTAGCTTCAAATCCCAGGGAAACACATGATTTAACTTCAAATCAATGCGAAGTAGGAGGCTTAGCTTCAAATCAATGCGAAACAAATGATTTAGCTTCAAATACTTGTGATAAACATGATTAAGCTTCAACTGCATGCGAATCAAACGAGTTATATTGAAATCGGAGGGTAAAACATGATTTACCTTCAAATAACTGCAGTTTAAATGAAATAGCTTCAAATGCAGGCGAAAAAAACGAGTTAGATTCAAACCCATGCGAAACACATGATTCAGCATCAAATCAATATGAAGTAGAAGGATTAACTTCAAAACCATGCGAAACATGTGGTTTAGCTTCAAATACTTGTGATAAACGGGATTTAGAGTCAACTGCATGCGAATCAAACGAGTTAGCTTCAAATCCCAGGAAAACACAAGATTTAATTTCAAATCAATGCGAAGTAGGAGGCTTAGCTTCAAATCAATGCGAAACAAATGTTTTGGATTCAGATACTTGTGATCAAAATGATTTAGCTTCAACTGCATGCGAATCAAACGACTTAGCTTCAAATCCAAAGGAAACACATGATTTAACTTCAAATCAATGCGAAGTAGAAGGCTTTGCTTCAAATCCATGCGAAACATATGATTTACCTTCAAATACTTGCGGTTTAAATAAAATAGCTTCAAATGCAGGTGAAACAAACGAGTTAGCTTCAAGTCCATGCGAAACACATGATTCAGCTTCAAATCAATGCGATGTAGTAGGCTTAGCTTCAAATCAATGCGAAACAAATGGTTTAGCTTCAAATACTTGTGATGAACACGATTTAGTGTCAAGTGCATGCGAATCAAACGAATTAGCTTCAAGTCCAAGGGAAACACATGATTTAACTTCAAATCAATGCGAAGTAGTAGGCTTAGCTTCAAATCCATGCGAAACAAATGATTTACCTTCAAATACTTGCGGTTTAAATGAAATAGCTTCAAATGCAGGCGAAACAAACGAGTTAGCTTCAAGACCATGCGAAACACCTGATTCAGCTTCAAATCAATGCGAAGTAGTAGACTTAGCTTCAAATCAATGCGAAACAAATGGTTTGGATTCAGATACTTGTGATAGACACGATTTAGAGTCAACTGCATGCGAATCAAACGAGTTAGCTTCAAATTCAAGAGAAACACATGATTTAACTTCAAATGAATGCGAAGTAGAAGGCTTAGCTTCAAATCAATGCGAAACAAATGATTTAGCTTCAAATACTTGTGATAAACATGATTTAGAGTCAACTGCATGCCAATCAAACGAGTTAGCTTCAAATCCATGCGAAAAACATGATTTAACTTCAAATCAATGCGAAGTAGTAAGCTTAGCTTCAAATCAATGCGAAGCAAATGGTTTAATTTCAAAAACTTGTGATATTGATAATTTAGCTTCAACTCAATGCGAGACAAACGAGTTAGCTTCAAATCCATGCGAAACACGTGATTTAACTTCCAATGCTTGCGATATAAATAAAGTAGTTTCAAATGCAGGCGAAACAATCGAGTAAGCTTCAAATCTATGCGAATCAAATGAGTTAGCTTCAAATCAATGCGAAGTAGAAGGCTTAGCTTCAAATCGAAGGGAAACACATGATTTAACTTCAATTCAATGCGAAGTAGAAGGCTTAGCTTCAAATCCATGCGAAACAAATGATTTACCTTCAAATACTTGCGGTTTAAATGAAATAGCTTCAAATGCAGGCGAAACAAACGAGTTAGCTTCAAGACCATGCGAAACACATGATTCAGCTTCAAATCAATGCGATGTAGTAGGCTTAGCTTCAAATCAATGCGAAACAAATGGTTTAGCTTCAAATACTTGCGATGAACACGATTTAGAATCAGCTGCATGCGAATCAAACGAATTAGCTTCAAGTCCAAGGGAAACACATGATTTAACTTCAAATCAATGCGAGGTAGTAGGTTTAGCTTCAAATCAATGCGAAACAAATGATTTAGCTTCAAATACTTGTGATAAACATGATTAAGCTTCAAACTGCATGCGAATCAACGAGTTATATTGAAATCGGAGGGAAACACATGATTTACCTTCAAATAACTGCGGTTTAAATGAAATAGCTTCAAATGCAGGCGAAAAAAACGAGTTAGAATCAAACCCATGCGAAACACATGATTCAGCATCAAATCAATATGAAGTAGAAGGCTTAACTTCAAATCCATGCGAAACATGTGGTTTAGCTTCAAATACTTGTGATAAACGGGATTTAGAGTCAACTGCATGCGAATCAAACGAGTTAGCTTCAAATTCAAGAGAAACACATGATTTAACTTCAAATCAATGCGAAGTAGAAGGCTTAGCTTCAATCAATGCGAAACAAATGATTTAGCTTCAAATACTTGTGATAAACATGATTTAGAGTCAACTGCATGCGAATCAAACGAGTTAGCTTCAAATCCATGCGAAAAATATGATTTAACTTCAAATCAATGCGAAGTAATAAGCTTAGCTTCAAATCAATGCGAAGCAAACGGTTTAATTTCAAAAACTTGTGATATTGATAATTTAGCTTCAACTCAATGCGAGACAAACGAGTTAGCTTCAAATCCATGCGAAACACGTGATTTAACTTCAATGCTTGCGATATAAATAAAGTAGTTTCAAATGCAGGCGAAACAATCGAGTAAGCTTCAAATCCATGCGAATCAAATGAGTTAGCTTCAAATCAATGCGAAGTAGAAGGCTTAGCTTCAAATCGAAGGGAATCACATGATTTAACTTCAAATCAATGCGAAGTAGAAGGCTTAGCTTCAAATCCATGCGAAACAAATGATTTACCTTCAAATACTTGCGGTTTAAATGAAATAGCTTCAAATGCAGGCGAAACAAACGAGTTAGCTTCAAGACCATGCGAAACACATGAGTTAGCTTCAAATCAATGCGAAGTAGAAGGCTTAGCTTCAAATTCATGCAAACAAATGATTTACCTTCAAAAACCTGCGGTTTATATGAAATAACTTCAAATGCAGGCGAAACAAACGAGTTAGCTTTAAATCCATGGGAAACACAAGAGTTAGCTTCAAATCAATTCGAAGTAGGAGGCTTAGCTTCAAATCTGTGCGAAACAAATGGTTTGGATTCAGATACTTGTGATAAACATGATTTAGCTTCAACTGCATGCGATTCAAACGAATTAGCCTCAAATCCAAGGGAAACACATGATATTAACTTCAAATCAATGCGAAGTGGAAGGCTTAGCTTCAAATCCATGCGAAACAAATGATTTACCTTCAAATATCTGCGGTTTAAATGAAATAGCTTCAAATGCAGGCGAAACAAACGAGTTAGCTTCAAATCGATGCGATACACATGATTTAGCTTCAAATCAATACGAAGTAGTAGTCTTAGCTTCAAATCAATGCGAAACAAATGGTTTGGATTCAGATACTTGTGATAGACACGATTTGTTGTCAACTGCATGCGAATCAAACGAGTTAGCTTCAAATCCATGCGAAGCACATGAGTTAGCTTCAATCAATGCGATGTAGTAGGCTTAGCTTCAAATCAATGCGAAACAAATGGTTTAGCTTCAAATACTTGCGATGAACACGATTTAGAATCAGCTGCATGCGAATCAAACGAATTAGCTTCAAGTCCAAGGGAAACACATGATTTAACTTCAAATCAATGCGAGGTAGTAGGTTTAGCTTCAAATCAATGCGAAACAAATGATTTAGCTTCAAATACTTGTGATAAACATGATTAAGCTTCAAACTGCATGCGAATCAAACGAGTTATATTGAAATCGGAGGGAAACACATGATTTACCTTCAAATAACTGCGGTTTAAATGAAATAGCTTCAAATGCAGGCGAAAAAAACGAGTTAGAATCAAACCCATGCGAAACACATGATTCAGCATCAAATCAATATGAAGTAGAAGGCTTAACTTCAAATCCATGCGAAACATGTGGTTTAGCTTCAAATTCTTGTGATAAACGGGATTTAGAGTCAACTGCATGCGAATCAAACGAGTTAGCTTCAAATTCAAGAGAAACACATGATTTAACTTCAAATCAATGCGAAGTAGAAGGCTTAGCTTCAAATCAATGCGAAACAAATGATTTAGCTTCAAATACTTGTGATAAACATGATTTAGAGTCAACTGCATGCGAATCAAACGAGTTAGCTTCAAATCCATGCGAAAAATATGATTTAACTTCAAATCAATGCGAAGTAATAAGCTTAGCTTCAAATCAATGCGAAGCAAACGGTTTAATTTCAAAAACTTGTGATATTGATAATTTAGCTTCAACTCAATGCGAGACAAACGAGTTAGCTTCAAATCCATGCGAAACACGTGATTTAACTTCCAATGCTTGCGATATAAATAAAGTAGTTTCAAATGCAGGCGAAACAATCGAGTAAGCTTCAAATCCATGCGAATCAAATGAGTTAGCTTCAAATCAATGCGAAGTAGAAGGCTTAGCTTCAAATCGAAGGGAATCACATGATTTAACTTCAAATCAATGCGAAGTAGAAGGCTTAGCTTCAAATCCATGCGAAACAAATGATTTACCTTCAAATACTTGCGGTTTAAATGAAATAGCTTCAAATGCAGGCGAAACAAACGAGTTAGCTTCAAGACCATGCGAAACACATGAGTTAGCTTCAAATCAATGCGAAGTAGAAGGCTTAGCTTCAAATTCATGCCAAACAAATGATTTACCTTCAAAAACCTGCGGTTTTATGAAATAACTTCAAATGCAGGCGAAACAAACGAGTTAGCTTTAAATCCATGGGAAACACAAGAGTTAGCTTCAAATCAATTCGAAGTAGGAGGCTTAGCTTCAAATCTGTGCGAAACAAATGGTTTGGATTCAGATACTTGTGATAAACATGATTTAGCTTCAACTGCATGCGATTCAAACGAATTAGCCTCAAATCCAAGGGAAACACATGATATTAACTTCAAATCAATGCGAAGTGGAAGGCTTAGCTTCAAATCCATGCGAAACAAATGATTTACCTTCAAATATCTGCGGTTTAAATGAAATAGCTTCAAATGCAGGCGAAACAAACGAGTTAGCTTCAAATCGATGCGATACACATGATTTAGCTTCAAATCAATACGAAGTAGTAGTCTTAGCTTCAAATCAATGCGAAACAAATGGTTTGGATTCAGATACTTGTGATAGACACGATTTAGAGTCAACTGCATGCGAATCAAACGAGTTAGCTTCAAATCCATGCGAAGCACATGAGTTAGCTTCAAATCAAATGCGAAGAAGAAGGCTTAGCTTCAAATCCATGTGAAACAAATGGTTTAGCTTCAAATACTTCTGATAAACACGATTTAGAGTCAATTGCATGCGAATGGAACGAGTTAGCTTCAAATCCCAGGGAAACACATGATTTAACTTCAAATCAATGCGAAGTAGGAGGCTTAGCTTCAAATCAATGCAAAACAAATAGTTTGGATTCAGATACTTGTGATCAAAATGATTTAGCTTCAACTGCATGCGAATCAAACGAGTTAGCTTCAAATTCAAGAGAAACACATGATTAAATTTCAAATCAATGCGAAGTAGAAGTCTTAGCATCAAATTCATGCGAAACAAATGATTATACCTTCAAATACTTGTGATAAACATGATTTAGCTTCAACTGCGTGCGAATCAAACGACTTAGCTTCAAATGCAAGGGAAACACATGATTTAACTTCAACTCAATGCGAAGTAGTAGGCTTAGCTTCAAATCAATGCGAAACAAATGTTTCGGGTTCAGATACTTGTAATAAACATGATTTAGCTTCAACTGCATGCGATTCAAACGAGTTAGCTTCAAATCCAAGGGAAACACATTATTTTACTTTAAATCAATACGAAGTAGTAGGTTTAGCTTCAATTCAATGCGAAACAAATGACTTAGCTTCAAATACTTGTGATAAACATGATTAAGCTTCAACTGCATGCGAATCAAACGAGTTATATTGAATCTGTGGGAAACACATGATTTACCTTCAAATACCTGCGGTTTAAATGAAATAGCTTCAAATGCAGGGGAAACTAACGAGTTAGCTTCAAATCCATGCGAAGCACATGAGTTAGCTTCAAATCAATGCGAAGTAGAAGGCTTAGCTTCAAATCCATGTGAAACAAATGGTTTAGCTTCAAATACTTCTGATAAACACGATTTAGAGTCAATTGCATGCGAATGGAACCAGTTAGCTTCAAATCCCAGGGAAGCACATGATTTAACTTCAAATCAATGCGAAGTAGGAGGCTTAGCTTCAAATCAATGCGAAACAAATGTTTTGGATTCAGATACTTGTGATCAAAATGATTTAGCTTCAACTGCGTGCGAATCAAACGACTCAGCTTCAAATCCAAGGGAAACACATGATTTAACTTCAAATCAATGCGAAGTAGTAGACTTAGCTTCAAATCAATGCGAAACAAATAGATTGGATTCAGATACTTGTGATCAAAATGATTTAGCTTCAACTGCATGCGAATCAAACGAGTTAGCTTCAAATTCAAGAGAAACACATGATTTAACTTGAAATCAATGCGAAGTAAAAGGCTTAGCTTCAGATCCATGCGAAACAAATGATTTCGCTTCAAATTCGTGTGAAATAGCGATATTAAACAAACGATTAAGCTTCAAATTTATGCGAAATAAACAATTTAGCTTCAGATTCATGCGAAATACACGAATTAGCTTTAAATCCACGCGAAACATACGATTTAGCTTCAATATCATGCGAAACACAAGATTTCGCATCAAATTCGTGCGAAATAGCGATTTTAAACAAACGATTTAGCTTCAAATTCATGCGAAATGAACAATTTAGCTTCAGATTCATCCGAAATACACGAATTAGCTTTAAATCAACGCGAAACATACGATATAGCTTCAATATCATGCGAACCACTCGATTTCGATTGAAATTCGTGCGAAATAGCGATTTTAAACAAACGATGTAGCTTCATGTGCATGCGAAATGAACAATTTAGCTTGAGATTCATGCGAAATACACGAATCAGCTTTAAATCAACGCGAAACATGCGATTTAGCTTCCATATAATGCGAAACACACGATTTCGATTGAAATTCGTGCGAAATAGCGATTTTAAACAAACGTTTTAGCTTCAAATGCATGCGAAATGAACAATTTAGCTTCAGATTCATGCGAAATACACGAATTAGCTTTAAATCAACGCGAAACATACGATTTAGCTTCAATATCATGCGAAACACACGATTTCGCTTCAAATTCGTGCGAAATAGTAATTGTAAACAAACGATTTAGCTTCAAATTCATGCGAAATGAATAATTTAACTTCAGATTCATACGAAATACACGAATTGGCTTAAATCTACGCGAAACATACGATTTAGATCCAATATCATGCGAAACACACGATTTCGATTGAAATTCGTGCGAAATAGCGATATTAAAAAAACGATTTAGCTTCAAATTTATGCGAAATGTACAATTTAGCTTCAGATTCGTGCGAAATACACGAATCAGCTTCAAATTCAAGCGAAACATACGATTTAGCTTGAATATCATGCGATATACACGATTTCGATTGAAATTCGTTCGAAATAGCGATATTAAACAAACGATTATGCTTCAAATTCATGCGAAATGAACAGTTTAGCTTCAGATTCATGCGAAATACACGAATTAGCTTTAAATCAACGCGAAACATACGATTTAGCTTCAATATCATGCGAAACACAAGATTTCGATTGAAATTCGTGCGAAATAGCGATTTTAAACAAACGATTTAGCTTCAAATGCATGCGAAATGAACAATTTAGCTTCAGATTCATGCGAAATACACGAATTAGCTTTAAATCAACGCGAAACATACGATTTAGCTTCAATATCATGCGAAACACACGATTTCGCTTCAAATTCGTGCGAAATAGCAATTGTAAGCAAACGATTTAGCTTCAAATTCATGCGAAATGAATAATTTAACTTCAGATTCATACGAAATACACGAATTGGCTTTAAATCTACGCGAAACATACGATTTAGATCCAATATCATGCGAAACACACGATTTCGATTGAAATTCGTGCGAAATAGCGATTTTAAATAATTGATTTTGCTTCAAATTCATGCTAAATGAACAGTTTAGCTTCAGATTCATGCGAAATACACGAATTAGCTTTAAATCCACGCGAAACATACGATTTAGCTTCAATATCATGCGAAACAAACGATTTCGCTTCAAATTCGTGAGAAATAACGATTTTAAATAATTGATTTAGCTTCAAATTTAAGCGAAATGAACAATTTAGCTTCAGATTCATGCGAAATACACGAATTAGCTTTAAATCAACGCGAAACATACGATTTAGCTTCATTATCATGCGAAACACACGATTTCGCTTCAAATTCGTGCGAAATAGCAATTGCAAACAAACGATTTAGCTTCAAATTCATGCGAAATGCATAATTTAACTTCAGATTCATACGAAATACACGAATTGGCTTTAAATCTACGCGAAACATACGATTTAGATCCAATATCATGCGAAACACACGATTTCGATTGAAATTCGTGCGAAATAGCGATTTTAAATAATTGATTTTGCTTCAAATTCATGCGAAATGAACAATTTAACTTCAGATTCATACGATATACACGAATCAGCTTCAAATTCACGCGAAACATACGATTTAGCTTCAATATCAAGCGAAACACACGATTTCGCTTCAAATTCGTGCGAAATAACGATTTTAAATAATTGATTTTGCTTCAAATTCATGCGAAATGATCAATTTAGCTTCAGATTCATACGAAATACACGAATTAACTTTAAATCAACGCGAAACGTACGATTTAGCTTCAATATCATACGAAACACACGATTGCGCTTTAAATTCGTGCGAAATAACAATTTTAAATAATCGATTTCGCTTCAAATTCATGCGAAATAAACAATTTAACTTCAGATTCATACGATATACACGAATCAGCTTCAAATTCACGCGAAACATACGATTTAGCTCCAATATCATGCGAAACACACGATTTCGCTTCAAAATCGTGCGAAATAACGATTTTAAATAATTGATTTTGCTTCAAATTCATGCGAAATGAACAGTTTAGCTTCAGATTCATGCGAAATACACGAATTAGCTTTAAATCAACGCGAAATATACGATTTAGCTTCAATATCATGCGAAACGCACGATTTCGCTTCAAATTCGTGTGAAATAGCGATATTAAACAAACGATTAAGCTTCAAATTTATGCGAAATAAACAATTTAGCTTCAGATTCATGCGAAATACACGAATTAGCTTTAAATCCACGCGAAACATACGATTTAGCTTCAATATCATGCGAAACACAAGATTTCGCATCAAATTCGTGCGAAATAGCGATTTTAAACAAACGATTTAGCTTCAAATTCATGCGAAATGAACAATTTAGCTTCAGATTCATCCGAAATACACGAATTAGCTTTAAATCAACGCGAAACATACGATATAGCTTCAATATCATGCGAACCACTCGATTTCGATTGAAATTCGTGCGAAATAGCGATTTTAAACAAACGATGTAGCTTCATATGCATGCGAAATGAACAATTTAGCTTGAGATTCATGCGAAATACACGAATCAGCTTCAAATTCACTCGAAACATACGATTTAGCTTGAATATCATGCGATATGCACGATGTCGATTGAAATTCGAGCGAAATAGCGATATTAAACAAACGATTTAGCTTCAAAATTATGAGAAATGAACAATTTAGCTTCAGATTCATGCGAAATACACGAATTAGCTTTAAATCCACGCGAAACATACGATTTAGCTTCAATATCATGCGAAACACAAGATTTCGCATCAAATTCGTGCGAAATAGCGATTTTAAACAAACGATTTAGCTTCAAATTCATGCGAAATGAACAATTTAGCTTCAGATTCATCCGAAATACACGAATTAGCTTTAAATCAACGCGAAACATACGATATAGCTTCAATATCATGCGAACCACTCGATTTCGATTGAAATTCGTGCGAAATAGCGATTTTAAACAAACCATGTAGCTTCAAATGCATGCGATATGAACAACTTAGCTTGAGATTCATGCGAAATACACGAATCAGCTTCAAATTCACGCGAAACATACGATTAGCTTCAATATCATACGAAACACACGATTTCGCTTCAAATTCGTGCGAAATAACGATTTTACATAATTGATTTTGCTTCAAATTCATGCGAAATGATCAATTTAGCTTCAGATTCATACGAAATACACGAATTGGCTTTAAATCAACGCGAAACATACGATATAGCTTCAACATCATGCGAAACACACGATTTCGATTGAAATTCGTGCGAAATGGCGATTTTAATCTAAATATTTAGCTTCAAATGCATGCGAAATGAACAATTTAGCTTCAGATTCATGCGAAATACACGAATTAGCTTTAAATCAACGCGAAACATACGATTTAGATCCAATATCTATCGAAACACACGATTTCGCTTCAAATTCGTGCGAAATAGCGATTTTAAACAAACGATTTAGTTTCAAATTCATGCGAAATGAACAACTTAGTTTCAGATTCATACGAAATACTCGAATTAGCTTTAAATCAACGCGAAACATACGATTTAGCTCCAATATCATGCGAAACACTCGATTTCGCTCCAAATTCGTGCAAAATAACGATTTTAAACAAACGATTTCGCTTCAAATTCGTGCGAAATAGCGATATTAAACAAACGATTTAGCTTCAAATTCATGCGAAATGAACAGTTTAGCTTCAGATTCATGCGAAATACACGAATTAGCTTTAAATCAACGCGAAACATACGATTTAGCTCCAATATCATGCGAAACACACGATTTCGCTTCAAATTCGTGCGAAATAGCGATTTCAAACAAACGATTTAGCTTCAAATTTATGCGAAATGAACAATTTAGCTTCAGATTCATGCGAAATACACGAATGAGCTTTAAATCAACGCGAAACATACAATTTTGCTCCAATATCATGCGAAACACACGATTTCGCTTCAAATGGATTTGAATCTAACTCGTTTGTTTCGTCTGCATTTGAAGCAATATCACTTATATCCCAAGTGTTTGAAGCTAAATCACTTGTTTCACATGGATTTGAAGCAAAACCTTCTACATCGTATAGAGTTGCAGCTAAATCATGTGTATCGCATGGATTTTGAAGCTAACTCGTTCGTTTCGCCTGCATTTGATGCAGTATCACTTATATCGCAAGTATCTGAAGCTAAATCATTTGTTTCGCATGGATTTGGCGCTAGCTCGTTTGTTTCTCCTGCATTTGAAGCTATATCACTTACATCGCAAGTATCTGAACCTAAATCATTTGTTTCGCATGGATTTGATGCTAAGCCTTCTACTTCGCATTGATTTGAAGCTAAATCATGTGTATCGCATGGATTTTGAAGCTAACTCGTTTGATTCGTCTGCATTCGAAACTATATCACTTATATCCCAAGTGTTTGAAGCTAAATCATTTGTTTAGCATGGATTTGAAGCTAAACCTTCTTCATCGCATTGATTTGAAGCTTAATCATGTGTTTCGCATGGATTTTAAGCTAAACCTTCTATATCGCATTTATTTGAAGCTAAATCATGTGTCTTGCTTGGATTTGAAGCTAAACCTTCTACATCGCATTGGTTTGTAGCTAAATCATGTGTTTCAGTTGTATTTGAAGCTAATTCGTTTGTTTCGTCTGCATTTGAAGCTACTTCACTTATATCGCAAGTATCTGATGTTAAATTGTTTGTGTCGCATGGATTTGAAGCTAAGTCTTCTACTTCGCATTGATTTGAAGCTAAATCATGTACATCCGCATGGATTTAGAAGCTAACTCGTTTCACTCGTCTGCATATGAAGCTGTATCACTTAAATCACAAGTGTTTGAAGCTAAATCATTCGTTTCGGATTGGGGTTGAAGCTAGGCCTTCTACTTCGCATTGATCTGAAGCTAAATCATGTGTTTCGAATGGATTTTTTGCTAACTCGTTTGTTTCGCCTGCATTTGAAGCTATATCACTTATATCCCAAGTCTTTGAAGCTAAATCATTTGATTCGAATGGATTTGTAGCTAAACCATCTACGTCACATTGCTTTGAAGCTAAATCATGTGTTTCGCTTCGATTTGAAGCTAAACCTTCTACATCGCATTGATTTGAAGCTAAACTTTCTACATCGCATTGATTTGAAGCTATATCATGTGTATCGCTTGGATTTGAAGCTAACTCGTTTCTTTCCCCTGCATTTGAAGATATATCACTTATATCGCAAGTATCTGATGCTAAATCATTTGTTTCGCATGGATTTGAATCAAAACCTTCTACATCGCATAGATTTGGAGCTAAATCATGTGTTTCGCATGGATTTGAAGCTAAGCCTTCTACATCGCATTGATTTGTAGCCAATCCATGTGTCTTCGCATTGATTTGGAAGCTAAGTCGTTTGTTTCCCCTGCATTTGATGCAAAATCACTTATATCGCAAGTATCTGAAGCTAAATCATTTGTATCGCATGGATTTGGTGCTAACTCGTTTGTTTCTCCTGCATTTGAAGCTATATCACTTATATCGCAAGTATCTGAACCTGAATCATTTGTTTCGCATGGATTTGATGCTAAGCCTTCTACTACGCATTGATTTGAAGCTAAATCATGTGTATCGCATGGATTTTGAAGCTAACTCGTTTGATTCGTCTGCATTTGAAGCTATATCACTTATATCCCAAGTGTTTGAAGCCAGATCATTTGATTCGAATAGATTTGAAGCTAAACCATCTACGCCACATTGCTTTGAAACTAAATCATGTGTTTCGCTTAGACTTGAACCTAAACCTTCTACATCGCATTGATTTGAAGCTTTGTCATGTGTTTCGCATAGATTTGAAGCTAACTCGTTTCTTTCCCCTGCATTTGAAGATATATCACTTATATCGCAAGTATCTGATGCTAAATCATTTGCTTCGCATGGATTTGAAGCAAAACCTTCTACATCGCATAGATTTGCAGCTAAATCATGTGTTTCGCATGGATTTGAAGCTAACTCATACGTTTCGATTGCATTTGATGCAATATCAATTATGTCGCAAGTATCTGAACCTAGATCATTTGTTTCGCATGGAATTGATGCTAAGCCTTCTACTTCGCATTGATTTGAAGCTAAATCATGTGTATCGCATGGATTTTGAAGCTAACTCGTTCGTTTCGCCTGCATTTGATGCAATATCACTTATATCGCAAGTATCTGAAGCTAAATCATTTGTTTCGCATGGATTTGGCGCTAGCTCGTTTGTTTCTCCTGCATTTGAAGCTATATCACTTACATCGCAAGTATCTGAACCTAAATCATTTGTTTCGCGTGGATTTGAAGCTAAGCCTTCTACTTCGCATTGATTTGAAGCTAAATCATGTGTATCCGCAAGGATTTAAAAGCTATATCGTTTGACTCGTATGCATATGAAGCTGTATCACTTAAATCACAAGTGTTTGAAGCTAAATCATGTGTTTCGCATGGATTTGAAGCTAAGCCTTCTACTTCGCATTGATTTGAAGCCAAACCATGTGTCTTCGCATTGATTTGGTAGCTAAGTCGTTTGTTTCCCCTGCATTTGAAGCCGTATCACTTACGTCGCAAGTATCTGATGCTAAATCATTTGATTCGAATAGATTTGAAGCTAAACCATCTACGTCACATTGCTTTGAAGCTAAATCATGTGTTTCGCTTAGATTTGAAGCTAAACCTTCTACATCGCATTGATTTGAAGCTTTGTCATGTGTTTCGCATAGATTTGAAGCTAACTCGTTTCTTTCCCCTGCATTTGAAGATATGTCACTTATATCGCAAGTATCTGATGCTAGATCATTTGCTTCGCATGGATTTGAACCTAAGCCTTCTACTTCTCATTGATTTGCAGCTAAATCATGTGTTTCGCATGGATTTGAAGCTAACTCGTTCGTTTCGCCTGCATTTGATGCAATATCACTTATATCGCAAGTATCTGAAGCTAAATCATTTGTTTCGCATGGATTTGGTGCTAACTTGTTTGTTTCTCCTTCATTTGAAGCTATATCACTTATATCGCAAGTATCTGAACCTAAATCATTTGTTTCGCATGGATTTGATGCTAAGCCTTCTACTTCGCATTGATTTGAAGCTAAATCATGTGTATCGCATGGATTTTGAAGCTGACTCGTTTGATTCGTCTGCATTTGAAGCTATATCACTTATATCCCAAGTGTTTGAAGCTAAATCATTTGATTCGAATAGACTTGAAGCTAAACCATCTACGTCACATTGCTTTGAAGCTAAATCATGTGTTTCGCTTAGATTTGAAGCTAAACCTTCTACATCGCATTGATTTGAAGCTTTGTCATGTGTTTCGCATAGATTTGAAGCTAACTCGTTTCTTTCCCCTGCATTTGAAGATATATCACTTATATCGCAAGTATCTGATGCTTAATCATTTGCTTCGCATGGATTTGAACCTAAGCCTTCTACTTCACATTGATTTGCAGTTAAATCATGTGTGTCGCATGGATTTGAGGCTAACTCTTTTGATTCGTCTGCATTTGAAGCTATATCATTTATATCCCAAGTGTTTCAAGCCAGATCATTTGATTCGAATAGATTTGAAGCTAAACCATCTACGTCACATTGCTTTGAAGCTAAATCATGTGTTTCGCTTGGATTTGAAGCTAATCCTTCTACTTCACATCGATTTGAAGCTAAATCACATGTTTCGCATGGATTTGAAGCTAACTCGTTTGTTTCGCTCACATTCGAAGGTAAAACATTTATATCGCAAGAATATGAAGCAATATCGTTCGTTTCCCATGGATTTGAAGATAAACCATCTACATCGCATTGATTTGAAGCTAAATCATGTGTTTCGTGTGGATATGAAGCTAACTCGTTTGTTTCGTCTGCATTTGAAGCTGTATCACTTATATCGCAAGTATCTGAATCTAATTCATTTTTGTCATATGGATTTGAAGCTAAATCTTCTACATAGCATTGATTTGAACCTTAGTCATGTGTTTTGCATGGTTTTGAAGCTAACTCGTTTGTTTCTCCTGCATTTGAATCTATATCACTTATATCACATGTATCAGAAGCTAAATCATTCGTTTCGCATGGATTTGAAGCTACATCTTCTACTCCGCATTCATTTGAAGCTAAATCATGTGTTCCGCTTGGATTTGTAGCTAACTCAGTTGTTTCGCACGCAGTTGAAGCTAAATCATGTATATCACAAGTATTTGAGGCTAAACCATTTGTTCCGCATAGATTTGAAGCTAAGTCTTCTACTCCGCATTCATTTGAAGCTAAATCATGTGTTCCGCTTGGATTTGAAGCTAACTCAGTAGTTTCGCATGCAGTTGAAGCTAAATCATGTATATCACAAGTATTTGAGGCTAAACCATTTGTTCCGCATAGATTTGAAGCTAAGTCTTCTACTTCGCATTGATTTCAAACTAAATCATGTGTTTCACATGGATTTGTAGCTAACTCGTTTGTTTCGCCTGCATTTGAAGCTATATCACTTATATTCGCAAGTATTTGAATCTAAATATTTCGTTTCGCGTGGATTTGAATCTAAGCCTTCTACTTCGAATTGATTTGAAGCTTAAACATGTGTTTTGCATGGATTTGTAGCTAACTCGTTTGTTTCGCCTGCACTTGAAGCTATATCATTTATAAGGCAAGTATTTGAATCTAAATCATGTGTTTCGCTTGGATTTGAAGCTAAACTCAGTTGTTTCCCATGCAGTTGAAGCTAAATCATGTATATCACAAGTATTTGAGTCTAAACCGTTTGTTCCGCAGAGATTTGAAGCTAAGTCTTCTACTCCGCATTCATTTGAAGCTAAATTATGTGTTTCGCTTGGTTTGAAGCTAACTCGTTTTTGTCGCCTGCATTTGAAGCTATATCATTTATAAGGCAAGTATTTGAAGCTAAATCATTCGTTTCGCATGGATTTGAAGCTAAGCCTTCTACTTAGCATTGATTTGAAGCTAAATCATTTGTTTCGCATGGAATTGAAGTTAACTGGTTTGTTTCGCCTGCAATTGAAGCTATATCATTTATATGGCAAGTATTTGAAGCTAAATCATGTGTTCCGCTTGGATTTGAAGCTAACTCAGTAGTTTCGCATGCAGTTGAAGCTAAATCATGTATATCACAAGTATTTGAGGCTAAACCATTTGTTCCGCATAGATTTGAAGCTAAGTCTTCTACTTCGCATTGATTTCAAGCTAAATCATGTGTTTCACGTGGATTTGAAGCTAACTCGTTTGTTTCGAATGCAGTGGAAGCTAAATCATGTTTATTACAAGAATCTGAATCTAAACCATTTCTTCCGCATTGATTTGAAGCTAAGCCTCCTACTTGGCACTGATTTGAAACTAAATCATGTGTTTCGCTTGGATTTAAAGCTAACTCGTTTGTTCCGCCTGCATTTGAAGCTATATCATTTATATCGCAAGCATTTGAAGCTAAACCATTCGTTTCGCATGGATTTGAAGCTAAGCCTTCTACTTCGCATTGATTTGAAGATAAATCATTTGTTTCGCATGGAATTGTAGTTGACTGGTTTGTTTCGCCTGCAATTGAAGCTATATCATTTATAAGGCAAGTATTTGAAGCTAAATCATGTGTTTCGCTTGGATTTGAAGCTAACTCGTTTGTTTCGCCTGTATTTGAAGCTATATCATTTATAAGGCAAGTATTTGAAGGTAAATCATTCGTTTCGCATGGATTTGAAGCTAAGTCTTCTACTCCGCATTCATTTGAAGCTAAATCATGTGTTTCGCTTGGATTTGAAGCTAACTCGTTTGTTTCGCCTGTATTTGAAGCTATATCATTTATAAGGCAAGTATTTGAAGGTAAATCATTCGTTTCGCATGGATTTGAAGCTAAGTCTTCTACTCCGCATTCATTTGAAGCTAAATCATGTGTTTCGCTTGGATTTGAAGCTAACTCGTTTGCGTCGCCTTCATTTGAAGCTATATCACTTATAAGGCAAGTATTTGAAGCTAAATCATTCGTTTCGCATGGATTTGAAGCTAAGCCTTCTACTTAGCATTGATTTGAAGCTAAATCATTTGTTTCGCATGGAATTGAAGTTAACTGGTTTGTTTCGCCTGCAATTGAAGCTATATCATTTATATGGCAAGTATTTGAAGCTAAATCATGTGTTCCGCTTGGATTTGAAGCTAACTCAGTAGTTTCGCATGCAGTTGAAGCTAAATCATGTATATCACAAGTATTTGAGGCTAAACCATTTGTTCCGCATAGATTTGAAGCTAAGTCTTCTACTTCGCATTGATTTCAAGCTAAATCATGTGTTTCACGTGGATTTGAAGCTAACTCGTTTCTTTCGCCTGCATTTGAAGCTATATCATTTATATCGCAAGTATCTGAAGCTAAACTATCTGTTTCGCATGGATTTGAAGCTAAGCCTTCTACTTTGCATTGATTTCAAATTAAATCATGTGTTTCGCATGGATTTGTAGCTAACTCGTTTCTTTCGCCTGCATTTGAAGCTATATCATTTGTATCGCAAGCATTTGAAGCTAAACCATTCGTTTCGCATGGATTTGAAGCTAAGCCTACTACGTTGCATTGATTGGAAGCTAAATCATGTGTTTCACATGGATCTGAAGCTAACTCGTTTGTTTCGCATGCAGTGGAAGCTAAATCATGTTTATCACAAGTATCTGAATCTAAACCATTTGTTTCGCATTGATTTGAAGATAAGCCTTCTACTTGGCACTGATTTGAAACTAAATCATGTGTTTCGCTTGGATTTAAAGCTAACTCGTTTGTTCCGCCTGCATTTGAAGCTATATCATTTATATCGCAAGTATTTGAAGCTAAACCATTCGTTTCGTATGGATTTGAAGCTAAGTCTTCTACTCCGCATTCATTTGAAGCTAAATCATGTGTTTCGCTTGGATTTGAAGCTATCTCGTTTGTTTCGCATGCAGTGGACGCTAAATCATGTTTATTACAAGTATCTGAATCTAAACCATTCCTTTCGCATTGATTTGAAGCTAAGCCTTCTACTTGGCACTGATTTGAAACTAAATCATGTGTTTCGCTTGGATTTAAAGCTAACTCGTTTGTTCCGCCTGCATTTGAAGCTATATCATTTATATCGCAAGTATTTGAAGCTAAACCATTCGTTTCGCATTGATTTGAAGCTAAGCCTTCTACTTGGCACTGATTTGAAACTAAATCATGTGTTTCGCTTGGATTTAAAGCTAACTCGTTTGTTCCGCCTGCATTTGAAGCTATATCATTTATATCGCAAGTATTTGAAGCTAAACCATTCGTTTCGTATGGATTTGAAGCTAAGTCTTCTACTCCGCATTCATTTGAAGCTAAATCATGTGTTTCGCTTGGATTTGAAGCTATCTCGTTTGTTTCGCCTGCATTTGAAGCTATATCATTTATAAGGCAAGTATTTGAATCTAATTCATTCGTTTCGCATGGATTTGAAGCTAAGCCTTCTACTTCGCATTGATTTGAAACTAAATCATGTGTTTCGCTTGGATTTGAAGCTAACTCGTTTGTTTCGCATGCAGTTGAAGCTAAATCATGTCTATCACAAGTATTTGTAGCTAATCCATTTGTTCCGCATGGATTAGAAGACAAGCCTTCTACTTCGCATTGATTTCAAGCTAAATCATGTGTTTCGCACGGATTTGTAGCTAACTCGTTTCTTTCGCCTGCATTTGAAGCTATATCATTTGTATCGCAAGCAATTGAAGCTAAACCATTCGGTTCGCATGGATTTGAAGCTAAGCCTTCTACTTCGCATTAATTTGAAAGTAAACCATGTGTTTCGCTTGGATTTGAAGCTAACTCGTTTGTTTCGCATGCATTTGAAGCTATATCATTTATATCGCAAGTATTTGAAGCTAAACCATTCGTTTCGTATGGATTTGAAGCTAAGTCTTCTACTCCGCATTCATTTGAAGCTAAATCATGTGTTTCGCTTGGATTTGAAGCTATCTCGTTTGTTTCGCCTGCATTTGAAGCTATATCATTTATAAGGCAAGTATTTGAATCTAATTCATTCGTTTCGCATGGATTTGAAGCTAAGCCTTCTACTTCGCATTGATTTGAAACTAAATCATGTGTTTCGCTTGGATTTGAAGCTAACTCGTTTGTTTCGCATGCAGTTGAAGCTAAATCATGTCTATCACAAGTATTTGTAGCTAATCCATTTGTTCCGCATGGATTAGAAGACAAGCCTTCTACTTCGCATTGATTTCAAGCTAAATCATGTGTTTCGCACGGATTTGTAGCTAACTCGTTTCTTTCGCCTGCATTTGAAGCTATATCATTTGTATCGCAAGCAATTGAAGCTAAACCATTCGGTTCGCATGGATTTGAAGCTAAGCCTTCTACTTCGCATTAATTTGAAAGTAAACCATGTGTTTCGCTTGGATTTGAAGCTAACTCGTTTGTTTCGCATGCAGAGGAAGCTAAATCATGTTTATCACAAGTATCTGAATCTAAACCATTTGTTCCGCATTGATTTGAAGCTAAGCTTTCTACTTCGCATTGATTTGAAGCTAAATCATGTGTTTCGCTTGGATTTGTAGCTAACTCAGTTGTTTCGCATGCAGTTGAAGCTAAATCATGTATATCACAAGTATTTGAGGCTAAACCATTTGTTCCGCATAGATTTGAAGCTAAGTCTTCTACTCCGCATTCATTTGAAGCTAAATCATGTCTTTCGCTTGGATTTGAAGCTAACTCGTTTGATTCACATGCAGTTGAAGCTAAATCATAAATATCTGAAGCTAAATAATTTGTTTCGCATGCAGTTGAAGTAGAATCATGATTATCACAAGTATTTGAAAATAAACCATTTGTTTCGCGTGGATTTGAAGCTAATCGTTCTTCTCCGCACTGATTTGAAGCTAAATCATGTGTTTTGCTTGAATTTGAAACTAACTCATTTCTTTCGCATGCAGTTGATCCTAAATCATGTATCTCAGAAGTATTAGAGGCTGAACCATATTTATCGCAAGGGTTTGAAGCTAAGACTTCTACTTCGCATTGAATTAAAGCTAAATCATGTGTTTCGCTTGGATTTGAAGCTAGCTCGTTTGTCTCGCAAGCAGTTGAAGCTGAATCATGAATATCACAAGTTTTTGAAGATAAACCATTCGTTTCGCATGGATTTGAAGCTAATCGTTCTACTTCGCATTAATTTAAACCTAAATCATGTGTTTCGTATAGATTTGAATATAACTCGTTTGTTTCGCCTTGCATTTGAAGCTATATCATTTATAAGGAAAGTATTTGAAGCTAAATCATTCGTTTCGCATGGATTTGAAGCTAAGCCTTTTACTTAGCATTGATTTGAAACTAAATCATTTGTTTCGCATGGAATTGAAGTTAACTGGTTTGTTTCGCCTGCAATTGAAGCTATATCATTTATAAGGCAAGTATTTGAAGCTAAATCATGTGTTCCGCTTGGATTTGAAGCTAACTCAGTAGTTTCGCATGCAGTTGAAGCTAAATCATGTATATCACAAGTATTTGAGGCTAAACCATTTGTTCCGCATAGATTTGAAGCTAAGTCTTCTACTTCGCATTGATTTCAAGCTAAATCATGTGTTTCACATGGATTTGTAGCTAACTCGTTTGTTTCGCCTGCATTTGAAACTATATCACTTATATTCGCAAGTATTTGAATCTAAATATTTCGTTTCGCATGGATTTGAATCTAAGCCTTCTACTTCGAATTGATTTGAAGCTTAAACATGTGCTTTGCATGGATTTGTAGCTAACTCGTTTGTTTCGCCTGCACTTGAAGCTATATCATTTATAAGGCAAGTATTTGAATCTAAATCATGTGTTTCGCTTGGATTTGAAGCTAACTCAGTTGTTTCGCATGCAGTTGAAGCTAAATCATGTATATCACAAGTATTTGAGGCTAAACCGTTTGTTCCGCATAGATTTGAAGCTAAGTCTTCTACTCCGCATTCATTTGAAGCTAAATCATGTGTTTCGCTTGGTTTTGAAGCTAACTCGTTTTTGTCGCCTGCATTTGAAGCTATATCATTTATAAGGCAAGTATTTGAAGCTAAATCATTCGTTTCGCATGGATTTGAAGCTAAGCCTTCTACTTAGCATTGATTTGAAGCTAAATCATGTGTTCCGCTTGGATTTGAAGCTAACTCAGTAGTTTCGCATGCAGTTGAAGCTAAATCATGTATATCACAAGTATTTGAGGCTAAACCATTTGTTCCGCATAGATTTGAAGCTAAGTCTTCTACTTCGCATTGATATCAAGCTAAATCATGTGTTTCACGTGGATTTGAAGCTAACTCGTTTGTTTCGCCTGCATTTGAAGCTATATCATTTGTATCGCAAGCATTTGAAGCTAATCCATTCGTTTCGCATGGATTTGAAGCTAAGCCTTCTACTTCGCATTAATTTGAAACTAAATCATGTGTTTCGCTTGGATTTGAAGCTAACTCGTTTGTTTCGAATGCAGTGGAAGCTAAATCATGTTTATTACAAGTATCTGAATCTAAACCATTTCTTCCGCATTGATTTGAAGCTAAGCCTTCTACTTGGCACTGATTTGAAACTAAATCATGTGTTTCGCTTGGATTTAAAGCTAACTCGTTTGTTCCGCCTGCATTTGAAGCTATATCATTTATATCGCTAGCATTTGAAGCTAAACCATTCGTTTCGCATGGATTTGAAGCTAAGCCTTCTACTTCGCATTGATTTGAAGATAAATCATTTGTTTCGCGTGGAATTGTAGGTGACTGGTTTGTTTCGCCTGCAATTGAAGCTATATCATTTATACGGCAAGTATTTGAAGCTAAATCATGTGTTTCGCTTGGATTTGAAGCTAACTCGTTTGTTTCGCCTGTATTTGAAGCTATATCATTTATAAGGCAAGTATTTGAAGGTAAATCATTCGTTTCGCATGGATTTGAAGCTAAGTCTTCTACTCCGCATTCATTTGAAGCTAAATCATGTGTTTCGCTTGGATTTGAAGCTAACTCGTTTGTTTCGCCTGCATTTGAAGCTATATCACTTATATTCGCAAGTATTTGAATCTAAATATTTCGTTTCGCATGGATTTGAATCTAAGCCTTCTACTTCGAATTGATTTGAAGCTTAAACATGTGTTTTGCATGGATTTGTAGCTAACTCGTTTGTTTCGCCTGCACTTGAAGCTATATCATTTATAAGGCAAGTATTTGAATCTAAATCATGTGTTTCGCTTGGATTTGAAGCTAACTCAGTTGTTTCCCATGCAGTTGAAGCTAAATCATGTATATCACAAGTATTTGAGGCTAAACCGTTTGTTCCGCATAGATTTGAAGCTAAGTCTTCTACTCCGCATTCATTTGAAGCTAAATCATGTGTTTCGCTTGGTTTTGAAGCTAACTCGTTTGTGTCGCATGCAGTGGAAACTAAATCATGTTTATTACAAGTATCTGAATCTAAACCATCTCTTTCGCATTGATTTGATGCTAAGCCTTATACTTCGCACTGATTTGAAACTAAATCATGTGTTTCGCTTGGATTTAAAGCTAACTCGTTTGTTCCGTCTGCATTTTAAGATATATCATTTATATCGCAAGCATTTGAAGCTAAACCATTCGTTTCGCATGTATTTGAAGCTAAGCCTTCTGCTTCGCATTGATTTGAAGCTAAATCATGTGTTTCGCTTGGATTTGTAACTAACTCGTATGTTTCGCCTGCCTTTTAAGCTATATCATTTATAAGGCAAGTATTTTGAAGCTAAATCATTCGTTTCGCATGGATTTGAAGCTAAGCCTACTACTTCGCATTGATATGAAGCTAAATCATTTGTTTCGCATGGATTTGAAGCTAACTCGTTTCTTTCGCCTGCATTTGAAGCTATATCATTTATATCGCAAGTATCTGAAGCTAAACTATCTGTTTCGCATGGATTTGAAGCTAAGCCTTCTACTTTGCATTGATTTCAAATTAAATCATGTGTTTCGCATGGATTTGTAGCTAACTCGTTTCTTTCGCCTGCATTTGAAGCTATATCATTTGTATCGCAAGCATTTGAAGCTAAACCATTCGTTTCGCATGGATTTGAAGCTAAGCCTACTACGTTGCATTGATTGGAAGCTAAATCATGTGTTTCACATGGATCTGAAGCTAACTCGTTTGTTTCGCATGCAGTGTAAGCTAAACCATGTTTATCACAAGTATCTGAATCTAAACCATTTGTTTCGCATTGATTTGAAGATAAGCCCTCTACTTGGCACTGATTTGAAACTAAATCATGTGTTTCGCTTGGATTTAAAGCTAACTCGTTTGTTCCGCCTGCATTTGAAGCTATATCATTTATATCGCAAGTATTTGAAGCTAAACCATTCGTTTCGTATGGATTTGAAGCTAAGTCTTCTACTCCGCATTCATTTGAAGCTAAATCATGTGTTTCGCTTGGATTTGAAGCTATCTCGTTTGTTTCGCATGCAGTGGACGCTAAATCATGTTTATTACAAGTATCTGAATCTAAACCATTCCTTTCGCATTGATTTGAAGCTAAGCCTTCTACTTGGCACTGATTTGAAACTAAATCATGTGTACGCTTGGATTTAAAGCTAACTCGTTTGTTCCGCCTGCATTTGAAGCTATATCATTTATATCGCAAGTATTTGAAGCTAAACCATTCGTTTCGCATTGATTTGAAGCTAAGCCTTCTACTTGGCACTGATTTGAAACTAAATCATGTGTTTCGCTTGGATTTAAAGCTAACTCGTTTGTTCCGCCTGCATTTGAAGCTATATCATTTATATCGCAAGTATTTGAAGCTAAACCATTCGTTTCGTATGGATTTGAAGCTGAGTCTTCTACTCCGCATTCATTTGAAGCTAAATCATGTGTTTCGCTTGGATTTGAAGCTATCTCGTTTGTTTCGCCTGCATTTGAAGCTATATCATTTATAAGGCAAGTATTTGAATCTAATTCATTCGTTTCGCATGGATTTGAAGCTAAGCCTTCTACTTCGCATTGATTTGAAACTAAATCATGTGTTTCGCTTGGATTTGAAGCTAACTCGTTTGTTTCGCATGCAGTTGAAGCTAAATCATGTCTATCACAAGTATTTGTAGCTAATCCATTTGTTCCGCATGGATTAGAAGACAAGCCTTCTACTTCGCATTGATTTCAAGCTAAATCATGTGTTTCGCACGGATTTGTAGCTAACTCGTTTCTTTCGCCTGCATTTGAAGCTATATCATTTGTATCGCAAGCAATTGAAGCTAAACCATTCGGTTCGCATGGATTTGAAGCTAAGCCTTCTACTTCGCATTAATTTGAAAGTAAACCATGTGTTTCGCTTGGATTTGAAGCTAACTCGTTTGTTTCGCATGCAGAGGAAGCTAAATCATGTTTATCACAAGTATCTGAAGCTAAACTATCTGTTTCGCATGGATTTGAAGCTAAGCCTTCTACTTTGCATTGATTTCAAATTAAATCATGTGTTTCGCATGGATTTGTAGCTAACTCGTTTCTTTCGCCTGCATTTGAAGCTATATCATTTGTATCGCAAGCATTTGAAGCTAAACCATTCGTTTCGCATGGATTTGAAGCTAAGCCTTCTACGTTGCATTGATTGGAAGCTAAATCATGTGTTTCACATGGATCTGAAGCTAACTCGTTTGTTTCGCATGCAGTGGAAGCTAAATCATGTTTATCACAAGTATCTGAATCTAAACCATTTGTTTCGCATTGATTTGAAGATAAGCCTTCTACTTGGCACTGGTTTGAAACTAAATCATGTGTTTCGCTTGGATTTAAAGCTAACTCGTTTGTTCCGCCTGCATTTGAAGCTATATCATTTATATCGCAAGTATTTGAAGCTAAACCATTCGTTTCGTATGGATTTGAAGCTAAGTCTTCTACTCCGCATTCATTTGAAGCTAAATCATGTGTTTCGCTTGCATTTGAAGCTATGTCGTTTGTTTCGCATGCAGTGGACGCTAAATCATGTTTATTACAAGTATCTGAATCTAAACCATTCCTTTCGCATTGATTTGAAGCTAAGCCTTCTACTTGGCACTGATTTGAAACTAAATCATGTGTTTCGCTTGGAATTAAAGCTAACTCGTTTGTTCCGCCTGCATTTGAAGCTATATCATTTATATCGCAAGTATTTGAAGCTAAACCATTCGTTTCGCATTGATTTGAAGCTAAGCCTTCTACTTGGCACTGATTTGAAACTAAATCATGTGTTTCGCTTGGATTTAAAGCTAACTCGTTTGTTCCGCCTGCATTTGAAGCTATATCATTTATATCGCAAGTATTTGAAGCTAAACCATTCGTTTCGTATGGATTTGAAGCTAAGTCTTCTACTCCGCATTCATTTGAAGCTAAATCATGTGTTTCGCTTGGATTTAAAGCTATCTCGTTTGTTTCGCCTGCATTTGAAGCTATATCATTTATAAGGCAAGTATTTGAATCTAATTCATTCGTTTCGCATGGATTTGAAGCTAAGTCTTCTACTTCGCATTGATTTGAAACTAAATCATGTGTTTCGCTTGGATTTGAAGCTAACTCGTTTGTTTCGCATGCAGTTGAAGCTAAATCATGTCTATCACAAGTATTTGTAGCTAATCCATTTGTTCCGCATGGATTAGAAGACAAGCCTTCTACTTCGCATTGATTTCAAGCTAAATCATGTGTTTCGCACGGATTTGTAGCTAACTCGTTTCTTTCGCCTGCATTTGAAGCTATATCATTTGTATCGCAAGCAATTGAAGCTAAACCATTCGGTTCGCATGGATTTGAAGCTAAGCCTTCTACTTCGCATTAATTTGAAAGTAAACCATGTGTTTCGCTTGGATTTGAAGCTAACTCGTTTGTTTCGCATGCAGAGGAAGCTAAATCATGTTTATCACAAGTATCTGAATCTAAACCATTTGTTCCGCATTGATTTGAAGCTAAGCTTTCTACTTCGCATTGATTTGAAGCTAAATCATGTGTTTCGCTTGGATTTGTAGCTAACTCAGTTGTTTCGCATGCAGTTGAAGCTAAATCATGTATATCACAAGTATTTGAGGCTAAACCATTTGTTCCGCATAGATTTGAAGCTAAGTCTTCTACTCCGCATTCATTTGAAGCTAAATCATGTCTTTCGCTTGGATTTGAAGCTAACTCGTTTGATTCACATGCAGTTGAAGCTAAATCATAAATATCTGAAGCTAAATAATTTGTTTCGCATGCAGTTGATGTAGAATCATGAATATCACAAGTATTTGAAAATAAACCATTTGTTTCGCGTGGATTTGAAGCTAATCGTTCTACTCCGCACTGATTTGAAGCTAAATCATGTGTTTTGCTTGAATTTGAAACTAACTCATTTCTTTCGCATGCAGTTGATCCTAAATCATGTATCTCAGAAGTATTAGAGGCTGAACCATATTTATCGCAAGGATTTGAAGCTAAGACTTCTACTTCGCATTGAATTAAAGCTAAATCATGTGTTTCGCTTGGATTTGAAGCTAGCTCGTTTGTTTCGCAAGCAGTTGAAGCTGAATCATGAATATCACAAGTTTTTGAAGATAAACCATTCGTTTCGCATGGATTTGAAGCTAATCGTTCTACTTCGCATTAATTTAAAGCTAAATCATGTGTTTCGTATAGATTTGAATATAACTCGTTTGTTTCGCCTTGCATTTGAAGCTATATCATTTATAAGGAAAGTATTTGAAGCTAAATCATTCGTTTCGCATGGATTTGAAGCTAAGCCTTTTACTTAGCATTGATTTGAAACTAAATCATTTGTTTCGCATGGAATTGAAGTTAACTGGTTTGTATCGCCTGCAATTGAAGCTATATCATTTATATGGCAAGTATTTGAAGCTAAATCATGTGTTTCGCTTGGATTTGAAGCTAACTCAGTAGTTTCGCATGCAGTTGAAACAAAATCATGTATATCACAAGTATTTGAGGCTAAACCATTTGTTCCGCATAGATTTGAAGCTAAGTCTTCTACTTCGCATTGATTTCAAGCTAAATCATGTGTTTCGCATGGATTTGAAGCTAACTCGTTTGTTTCGCCGGCATTGAAGCTATATCATTTATATCGCAAGTATTTGAAGCTAAATCATTCGTTTCGCATGGATTTGAAGCTAAGCCTTCTACTTCGCATTGATTTGAAGCTAAATCATGTGTTTCGCTTGGATTTGTAGCTAACTCAGATGTTTCGCATGCAGTTGAAGCTAAATCATGTATATCACAAGTATTTGAGGCTAAACCATTTGTTCCGCATAGATTTGAAGCTAAGTCTTCTATTCCGCATTCATTTGAAGCTAAATCATGTGTTTCGCTTGGATCTGAAACTATCACGTTTGTTTCGCATGCAGTTGAAGCTAAATCATGTATATCACATGTATTTGAAGCTAAACCATTTGTTCTGCCTGGATTTGAAGCTAAGCCTTCTACTTGGCATTGATTTGAAGCTAAATAATGTGTATCACATGGATTTGTAGCTTACTCATTTGTTTCGCTGCGTTGAAGCTGTATCACTTATATCGCAAGTATTTGAATCTAAATAATTTGTTTCGCATGAATTTGAAGCTATACTTTCCACATCGCATTGATTTGTAGCTAAATCATGTGTTTCGCTTGGATTTGAAGCTAACTCGTTTGTTTCGCCTGTATTTGAAGCTATATCATTTATAAGGCAAGTATTTGAAGGTAAATCATTCGTTTCGCATGGATTTGAAGCTAAGTCTTCTACTCCGCATTCATTTGAAGCTAAATCATGTGTTTCGCTTGGATTTGAAGCTAACTCGTTTGTGCCGCCTTCATTTGAAGCTATATCACTTATAAGGCAAGTATTTGAAGCTAAATCATTCGTTTCGCATGGATTTGAAGCTAAGCCTTCTACTTAGCATTGATTTGAAGCTAAATCATTTGTTTCGCATGGAATTGAAGTTAACTGGTTTGTTTCGCCTGCAATTGAAGCTATATCATTTATATGGCAAGTATTTGAAGCTAAATCATGTGTTCCGCTTGGATTTGAAGCTAACTCAGTAGTTTCGCATGCAGTTGAAGCTAAATCATGTATATCACAAGTATTTGAGGCTAAACCATTTGATCCGCATAGATTTGAAGCTAAGTCTTCTACTTCGCATTGATTTCAAGCTAAATCATGTGTTTCACGTGGAATTGAAGCTAACTCGTTTGTTTCGCCTGCATTTGAAGCTATATCATTTGTATCGCAAGCATTTGAAGCTAATCCATTCGTTTCGCATGGATTTGAAGCTAAACCTTCTACTTCGCATTAATTTGAAACTAAATCATGTGTTTCGCTTGGATTTGAAGCTAACTCGTTTGTTTCGAATGCAGTGGAAGCTAAATCATGTTTATTACAAGTATCTGAATCTAAACCATTTCTTCCGCATTGATTTGAAGCTAAGCCTTCTACTTGGCACTGATTTGAAACTAAATCATGTGTTTCGCTTGGATTTAAAGCTAACTCGTTTGTTCCGCCTGCATTTGAAGCTATATCATTTATATCGCTAGCATTTGAAGCTAAACCATTCGTTTCGCATGGATTTGAAGCTAAGCCTTCTACTTCGCATTGATTTGAAGATAAATCATTTGTTTCGCGTGGAATTGTAGTTGACTGGTTTGTTTCGCCTGCAATTGAAGCTATATCATTTATAAGGCAAGTATTTGAAGCTAAATCATGTGTTTGGCTTGGATTTGAAGCTAACTCGTTTGTTTCGCCTGTATTTGAAGCTATATCATTTATAAGGCAAGTATTTGAAGGTAAATCATTCGTTTCGCATGGATTTGAAGCTAAGTCTTCTACTCCGCATTCATTTGAAGCTAAATCATGTGTTTCGCTTGGATTTGAAGCTAACTCGTTTGTTTCGCCTGCATTTGAAGCTATATCACTTATATTCGCAAGTATTTGAATCTAAATATTTCGTTTCGCATGGATTTGAATCTAAGCCTTCTACTTCGAATTGATTTGAAGCTTAAACATGTGTTTTGCATGGATTTGTAGCTAACTCGTTTGTTTCGCCTGCACTTGAAGCTATATCATTTATAAGGCAAGTATTTGAATCTAAATCATGTGTTTCGCTTGGATTTGAAGCTAACTCAGTTGTTTCCCATGCAGTTGAAGCTAAATCATGTATATCACAAGTATTTGAGGCTAAACCGTTTGTTCCGCATAGATTTGAAGCTAAGTCTTCTACTCCGCATTCATTTGAAGCTAAATCATGTGTTTCGCTTGGTTTTGAAGCTAACTCGTTTGTGTCGCCTGCATTTGAAGCTATATCATTTATAAGGCAAGTATTTGAAGCTAAATCATTCGTTTCGCATGGATTTGAAGCTATCTCGTTTGTTCCGCCTGCATTTTAAGATATATCATTTATATCGCAAGCATTTGAAGCTAAACCATTCGTTTCGCATGTATTTGAAGCTAAGCCTTCTGCTTCGCATTGATTTGAAGCTAAATCACGTGTTTCGCTTGGATTTGTAGCTAACTCGTATGTTTCGCCAGCCTTTAAAGCTATATCATTTATAAGGCAAGTATTTTGAAGCTAAATCATTCGTTTCGCATGGATTTGAAGCTAAGCCTACTACTTCGCATTGATATGAAGCTAAATCATTTGTTTCGCATGGATTTGAAGCTAACTCGTTTCTTTCGCCTGCATTTGAAGCTATAACATTTATATCGCAAGTATCTGAAGCTAAACTATCTGTTTCGCATGGATTTGAAGCTAAGCCTTCTACTTTGCATTGATTTCAAATTAAATCATGTGTTTCGCATGGATTTGTAGCTAACTCGTTTCTTTCGCCTGCATTTGAAGCTATATCATTTGTATCGCAAGCATTTGAAGCTAAACCATTCGTTTCGCATGGATTTGAAGCTAAGCCTTCTACTTGGCACTGATTTGAAACTAAATCATGTGTTTCGCTTGGATTTAAAGCTAACTCGTTTGTTCCGCCTGCATTTGAAGCTATATCATTTATATCGCAAGTATTTGAAGCTAAACCATTCGTTTCGTATGGATTTGAAGCTAAGCCTTCTACTTCGCATTGATTTGAAGATAAATCATTTGTTTCGCATGGATTTGTAGTTAACTGGTTTGTTTCGCCTGCAATTGAAGCTATATCATTTATAAGGCAAGTATTTGAAGCTAAATCATGTGTTTCGCTTGGATTTGAAGCTAACTCGTTTGTTTCGCCTGTATTTGAAGCTATATCATTTATAAGGCAAGTATTTGAAGGTAAATCATTCGTTTCACATGGATTTGAAGCTAAGTCTTCTACTCCGCATTCATTTGAAGCTAAATCATGTGTTTCGCTTGGATTTGAAGCTATCTCGTTTGTTTCGCATGCAGTGGACGCTAAATCATGTTTATTACAAGTATCTGAATCTAAACCATTCGTTTCGCATTGATTTGAAGCTAAGCCTTCTACTTGGCACTGATTTGAAACTAAATCATGTGTTTCGCTTGGATTTAAAGCTAACTCGTTTGTTCCGCCTGCATTTGAAGCTATATCATTTATATCGCAAGTATTTGAAGCTAAACCATTCGTTTCGTATGGATTTGAAGCTAAGTCTTCTACTCCGCATTCATTTGAAGCTAAATCATGTGTTTCGCTTGGATTTGAAGCTATCTCGTTTGTTTCGCCTGCAATGAAGCTATATCATTTATAAGACAAGTATTTGAATCTAATTCATTCGTTTCGCATGGATTTGAAGCTAAGCCTTCTACTTCGCATTGATTTGAAACTAAATCATGTGTTTCGCTTGGATTTGAAGCTAACTCGTTTGTTGCGCATGCAGTTGAAGCTAAATCATGTCTATCACAAGTATTTGTAGCTAATCCATTTGTTCCGCATGGATTAGAAGACAAGCCTTCTACTTCGCATTGATTTCAAGCTAAATCATGTGTTTCGCACGGATTTGTAGCTAACTCGTTTCTTTCGCCTGCATTTGAAGCTATATCATTTGTATCGCAAGCAATTGAAGCTAAACCATTCGGTTCGCATGGATTTGAAGCTAAGCCTTCTACTTCGCATTAATTTGAAAGTAAACCATGTGTTTCGCTTGGATTTGAAGCTAACTCGTTTGTTTCGCATGCAGAGGAAGCTAAATCATGTTTATCACAAGTATCTGAATCTAAACCATTTGTTCCGCATTGATTTGAAGCTAAGCTTTCTACTTCGCATTGATTTGAAGCTAAATCATGTGTTTCGCTTGGATTTGTAGCTAACTCAGTTGTTTCGCATGCAGTTGAAGCTAAATCATGTATATCACAAGTATTTGAGGCTAAACCATTTGTTCCGCATAGATTTGAAGCTAAGTCTTCTACTCCGCATTCATTTGAAGCTAAATCATGTCTTTCGCTTGGATTTGAAGCTAACTCGTTTGATTCACATGCAGTTGAAGCTAAATCATAAATATCTGAAGCTAAATAATTTGTTTCGCATGCAGTTGAAGTAGAATCATGAATATCACAAGTATTTGAAAATAAACCATTTGTTTCGCGTGGATTTGAAGCTAATCGTTCTACTCCGCACTGATTTGAAGCTAAATCATGTGTTTTGCTTGAATTTGAAACTAACTCATTTCTTTCGCATGCAGTTGATCCTAAATCATGTATCTCAGAAGTATTAGAGGCTGAACCATATTTATCGCAAGGATTTGAAGCTAAGACTTCTACTTCGCATTGAATTAAAGCTAAATCATGTGTTTCGCTTGGATTTGAAGCTAGCTCGTTTGTTTCGCAAGCAGTTGAAGCTGAATCATGAATATCACAAGTTTTTGAAGATAAACCATTCGTTTCGCATGGATTTGAAGCTAATCGTTCTACTTCGCATTAATTTAAAGCTAAATCATGTGTTTCGTATAGATTTGAATATAACTCGTTTGTTTCGCCTTGCATTTGAAGCTATATCATTTATAAGGAAAGTATTTGAAGCTAAATCATTTGTTTCGCATGGATTTGAAGCTAAGCCTTTTACTTAGCATTGATTTGAAACTAAATCATTTGTTTCGCATGGAATTGAAGTTAACTGGTTTGTATCGCCTGCAATTGAAGCTATATCATTTATATGGCAAGTATTTGAAGCTAAATCATGTGTTTCGCTTGGATTTGAAGCTAACTCAGTAGTTTCGCATGCAGTTGAAACAAAATCATGTATATCACAAGTATTTGAGGCTAAACCATTTGTTCCGCATAGATTTGAAGCTAAGTCTTCTACTTCGCATTGATTTCAAGCTAAATCATGTGTTTCGCATGGATTTGAAGCTAACTCGTTTGTTTCGCCGGCATTGAAGCTATATCATTTATATCGCAAGTATTTGAAGCTAAATCATTCGTTTCGCATGGATTTGAAGCTAAGCCTTCTACTTCGCATTGATTTGAAGCTAAATCATGTGTTTCGCTTGGATTTGTAGCTAACTCAAATGTTTCGCATGCAGTTGAAGCTAAATCATGTATATCACAAGTATTTGAGGCTAAACCATTTGTTCCGCATAGATTTGAAGCTAAGAGTTCTATTCCGCATTCATTTGAAGCTAAATCATGTGTTTCGCTTGGATTTGTAGCTAACTCAGATGTTTCGCATGCAGTTGAAGCTAAATCATGTATATCACAAGTATTTGAGGCTAAACCATTTGTTCCGCATAGATTTGAAGCTAAGTCTTCTATTCCGCATTGATTTGAAGCTTAATCATTTGTTTCGCATGGATCTGAAACTATCACGTTTGATTCGCATGCAGTTGAAGCTAAATCATGTATATCACATGTATTTGAAGCTAAACCATTTGTTCTGCCTGGATTTGAAGCTAAGCCTTCTACTTGGCATTGATTTGAAGCTAAATAATGTGTATCACATGGATTTGTAGCTTACTCATTTGTTTCGCTGCGTTGAAGCTGTATCACTTATATCGCAAGTATTTGAATCTAAATAATTTGTTTCGCATGAATTTGAAGCTATACTTTCCACATCGCATTGATTTGTAGCTATATCATGTGTTTCGCTTGGACTTGAAGCTAACTCGTTTGTTCCGCATGCAGTAGAAGCTAAATCATGTACAGCACAAATGATTGTAGCTAAACCATTTGTGTGGCATGGATTTGAAGCTAAGCCTTCTACTTCGTATTGATTTGAAGCTAAATCATATGTTTCGCTTGGATTGGAAGCTAACTCGTTTGTTTCGCATGCAGTCGAAGCTAAATCATGTATATCACAAGTATTTGAAGCTGGTCCAGTTGTTTCGCGCAGCTCCAAATCCATGCGAAACAAATGATTTAGCTTCAAAACAATACAACGTAGAAGGCTTAGCTTCAAATCCATGCGGAACAAATGATTTAGCTTCAAATACTTGTGATATATGTGATATAGATTCAACTGCAGGAGTAACAAACGAAATAGCTTCAAATCCATGCGAAACATATGATTTAGCTTCAAACACTTGTGATATAAGTGATATATCTTCAAATGCAGGCGAAACACACGAGTTAGCTTCAATCAAAACGAAACAGATGATTTAGCTTTAAATCCATACGAAACGCGTGATTTGGCTTCAAATTCATACGAAATACATGGTTTAGATACAAATACTTGTGATATACATAATTTAGATTCAACTGCATGCGAAACAAAAGTGTTAGCCTCAAATCCAAGCGAAACACATGATTTAGCTTCAAATCAATGAGAAGTAGAAGACGTATCTTCAAATCCATGCGGCACAAATTATTTAGCTTCAAATACTAGCGATATAAATGATATAGGTTCAATTGCATGCGAAACAAACTAGTGAGCTTCAAATCCAAGCGAAACACATGATTTAGCATCAAATCAATGCGAAGTATATGGCGTAGCTACAAATCCGTGCGAAACACATGGTTTAGCTTCACATACTTGCGATATACATGATTTAGCTTCAACTGCATGCGAAACATACGAGTTAGCTTCAAATCCATGCGAAACACATGATTTATCTGCAAATCAATGCGATGTAGAAGGTTTAGCTTCAAATCAATGCGATACACTAGATTTAGCTTCAAATCATTGCGATGTAGAAGGTTCTGCTTCAAATCCATACGACACATATGATTTAGCTTCAAATACTTATGATATAAGTGATGTAACTTCAAATGCTGGAGGAACAAACGAGGTAGCTACAATTCCATGCGAAACAAATGATTTAGCTTCAAATAAATGCGAAGTAGAAGGCTTAGCTTTAAATTCATGCGAAACAAATGGTTTAGCTACAAATACTTGTGATATACATTATTTAGCTACAACTCCATGCGAAACAAATGAGTTAGCATCAAATCCATGCGAAACACATGATTAGGATTCAAATCAATGCGATATAGATGGTTTGCTAAAAATCCATGCGATACACAAGATTTAGCTTCAAATTAATGCGATGTAGTAGATTCAGCGTCAAATCTATGCGATATAAGTGATATACCTTCAAAAGCAGGAGGAACAAACGAGGTAGCTTCAATTCCACACGAAACAAATGATTTAGCTTCAAATCAATGCGAAGTAGAAGGCGTAGCTTCAAATCCATGCGAAACAAATGGTTTAGCTACAAATACTTGTGATATACATTATTTAGCTACAACTGCATGCGAAATGAACGAGTTAGCTTCAAATCCATGCGAAACACACGATTTAGCTTCAAATCAACGCGATGTAGAAGGTTTAGCTTCAAATCCAAGCGAAACACATGATTTAGCTTCAAATACTTGCGATATAAGTGATCTAGCTTCAAATACAGGCGAAACGAACGACTTAGCTTCGAATCCATGCGAAACACATGATTCAGTTGCAAATCAATGCGATGTAGAAGGTTCAGCTTCAAGTCCATACGAAACAAATGGTTTAGCTTCGACTACTTGTGATATACATGATTTAGCTTCAACTGCATGCGAAACAAGCGATTTAGCTTCAAATACATGCGAAATACATGATTTAGCTTCAAATGAATGCGATGTAGAAGGTTTAGCTTCAAATCGATGCGAAACGAATGATTTAGCTTCAAATACTTGCGATATAAGTGATATAGCTTCAAATGCAGATGAAACAAAGGAGTTAGCTTAAAATCCATGCGAAACACATGATTGTGATTCAAAACAATGCGAAGATGAAGGCTTAGCATCTAATCCATGCGAAATAAATGAGTTACCATCAAATACTTGCGATATAAATGAAATAGCTTCAAATCTATGCAAAACAAATGATTTAGCACAGGAACTTGCGACATGAGTGATATAGCTTCAAATGCAGGGGAAACAAACGTGTTAGCTCCAAATCTAAGCGAAACAAATGATTTAGCTTCAACTCAATGCGCAGTAGAAAGCTTAGATTCAAATCCATGCGAAACACATGATTTGGATTCAAATCAATGAGAAGTAGAAGGCATAGCTTAAAATACATGAGAGGTAATTGATTTAGCTTCAGATAGTTGCGATATAAGTGATATAGCTTCAAATGCAGGGGAAACAAACGAGTTAGCACCAAATCCATGCAAAACACATGATTATGCTTCCCGAGAAACAATTGGTTTAGCATCAAATATTTGTGATACACATGATTTAGCTCCAACTGTATGCGAAACAAACGAGGTAGCTTCAAATACAAGTGAGACACATGATTTATGATCAAATTAATGCGAAGTAGAAGGCTTAGCTTCCAATCCAAGCGAAACACATGATATAGCTTCAAATCAATGCGAAGTAGAAGGATTAGCTTCAAATCCGTGCGGAAAAAACAATTGAACTTCAAACACTTCGGATATGGGTGATATAGCTTCAGCTGCATGCGAAACAAACGAGTTGGCTTTAAATCCATGCAAAACACATGATTAAGTAGCAAATCAATGCGATGTAGAAGGTTTAGCTTCAAATCCATGCGAAACATATGATATAGCTTCAAATCAATGCGAAGCAGAAGGCTTGGCTTCAAATCAATCCGAAACAAATTGCTTAGCTTCAAATACTTGTGATATACATGATATAGCTTTAAATGCAGGCGGAACAAACGAGTTAGCTTCAAATACGTGCGAAACACATGATTATGCTTCAAATCAATGCGAAGTGGAATGCTTAACTTCAATTCCATGCCAATCAAAAGGTTTAGCTTCAAATACTTGTGATATACATAATTTGGCTTGAACTGCAGTCGTAATAAACGAGTTTGCTTCAAATCCAAGCAAAACACATGATTTAGCTTCAAATCAATGCGATGTAGAAGGATTAGCTTCAAATCCGTGCGGAACAAACGATTGAACATCAAACACTTCGGATATAGGTGATATAGCTTCAGCTGCATGCGAATCAAAGTAGTTAGCTTCAAGTCCATTCGAAACACATGATTTAGCTGCAAATCAATGCCATGTAGAAGGTTTAACTTCAAATCCATGCGAAACAAATGATTTAGCATCAGATACTTGTTATATAAGTATAGCTTCAAATGCAGGGGAAACAAACGAGATAGCTTCAAATCCAAGCGAAGCACATGATTTAGCTTCAAATCAAAGGGATGTAGAAGGTTTAGCTTCAAATCCATGGGAAACAAATGATTTAGCTACAGATGCTGGCGATATAAGTGATATAGCTTCAAATGCTGACGAAACAAACGGGTTAGCTTCAACTCCATGCCAAACATATGATTTAGCTTCAAATCAATAAGATGTAGCAGGTTTAGGTTGAAATCAATGCGATGTAGAAGGTTTAACTTCACATTCATGCGACACAAATGATTTAGCGTCAGATACTTGCGATATAAGTGATATAGCCTCAAATGCAGAGGAAGCAAACGAGTTAGCTTCAAATTCATGCAAAACACACGATTAAGTTTCAGATCAATTATATGTAGACGGTTCAGCTTAAAAAACAATGCGACACAAATGATTTAGCTTCAGATACTTGCGATATGAGTGATATAGCATCAAAAGCAGACGAAACAAACGAGTTAGCTTCAAATACACGCGAAACACATGATATAGCTGCAAATCAATGCGATGTAGAAGGTTTAGCTTCAAATCCACGCGAAACAAATGACATAGCTTCAAACACTTGGGAAATAAGTTGTATAGCTTCAAATGCAGACGAATAAAAGCTTCAAAATCCATGCGATACACATGATGTAGCTTCAAATCAATGCGAAGTAGAAGGATTAGCTTCAAATCCGTGCGGAACAAACGATTGAACTTCAAACACTTCGGATATATGTGATATAGCTTCAGCTGCATGCGAAACAAACGAGTTAGCTTTAAATCCATGCGAAACACATGATTTAGCTGCAAATCAATGCGATGTAGAAGGTTTAGCTTCAAATCAATGGTAAACAAATGATTTAGCTTCAGATGCTTGCGATATAAGTGATATAGCTTCAAATGCTGACGAAACAAACGGGTTAGCTTCAACTCCATGCGAAACACATGATTTACCTTCAAATCAATAAGATGTAGAATGTTTAGCTTCAAATCCAAACGAAGCGCATGATTTAGCTTCAAACCAATGCGATGTAGAAGGTTTAGCATCAAATCCTTGCGAAACAAATGATTTAGCTTCAAACACTTGGGATATAAGTGATATAGCTTCAAATGCAGACGAATCAAACGAGTTAGCATCGAAATCCATGCGATACACGTGATTTAGCTTCGAATCAATGCGAAGTAGAAGGCTAAGCTTCAAATTAATGCAAAAAAATGATTTAGCTTCAGATACTTGCGATTTAAGTGATATAGCTTCAAATGCAGGAGGAACGAACGAGATAGCTTCAAATCCATGCGAATCACATGATTTAGATTCAAATCAATGAGAAGTAGAAGGCAAAGCTTCAAATACATGAGAGATAATTGATTTAGCTTCAGATAGTTGCGATATAAGTGATATAGCTTCAAATGCAGAGGAAACAAACGAGTTAGCATCAAATCCATGCCAAACACTTGATTTAGCTTCTCGAGAAACAATTGGTTTAGCATCAAATATTTGTGATACACATGATTTAGCTCCAACTGTATGCGAAACAAATGAGGTAGCTTCAAATACAAGTGAGACACATGATTTATGATCAAATTAATGCGAAGTAGAAGGCTTAGCTTCCAATCCAAGCGAAACACATGATATAGATTCAAATCAATGCGAAGTAGAAGGATTAGCTTCAAATCCGTGCGGAACAAACAATTGAACTTCAAACACTTCGGATATGGGTGATATAGCTTCAGCTGCATGCGAAACAAACGAGTTGGCTTTAAATCCATGCAAAACACATGATTAAGTTGCAAATCAATGCGATGTAGAAGGTTTAGCTTCAAATCCATGCGAAACATATGATATAGCTTCAAATCAATGCGAAGTAGAAGGCTTGGCTTCAAATCAATCCGAAACAAATTGCTTATCTTCAAATACTTGTGATATACATGATATAGCTTTAAATGCAAGCGGAACAAACGAGTTAGCTTCAAATACGTGCGAAACACATGATTATGCTTCAAATCAATGCGAAGTAGAATGCTTAACTTCAATTCCATGCTAATCAAAATGTTTAGCTTCAAATACTTGTGATATACATAATTTGGCTTGAACTGCAGTCGTAATAAACGAGTTTGCTTCAAATCCAAGCAAAACACATGATTTAGCTTCAAATCAATGCGAAGTAGAAGGCTTAGCTTCAAATCCATGCGACACGAATGATTTAGCTTCAAATACTTGTGATGTACATGATTTAGCTTGAACTGCATTCGTAATAAACGAGTTAGCTTAAAATCCAAGCAAAACAAATGATTTAGCTTCAAATCCAAGCGAAACACTTTATATAGCTTCAAATCAATGCGAAGTAGAAGGATTAGCTTCAAATCCGTGCGGAACAAACGATTGAACATCAAACACTTCGGATATAGGTGATATAGCTTCAGCTGCATGCGAATCAAAGTAGTTAGCTTCAAGTCCATGCGAAACACATGATTTAGCTGCAAATCAATGCCATGTACAAGGTTTAACTTCAAATCCATGCGAAACAAATGATTTAGCATCAGATACTTGTTATATAAGTGATATAGCTTCAAATGCAGGGGAAACAAACGAGATAGCTTCAAATCCAAGCGAAACACATGATTTAGCTTCAAATCAAAGGGATGTAGAAGGTTTAGCTTCAAATCCATGGGAAACAAATGATTTAGCTACAGATGCTGGCGATATAAGTGATATAGCTTCAAATGCTGACGAAACAAACGGGTTAGCTTCAACTCCATGCGAAACATATGATTTAGCTTCAAATCAATAAGATGTAGCAGGTTTAGGTTGAAATCAATGCGATGTAGAAGGTTTAACTTCACATTCATGCGACACAAATGATTTAGCGTCAGATACTTGCGATATAAGTGATATAGCCTCAAATGCAGAGGAAGCAAACGAGTTAGCTTCAAATTCATGCAAAACACACGATTAAGTTTCAGATCAATTATATGTAGACGGTTCAGCTTAAAAAACAATGCGACACAAATGATTTAGCTTCAGATACTTGCGATATGAGTGATATAGCATCAAAAGCAGACGAAACAAACGAGTTAGCTTCAAATACACGCGAAACACATGATATAGCTGCAAATCAATGCGATGTAGAAGGTTTAGCTTCAAATCCACGCGAAACAAATGACATAGCTTCAAACACTTGGGAAATAAGTTGTATAGCTTCAAATGCAGACGAATAAAAGCTTCAAAATCCATGCGATACACATGATGTAGCTTCAAATCAATGCGAAGTAGAAGGATTAGCTTCAAATCCGTGCGGAACAAACGATTGAACTTCAAACACTTCGGCTATAGGTGATATAGCTTCAGCTGCATGCGAAACAAACGAGTTAGCTTTAAATCCATGCGAAACACATGATTTAGCTGCAAATCAATGCGATGTAGAATGTTTAGCTTCAAATCCAAACGAAGCGCATGATTTAGCTTCAAACCAATGCGATGTAGAAGGTTTAGCATCAAATCCTTGCGAAACAAATGATTTAGCTTCAAACACTTGGGATATAAGTGATATAGCTTCAAATGCAGACGAATCAAACGAGTTAGCATCGAAATCCATGCGATACACGTGATTTAGCTTCGAATCAATGCGAAGTAGATGGCTAAGCTTCAAATTAATGCAAAAAAATGATTTAGCTTCAGATACTTGCGATATAAGTGATATAGCTTCAAATGCAGGAGGAACGAACGAGATAGCTTCAAATCCATGCTACACAACTGATTGAGCATCAAATACTTGCGATATAAATGATATAGCTTCAAATGCAGGCGAAAAAAACGAGTTAGCTTCAAATCCATGCGAAACACATGATTTAGATGCAAATCATTGCGACGTAGAAGGCTTAGCTTCAAGTCCATGCGAAACGAATGATTTACCTTCAAATACTTGCGAATATAAGGGATACAGCTTCAAATGTATGCGAAACAAACGAGTTAGCTTCAAATACTTGCGGTATCAATGTAATAGCATCAACTGCAGGCGGAACAAACAAGTTAGCTTCAAATCCATGCGTATCATAAGATTTAAGTTCTAATCAATGGGAAGTAGAAGGCTTAGCTTCAAATCCAAGCGAAACACCTGATTTAGCTTCAAATCAGTGCGAAGTAGAAGGCATACTTTCAAAACCATTCGAATCTAATGGTTCGGCTTCAAACACTTGTGAAAAATATGATTTAGCTTCAAAATCATGCGAAACACATGGTTTAACTTAATATTGATGCGAAACGAAAGGTTCAGCTCCAAATACTTGTGATATACATGATTTAGCTTCAACTGCATGTGAAACAAACGTGTTAGTTTAAACTCAAAGCGAAACATATGATTTAGCTTCAAATCAATGCGAAATAGAAGGCTTAGCTTCAAATCCATGCGATAGAAATCATTTAGCTGCAAATACTTGTGACATACATGACTTAGCTTCAGCTGCATTCGAAACAGACGAGTTAGCTTCTTATCCACGCGAAATACATTATTTAGCTTCAAACCAATGCGAAGTAGAGGGCTTAGCTTCAAATCCATGCGAAACGAATGATTTAACGTCAAATACTTGCGATATAATTGATATAGCTTCAAATGCAGGCGACACAAACGAGTTAGCTTCAAATCCATGCGAAACACATGATTCAGCTTCAAATCAATGCGAAGTAGAAGGGTAAGCTTCAAATCCATGCGAAACAAATGGTTTATCTTCAAATACTTGTGATAAACACGATTTAGTGTCAACTGCATGCGAATCAAACGAGTTAGCTTCAAATCGCAGGGAAACACATGATTTAACTTCAAATCAATGCGAAGTAGAAGGCTTAGCTTCAAATCCATGCGAAACAAATGATTTACCTGCAAATACCTGCGGTTTAAATGAAATAGCTTCAAATGCAGGAGAAACAAACGAGTTAGCTTCAAATCCATGCGAAACACATGATTTAGCCTCATATCAATGCGAAGTAGAAGGCTTAGCTTCAAATCCATGCTACACAACTGATTGAGCATCAAATACTTGCGATATAAATGATATAGCTTCAAATGCAGGCGAAAAAAACGAGTTAGCTTCAAATCCATGCGAAACACATGATTTAGATGCAAGTCACTGCGACGTAGAAGGCTTAGCTTCAAGTCCATGCGAAACGAATGATTTACCTTCAAATACTTGCGAATATAAGGGATACAGCTTCAAATGTATGCGAAACGAACGAGTTAGCTTCAAATACTTGCGATATAAATGAAGTAGGTTCAAAAGCAGGAAAACAAACGAGTTAGCTTCAAATCCATGCGAAACACATGATTTAGCTTCATATCAATTCGAAGTAGAAGGCTTAGCTTCAAATGCATGCGACACAACTGATTGAGCATCAAATACTTGCGATATAATTGATATAGCTTCAAATGCAGGCGACACAAACGAGTTAGCTTCAAATCCATGCGAAACACATGATTTAGCTTCAAATCAATGCGCAGTAAAAGGCTTAGCTTCAAATCCGTGCGAAACGAATGATTTAGCTTCAAATACTTGCGGTATAAATGTAATAGCATCAACTGCAGGCGGAACAAACAAGTTAGCTTCAAATCCATGCGTATCATAAGATTTAAGTTCTAATCAATGGGAAGTAGAAGGCTTAGCTTCAAATCCAAGCGAAACACCTGATTTAGCTTCAAATCAGTGCGAAGTAGAGGGCGTAGTTTCAAATCCATGCGAAACGAATGATTTAACGTCAAATACTTGCGATATAATTGTTATAGCTTCAAATGCAGGCGACACAAACGAGTTAGCTTCAAATCCATGCGAAACAGATGATTTAGCTTCAAATCAATGCGAAGTAGAAGGTTTATCTTCAAACCAGAGCGAAGCAAATGATTTTGGCATCAAATCCTTGCGATATAAGTGATGTAGCTTCAATGCAGGCCAAACAAACGAGTTACTTTCAAATCCATGAGAAACACATGACTTAGCTTCAAACCAATGCGAAGTAGAGGGCTTAGCTTCAAATCCATGCGAAACGAATGATCTAACGTCAAATACTTGCGAATATAAGGGATACAGCTTCAAATGTATGCGAAACAAACGAGTTAGCTTCAAATACTTGCGATATAAATGAAGTAGGTTCAAAAGCAGAAAAACGAACGACTTAGCTTCAAATCCATGCGAAACACATGATTTAACTTCATATCAATGCGAAGTAGAAGGCTTAGCTTCAAATGCATGCGACACAACTGATTGAACATCAAATACTTGCGATATAATTGATATAGCTTCAAATGCAGGCGACACAAACGAGTTAGCTTCAAATCCATGCAAAACACATGATTTAGCTTCAAATCAATGCGATGTAAAAGGTTTAGCTTCAAATCTGAGCGAAAAAAATGATTTAGCTTCAAATACTTGCAATATATGTGATATAGCTTCATATGCAGGCGAAACGAACGAGTTAGCTTCAAATCCATGCGAAACACATGATTTAGCTTCAAATCAATGCGCAGTAAAAGGCTTAGCTTCAAATCCGTGCGAAACGAATGATTTAGCTTCAAATACTTGCGGTATAAATGTAATAGCATCAACTGCAGGCGGAACAAACAAGTTAGCTTCAAATCCATGCGTATCATAAGATTTAGCTTCTAATCAATGGGAAGTAGAAGGCGTAGCTTCAAATCCAAGCGAAACACCTGATTTAGCTTCAAATCAGTGCGAAGTAGAAGGCATAGCTTCAAAACCATTCGAATCTAATGGTTCGGCTTCAAACACTTGTGAAAAATATGATTTAGCTTCAAAATCATGCGAAACACATGGTTTAACTTAATATTGATGCGAAACGAAAGGTTCAGCTCCAAATACTTATGATATACATGATTTAGCTTCAACTGCATGTGAAACAAACGTGTTAGTTTAAACTCAAAGCGAAACATATGATTTAGCTTCAAATCAATGCGAAATAGAAGGCTTAGCTTCAAATCCATGCGATAGAAATCATTTAGCTGCAAATACTTGTGACATACATGACTTAGCTTCAGCTGCATTCGAAACAGACGAGTTAGCTTCTTATCCACGCGAAATACATTATTTAGCTTCAATACAATGCGAAGTAGAGGGCTTAGCTTCAAATCCATGCGAAACGAATGATTTAACGTCAAATACTTGCGATATAATTGATATAGCTTCAAATGCAGGCGACACAAACGAGTTAGCTTCAAATCCATGCGAAACACATGATTTATCTTCAAATCAATGCGATGTAAAAGGTTTAGCTGCAAATCTGAGCGAAAAAAATGATTTAGCTTCAAATACTTGCGATATATGTGATGTAGCTTCATATGCAGGCGAAACGAACGAGGTAGCTTCAAATCCATGCGAAACACATGATTTAGCTTCAAATCAATGCGAAGTAGAAGGTTTATCTTCAAATCAGTGCGAAGCAAATGATTTTGGCATCAAATCGTTGCGATATAAGTGATATAGCTTCAATGCAGGCCAAACAAACGAGTTACTTTCAAATCCATGAGAAACACATGACTTAGCTTCAAACCAATGCGAAGTAGAGGGCTTAGCTTCAAATCCATGCGAAACGAATGATTTAACGTCAAATACTTGCGAATATAAGGGATACAGCTTCAAATGTGTGCGAAACAAACGAGTTAGCTTCAAATACTTGCGATATAAATGAGGTAGGTTCAAAAGCAGAAAAACGAACGACTTAGCTTCAAATCCATGCGAAACACATGATTTAGCCTCATATCAATGCGAAGTAGAAGGCTTAGCTTCAAATGCATGCGACACAACTGATTGAACATCAAATACTTGCGATATAATTGATATAGCTTCAAATGCAGGCGACACAAACGAGTTAGCTTCAAATCCTTGCGAAACACATGATTTAGCTTCAAATCAATGCGATGAAAAAGGTTTAGCTGCAAATCTGAGCGAAAAAAATGATTTAGCTTGAAATACTTGCGATATATGTGACATAGCTTCATATGCAGACGAAACGAACGAGTTAGCTTCAAATCCATGCGAAACACATGATTTAGCTTCAAATCAATTCGAAGTAGAAGGTTTATCTTCAAATCAGTGCGAAGCAAATGATTTTGGCATCATATCCTTGCGATATAAGTGATATAGCTTCAATGCAGGCCAAACAAACGAGTTACTTTCAAATCCATGAGAAACACATGACTTAGCTTCAAACCAATGCGAAGTAGAGGGCTTAGCTTCAAATCCATGCGAAACGAATGATTTAATTTCAAATACTTGCGAATATAAGGGATACAGCTTCAAATGTGTGCGAAACAAACGAGTTAGCTTCAAATACTTGCGATATAAATGAGGTAGGTTCAAAAGCAGAAAAACGAACGACTTAGCTTCAAATTCATTCGAAACACATGATTTAGCCTCATATCAATGCGAAGTAGAAGGCTTAGCTTCAAATCCATGCTACACAACTGATTGAGCATCAAATACTTGCGATATAAATGATATAGCTTCAAATGCAGGCGAAACACACGATTTCGCTTCAAATTCGTGCGAAATTGCGATTTTAAACGAACGATTTAGTTTCAAATTCATGCGAAATGAACAATTTAGCTTCAGATTCATACGAAATACACGAATTAGCTTTAAATCCACGCGAAACATGCGATTTAGCTTCAATATCATGCGATAAACACGATTTCGCTTCAAATTCGTGCGAAATAGCGACTTTAAACAAACGATTTAGCTTCAAATTCATGCGGAATACACGAATCAGCTTCAAATTCACGCGAAACATACGATTTAGCTTCAATATCATGCGAAACACACGATTTCGCTTCATATTCGTGCGAAATAACGATTTTAAATAATCGATTTCGCATCAAATTCATGCGAAATGAACAATTTAACTTCAGATTCATACGAAATACAAGAATTAGCTTTAAATCCTCGCGAAATATACGATTTAGCTACAGTATCATGCGATAAACACGATTCCGCTACAAATTCGAGCGAAATAGCGATTTTAAACAAACGATTCAGCTTCAAATTGATGCGAAATGAACAATTTAGCTTCAGATTCATGCGAAATACACGAATTAGCTTTAAATCAACGCGAAATATATGATTTAGCTTCAATATCATGCGAAACACACGATTTCGCTTCAAATTCGTGCGAAATAGCGATTTTAAACAAAAGATTGAGCTTCAAATTCATGCGAAATGAACAGTTTAGCTTCAGATTCATGCGAAATACACGAATTAGCTTTAAATCCACGCGAATCATACGATTTAGCTTCAATATCATGCGAAACACACGATTTCGCTTCAAATTCGTGCGATGTAAAGGTTTTTAACAAACGATTTAGGTTCAAATTTATGCGAAATGAACAATTTAGCTTCAGATTCATGCGAAATACACGAATGAGCTCCAAATTCACGCGAAACATACGATTTAGCTTCAATATCATGCGAAACACACGAATTCTCTTCAAATTCGTGCGAAATAACGATTTTAAATAATTGATTTTGCTTCAAATTCATGCGAAATGAACAGTCTAGCTTCAGATTCATGCGAAATACACGAATTAGCTTTAAATCCACGCGAAACATACGATTTAGCTTCAATATCATGCGAAACACACGATTTCGCTGCAAATTCGTGCGAAATAGCGATTTTAAACAAACGATTTAGCTTCAAATTCATGCGAAATGAACAATTTAGCTTCAGATTCATACGAAATACACGAATTAGCTTTAAATCAACGCGAAACATACGATTTAGCTTCAATATCATGCGAAACACACGATTTCGCTTCAAATTCGTGCGAAATAACGATTTTAAACAAAAGATTTAGCTTCAAATTCATGCGAAATGAACAGTTTAGCTTCAGATTCATGCGAAATACACGAATTAGCTTTAAATCCACGCGCAACATACGATTTAGCTTCAATATCATGCGAAACACACGATTTCGCTTCAAATTCGTGCGAAATAGCGATTTTAAACAAACGATCTAGCTTCAAATTGATGCGAAATGAACAATTTAGCTTCAGATTCATGCGAAATACACGAATTAGATTTAAATCAACGCGAAATATACGATTTAGCTTCAATATCATGCGAAACACACGATTTCGCTTCAAATTCGTGCGAAATAGTGATTTTAAACAAAAGATTTTGCCTTTCAAATTCATGCGAAATGAACAGTTTAGCTTCAGATTCATGTGACATACACGAATCAGCTTCAAATTCACGCGAAACATACGATTTAGCTTCAATATCGTGCGAAACACACGATTTCGATTGAAATTCGTGCGAAATAACGCTTTTAAATAATCCAGTTTCGCTTCAAATTCATGCGAAATGAACAATTTAACTTCAGATTCATACGAAATACAAGAATTAGCTTTAAATCCACGCGAAATATACGATTTAGCTTCAGTATCATGCGAAACACACGATTTCGCTTCAAATTCGTGCGAAATTGCGATTTTAAACGAACCGATTTAGTTTCAAATTCATGCGAAATGAACAATTTAGCTTCAGATTCATACGAAATACACGAATTAGCTTTAAATCCACGCGAAACATGCGATTTAGCTTCAATATCATGCGATAAACACGATTTCGCTTCAAATTCGTGCGAAATAGCGACTTTAAACAAACGATTTAGCTTCAAATTCATGCGGAATACACGAATCAGCTTCAAATTCACGCGAAACATACGATTTAGCTTCAATATCATTGCGAAACACACGATTTCGCTTCATATTCGTGCGAAATAACGATTTTAAATAATCGATTTCGACATCAAATTCATGCGAAATGAACAATTTAACTTCAGATTCATACGAAATACAAGAATTAGCTTTAAATCCTCGCGAAATATACGATTTAGCTACAGTATCATGCGATAAACACGATTCGCTACAAATTCGAGCGAAATAGCGATTTTAAACAAACGATTCAGCTTCAAATTGATGCGAAATGAACAATTTAGCTTCAGATTCATGCGAAATACACGAATTAGCTTTAAATCAACGCGAAATATATGATTTAGCTTCAATATCAGCGAAACACACGATTTCGCTTCAAATTCGTGCGAAATAGCGATTTTAAACAAAAGATTGAGCTTCAAATTCATGCGAAATGAACAGTTTAGCTTCAGATTCATGCGAAATACACACGAATTAGCTTTAAATCCACGCGAATCATACGATTTAGCTTCAATATCATGCGAAACACACGATTCGCTTCAAATTCGTGCGAAATAGCGATTTTAAACAAACGATTTAGCTTCAAATTGATGCGAAATGAACAATTTAGCTTCAGATTCATGCGAAATACACGAATTAGATTTAAATCAACGCGAAATATACGATTTAGCTTCAATATCATGCGAAACACACGATTTCGCTTCAAATTCGTGCGAAATAGTGATTTTAAACAAAAGATTTAGCTTCAAATTCATGCGAAATGAACAGTTTAGCTTCAGATTCATGCGACATACACGAATCAGCTTCAAATTCACGCGAACATACGATTTAGCTTCAATATCATGCGAAACACACGATTTCGCTTCAAATTCGTGCGAAATAGCGATTTTAAACAAACGATTTAGCTTCAAATTCATGCGAAATGAACAATTTAGCTTCAGATTCATACGAAATTCCACGAATTAGCTTTAAATCAACGCGAAACATACGATTTAGCTCCAATATCAGCGAAACACACGATTTCGCTTCAAATTCGTGCGAAATAGCGGTTTTTAACAAACGATTTAGCTTCAAATTTATGCGAAATGAACAATTTAGCTTCAGATTCATGCGAAATACACGAATCGGCTTTAAATCAACGCGAAACATACGATTTAGCTTCAATATCATGCGAAACACACGATTTCGTTTCAAATTCGTGCAGAATAACGATTTTAAAACAAACGATTTAGCTTCAATTCATGCGAAATAGCGGTTTTTAAGAAACGATGTAGCTACAAATTTATGCGAAATGAACAATTTAGCTTCAGATTCATGCGAAATACACGAATCGGCTTTAAATCAACGCGAAACATACGATTTAGCTCCAATATCATGCGAAACACACGATTTCGCTTCAAATTCGTGCGAAATAGCGGTTTTTAACAAACGATTTAGCTTCAAATTTACGCGAAATGAACAATTTAGCTTCAGATTCATGCGAAATACACGAATCGGCTTTAAATCAACGCGAAACATACGATTTAGCTTCAATATCATGCGAAACACACGATTTCGTTTCAAATTCGTGCAGAATAACGATTTTAAACAAACGATTTAGCTTCAAATTCATGCGAAATAGCGGTTTTTAAGAAACGATGTTAGCTACAAATTTATGCGAAATGAACAATTTAGCTTCAGATTCATGCGAAATACACGAATCGCTTTAAATCAACGCGAAACATACGATTTAGCACCCATATCATGCGAAACACCACGATTTCGCTTCAAATTCGTGCGAAATAGCGGTTTTTAACAAACGATTTAGCTTCAAATTTATGCGAAATGAACAATTTAGCTTCAGATTCATGCGAAATACACGAATCGCTTTAAATCAACGCGAAACATACGATTTAGCTTCATATCGTGCGAAACACACGATTTCGATTGAAATTCGTGCGAAATAACGCTTTTAAATAATCCATTTCGCTTCAAATTCATGCGAAATGAACAATTTAACTTCAGATTCATACGAAATACAAGAATTAGCTTTAAATCCACGCGAAATATACGATTTAGCTTCAGTATCATGCGAAACACACGATTTCGCTTCAAATTCGTGCGAAATTGCGATTTTAAACAAACGATTTAGCTTCAAATTCATGCGAAATGAACAATTTAGCTTCAGATTCATACGAAATACACGAATTAGCTTTAAATCCACGCGAAACATGCGATTTAGCTTCAATATCATGCGATAAACTCGATTTCGCTTCAAATTCGTGCGAAATAGCGATTTTAAACAAACGATTTAGCTTCAAATTCATGCGGAATACACGAATCAGCTTCAAATTCACGCGAAACATACGATTTAGCTTCAATATCATGCGAAACACACGAATTCGCTTCAAATTCGTGCGAAATAACGATTTTAAATAATTGATTTTGCTTCAAATTAATGCGAAATGAACAGTTTAGCTTCAGATTCATACGAAATACAAGAATTAGCTTTAAATCCTCGCGAAATATACGATTTAGCTACAGTATCATGCGATAAACACGATTTCGCTACAAATTCGAGCGAAATAGCGATTTTAAACAAACGATTCAGCTTCAAATTGATGCGAAATTAACAATTTAGCTTCAGATTCATGCGAAATACACGAATTAGCTTTAAATCAACTCGAAATATACGATTTAGCTTCAATATCATGCAAAACACACGATTTCGCTTCAAATTCGTGCGAAATAGCGATTTTTAAACAAAAGATTTAGCTTCAAATTCATGCGAAATGAACAGTTTAGCTTCAGATTCATGCGAAATACACGAATTAGCTTTAAATCCACGCGAAACATATGATATAGCTTCAATATCATGCGAAACACGATTTCGATTGAAATTCGTGCGAAATAGCGATTTTAAACAAACGATTTAGCTTCATATGCATGCGAAATGAACAATTTATCTTCCGATTCATGCGAAATACACGAATTAGCTTTAAATCAACGCGAAACATACGATTTAGCTCCAATATCATGCGAAACACACGATTTCGTTTCAAATTCGTGCAGAATAACGATTTTAAACAAACGATTTAGCTTCAAATTCATGCGAAATAGCGGTTTTTAAGAAACGATTTAGCTACAAATTTATGCGAAATGAACAATTTAGCTTCAGATTCATGCGAAATACACGAATTAGATTTAAATCAACGCGAAATATACGATTTAGCTTCAATATCATGCGAAACACACGATTTCGCTTCAAATTCGTGCGAAATAGTGATTTCAAACAAAAGATTTAGCTTCAAATTCATACGAAATGAACAGTTTAGCTTCAGATTCATGCGACATACACGAATCAGCTTCAAATTCACGCGAAACATACGATTTAGCCTCAATATCATGCGAAACACACGATTTCGATTGAAATTCGTGCGAAATAACGCTTTTAAATAATCCATTTCGCTTCAAATTCATGCGAAATGAACAATTTAACTTCAGATTCATACGAAATACAAGATTAGCTTTAAATCCACGCGAAATATACGATTTAGCTTCAGTATCATGCGAAACACACGATTTCGCTTCAAATTCGTGCGAAATAGCGGTTTTTAACAAACGATTTAGCTTCAAATTTATGCGAAATGAACAATTTAGCTTCAGATTCATGCGAAATACACGAATCAGCTTTAAATCAACGCGAAACATACGATTTAGCTTCAATATCATGCGAAACGCACGATTTCGCTTCATATTCGTGCGAAATAACGATTTTAAATAATCGATTTCGCTTCAAATTCATGCGAAATGAACAATTTAACTTCAGATTCATACGAAATACAAGAATTAGCTTTAAATCCTCGCGAAATATACGATTTAGCTACAGTATCATGCGATAAACACGATTTCGCTACAAATTCGAGCGAAATAGCGATTTTAGACAAACGATTCAGCTTCAAATTGATGCGAAATGAACAATTTAGCTTCAGATTCATGCGAAATTCACGAATTAGCTTTAAATCAACGCGAAATATACGATTTAGCTTCAATATCATGCGAAACACGATTTCGATTGAAATTCGTGCGAAATAGCGATTTTAAACAAACGAATTAGCTTCATATGCATGCGAAATGAACAATTTAGCTTCAGGTTCATGCGAAATACACGAATTAGCTTTAAATCAACGCAAAACATACGATTTAGCTCCAATATCATGCGAAACACACGATTTCGTTTCAAATTCGTGCAAAATAACGATTTTAAACAAACGATTTAGCTTCAAATTCATGCGAAATGAACAATTTAGCTTCAGATTCATGCGAAATACACGAATCAGCTTCAAATTCACGCGAAACATACGATTTAGCTTCAATATCATGCGAAACACACGATTTCGCTTCAAATTCGTGCGAAATAACGTTCTTAAATAATTGATTTTGCTTCAAATTCATGCGACATGGACAGTTTAGCTTCAGATTCATACGAAATACACGTATTAGCTTTAAATCAACGCGAAACATACGATTTATCTCCAATATCATGCGAAACACACGATTTCGCTTCAAATTCGTGCGAAATAGCGGTTTTTAACAAACGATTTAGCTTCAAATTTATGCGAAATGAATAATTTAGCTTCAGATACATGCGAAATACACGAATCAGCTTCAAATTCACGCGAAACATACGATTTAGCTTCAATATCATGCGAAACACAAGATTTCGCTTCAAATTCGTAAGAAATAGCGATTTTAAATAATTGATTTTGCTTCAAATTCATGCGAAATGAACAGTTTAGCTTCAGGTTCATGCGGAATACACGAATTAGCTTTAAATCCACGCGAAACATACGAGTTAGCCTCAATATCATGCGAAACACACGATTTCGCTTCAAATTCGCGCAAAATAGCGATTTTAAACAAACGATTTAGCTTCAAATTCATGCGAAATGAACAGTTTAGCTTCAGATTCATGCGAAATACACGAATTAGCTTTAAATCCACGCGAAGCATACGATTTAGCTTCAATATCATGCGAAACACACGATTTCGCTTCAAATTCGTGCGAAATAACGATCTTAAATAATTGATTTTGCTTCAAATTCATGCGCAATGGACAGTTTAGCTTCAGATTCATACGAAATACACGTATTCAGCTTTAAATCAACGCGGAACATACGATTTATCTCCAATATCATGCGAAACACACGATTTCGCTTCAAATTCGTGCGAAATAACGATTTTAAATAATTGATTTTGCTTCAAACTCATGCGAAATGAACAGTTTAGCTTCAGATTCATGCGAAATACACGATTTAGCTTCAATATCATGCGAAACACACGATTTCGCTTCAAATTCGTGCGAAATAACGATCTTAAATAATTGATTTTGCTTCAAATTCATGCGAAATGGACAGTTTAGCTTCAGATTCATACGAAATACACGTATTAGCTTTAAATCAACGCGAAACATACGATTTAGCTCCAATATCATGCGAAACACACGATTTCGTTTCAAATTCGTGCAAAATAACGATTTTAAACAAACGATTTAGCTTCAAATTCATGCGAAATGAACAATTTAGCTTCAGATTCATGCGAAATACACGAATCAGCTTCAAATTAACGCGAAACATACGATTTAGCTTCAATATCATGCGAAACACACGATTTCGCTTCAAATTCGTGCGAAATAGCGATTTTAAATAATCGATCTCGCTTCAAATTCATGCGAAATGAACAATTTAACTTCAGATTCATACGAAATACAAGAATTACCTTTAAATCCTCGCGAAATATACGATTTAGCTACAGTATCATGCGATAAACACGATTTCGCTACAAATTCGAGCGAAATAGCGATTTTAAACAAACGATTCAGCTTCAAATTGATGCGAAATGAACAATTTAGCTTCAGATTCGTGCGAAATACACGAATTAGCTTTAAATCAACGCGAAATATACGATTTAGATTCAATATCATGCGAAACACACGATTTCGCTTCAAATTCGTGCGAAATAACGATTTTAAATAATTGATTTTGCTTCAAATTCATGCGAAGTGAACAGTTTAGCTTCAGATTCATGCGAAATACACGAATTAGCTTTAAATCCACGCGAAACATACGATTTAGCTTCAATATCATGCGAAACACACGATTTCGCTTCAAATTCGTGCGAAATAGCGGTTTTTAACAAACGATTTAGCTTCAAATTTATGCGAAATGAACAATTTAGCTTCAGATTCATGCGAAATACACGAATCAGCTTTAAATCAACGCGAAACATACGATTTAGCTTCAATATCATGCGAAACGCACGATTTCGCTTCATATTCGTGCGAAATAACGATTTTAAATAATCGATTTCGCTTCAAATTCATGCGAAATGAACAATTTAACTTCAGATTCATACGAAATACAAGAATTAGCTTTAAATCCTCGCGAAATATACGATTTAGCTACAGTATCATGCGATAAACACGATTTCGCTACAAATTCGAGCGAAATAGCGATTTTAGACAAACGATTCAGCTTCAAATTGATGCGAAATGAACAATTTAGCTTCAGATTCATGCGAAATTCACGAATTAGCTTTAAATCAACGCGAAATATACGATTTAGCTTCAATATCATGCGAAACACGATTTCGATTGAAATTCGTGCGAAATAGCGATTTTAAACAAACGAATTAGCTTCATATGCATGCGAAATGAACAATTTAGCTTCAGGTTCATGCGAAATACACGAATTAGCTTTAAATCAACGCAAAACATACGATTTAGCTCCAATATCATGCGAAACACACGATTTCGTTTCAAATTCGTGCAAAATAACGATTTTAAACAAACGATTTAGCTTCAAATTCATGCGAAATGAACAATTTAGCTTCAGATTCATGCGAAATACACGAATCAGCTTCAAATTAACGCGAAACATACGATTTAGCTTCAATATCATGCGAAACACACGATTTCGCTTCAAATTCGTGCGAAATAGCGATTTTAAATAATCGATCTCGCTTCAAATTCATGCGAAATGAACAATTTAACTTCAGATTCATACGAAATACAAGAATTACCTTTAAATCCTCGCGAAATATACGATTTAGCTACAGTATCATGCGATAAACACGATTTCGCTACAAATTCGAGCGAAATAGCGATTTTAAACAAACGATTCAGCTTCAAATTGATGCGAAATGAACAATTTAGCTTCAGATTCATGCGAAATACACGAATTAGCTTTAAATCAACGCGAAATATACGATTTAGATTCAATATCATGCGAAACACACGATTTCGCTTCAAATTCGTGCGAAATAACGATTTTAAATAATTGATTTTGCTTCAAATTCATGCGAAGTGAACAGTTTAGCTTCAGATTCATGCGAAATACACGAATTAGCTTTAAATCCACGCGAAACATACGATTTAGCTTCAATATCATGCGAAACACACGATTTCGCTTCAAATTCGTGCGAAATAGCGGTTTTTAACAAACGATTTAGCTTCAAATTTATGCGAAATGAACAATTTAGCTTCAGATTCATGCGAAATACACGAATCAGCTTTAAATCAACGCGAAACATACGATTTAGCTTCAATATCATGCAAAACACACGATTTCGCTTCATATTCGTGCGAAATAACGATTTTAAATAATCGATTTCGCTTCAAATTCATGCGAAATGAACAATTTAACTTCAGATTCATACGAAATACAAGAATTAGCTTTAAATCCTCGCGAAATATACGATTTAGCTACAGTATCATGCGATAAACACGATTTCGCTACAAATTCGAGCGAAATAGCGATTTTAGACAAACGATTCAGCTTCAAATTGATGCGAAATGAACAATTTAGCTTCAGATTCATGCGAAATTCACGAATTAGCTTTAAATCAACGCGAAATATACGATTTAGCTTCAATATCATGCGAAACACGATTTCGATTGAAATTCGTGCGAAATAGCGATTTTAAACAAACGAATTAGATTCATATGCATGCGAAATGAACAATTTAGCTTCAGGTTCATGCGAAATACACGAATTAGCTTTAAATCAACGCAAAACATACGATTTAGCTCCAATATCATGCGAAACACACGATTTCGTTTCAAATTCGTGCAAAATAACGATTTTAAACAAACGATTTAGCTTCAAATTCATGCGAAATGAACAATTTAGCTTCAGATTCATGCGAAATACACGAATCAGCTTCAAATTCACGCGAAACATACGATTTACCTTCAATATCATGCGAAACACACGATTTCGCTTCACATTCGTGCGAAATTGCGATTTTAAACAAACGATTTAGCTTCAAATTCATGCGAAATGAACAATTTAGCTTCAGATTCATACGAAATACACGAATTAGCTTTAAATCCACGCGAAACATGCGATTTAGCTTCAATATCATGCGATAAACACGATTTCGCTTCAAATTCGTGCGGAATAGCGATTTTAAACAAACGATTTAGCTTCAAATTCATGCGGAATACACGAATCAGCTTCAAATTCACGCGAAACATACGATTTAGCTTCAATATCGTGCGAAACACACGAATTCGCTTCAAATTCGTGCGAAATAGTGATTTTAAACAAAAGATTTAGCTTCAAATTCATGCGAAATGCACAGTTTAGCTTCAGATTCTTGCGACATACACGAATCAGCTTCAAATTCACGCGAAACATACGATTTAGCTTCAATATCATGCGAAACACACGATTTCGCTTCAAATTCGTGCGAAATTGCGATTTTAAACAAACGATTTAGCTTCAAATTCATGCGAAATGAACAATTTAGCTTCAGATTCATACGAAATACACGAATTAGCTTTAAATCCACGCGAAACATGCGATTTAGCTTCAATATCATGCGATAAACACGATTTCGCTTCAAATTCGTGCGGAATAGCGATTTTAAACAAACGATTTAGCTTCAAATTCATGCGGAATACACGAATCAGCTTCAAATTCACGCGAAACATACGATTTAGCTTCAATATCGTGCGAAACACACGAATTCGCTTCAAATTCGTGCGAAATAGTGATTTTAAACAAAAGATTTAGCTTCAAATTCATGCGAAATGCACAGTTTAGCTTCAGATTCTTGCGACATACACGAATCAGCTTCAAATTCACGCGAAACATACGATTTAGCTTCAATATCATGCTAAACACACGATTTCGATTGAAATTCGTGCGAAATAACGCTTTTAAATAATCCATTTCGCTTCAAATTCATGCGAAATGAACAATTTAACTTCAGATTCATGCGCAATACACGAATCAGCTTGAAATTCACGCGAAACATACGATTTACCTTCAATATCATGCGAAACACACGATTTCGCTTCAAATTCGTGCGAAATAACGATCTTAAATAATTGATTTTGCTTCAAATTCATGCGAAATGGACAGTTTAGCTTCAGATTCATACGAAATACACGTATTAGCTTTAAATCAACGCGAAACATACGATTTATCTCCAATATCATGCGAAACACACGATTTCGCTTCAAATTCGTGCGAAATAGCGGTTTTAACAAACGATTTAGCTTCAAATTTATGCGAAATGAACAATTTAGCTTCAGATACATGCGAAATACACGAATCAGCTTCAAATTAACGCGAAACATACGATTTAGCTTCAATATCATGCGAAACACACGATTTCGCTTCAAATTCGTGCGAAATAGCGATTTTAAATAATCGATCTCGCTTCAAATTCATGCGAAATGAACAATTTAACTTCAGATTCATACGAAATACAAGAATTAGCTTTAAATCCTCGCGAAATATACGATTTAGCTACAGTATCATGCGATAAACACGATTTCGCTACAAATTCGAGCGAAATAGCGATTTTAAACAAACGATTCAGCTTCAAATTGATGCGAAATGAACAATTTAGCTTCAGATTCATGCGAAATACACGAATTAGCTTAAATCAACGCGAAATATACGATTTAGATTCAATATCATGCGAAACACACGATTTCGCTTCAAATTCGTGCGAAATAACGATTTTAAATAATTGATTTTGCTTCAAATTCATGCGAAGTGAACAGTTTAGCTTCAGATTCATGCGAAATACACGAATTAGCTTCAAATTCACGCGAAACATACGATTTAGCTTCAATATCGTGCGAAACACACGAATTCGCTTCAAATTCGTGCGAAATAGTGATTTTAAACAAAAGATTTAGCTTCAAATTCATGCGAAATGCACAGTTTAGCTTCAGATTCTTGCGACATACACGAATCAGCTTCAAATTCACGCGAAACATACGATTTAGCTCCAATATCATGCGAAACACACGATTTCGCTTCAAATTCGTGCGAAATAGCGATTTTAAACAAAAGATTTAGCTTCAAATTCATGCGAAATGCACAGTTTAGCTTCAGATTCATGCGACATACACGAATCAGCTTCAAATTCACGCGAAACATACGATTTAGCTTCAATATCATGCTAAACACACGATTTCGATTGAAATTCGTGCGAAATAACGCTTTTAAATAATCCATTTCGCTTCAAATTCATGCGAAATGAACAATTTAACTTCAGATTCATGCGAAATACACGAATCAGCTTCAAATTCACGCGAAACATACGATTTACCTTCAATATCATGCGAAACACACGATTTCGCTTCAAATTCGTGCGAAATAACGATCTTAAATATTGATTTTGCTTCAAATTCATGCGAAATGGACAGTTTAGCTTCAGATTCATACGAAATACACGTATTAGCTTTAAATCAACGCGAAACATACGATTTATCTCCAATATCATGCGAAACACACGATTTCGCTTCAAATTCGTGCGAAATAGCGGTTTTTAACAAACGATTTAGCTTCAAATTTATGCGAAATGAACAATTTAGCTTCAGATACATGCGAAATACACGAATCAGCTTCAAATTAACGCGAAACATACGATTTAGCTTCAATATCATGCGAAACACACGATTTCGCTTCAAATTCGTGCGAAATAGCGATTTTAAATAATCGATCTCGCTTCAAATTCATGCGAAATGAACAATTTAACTTCAGATTCATACGAAATACAAGAATTAGCTTTAAATCCTCGCGAAATATACGATTTAGCTACAGTATCATGCGATAAACACGATTTCGCTACAAATTCGAGCGAAATAGCGATTTTAAACAAACGATTCAGCTTCAAATTGATGCGAAATGAACAATTTAGCTTCAGATTCATGCGAAATACACGAATTAGCTTTAAATCAACGCGAAATATACGATTTAGATTCAATATCATGCGAAACACACGATTTCGCTTCAAATTCGTGCGAAATAACGATTTTAAATAATTGATTTTGCTTCAAATTCATGCGAAGTGAACAGTTTAGCTTCAGATTCATGCGAAATACACGAATTAGCTTCAAATTCACGCGAAACATACGATTTAGCTTCAATATCGTGCAAAACACACGAATTCGCTTCAAATTCGTGCGAAATAGTGATTTTAAACAAAAGATTTAGCTTCAAATTCATGCGAAATGCACAGTTTAGCTTCAGATTCTTGCGACATACACGAATCAGCTTCAAATTCACGCGAAACATACGATTTAGCTCCAATATCATGCGAAACACACGATTTCGCTTCAAATTCGTGCGAAATAGCGGTTTTTAACAAACGATGTAGCTTCAAATTTATGCGAAATGAACAATTTAGCTTCAGATTCATGCGAAATACACGAATCAGCTTTAGATCAACGCGAAACATACGATTTAGCTTCAATATCATGCGAAACACACGATTTCGCTTCAAATTCGTGCGAAATAGCGGTTTTTAACAAACGATTTAGCTTCAAATTGATGCGAAATGAACAATTTAGCTTCAGATTCATGCGAAATACACGAATTAGCTTTAAATCAACGCGAAATATACGATTTAGCTTCTATATCATGCGAAACACACGATTTCGGTCCAAATTCGTGAGAAATAGCGATTTTAAACAAAAGATTTAGCTTCAAATTCATGCGAAATGAACAGTTTAGCTTCAGATTCATGCGAAATACACGAATTAGCTATAAATCCACGCGAAACATACGATTTAGCTTCAATATCATGCGAAACACACGATTTCGATTGAAATTCGTGCGAAATAACGATTTTAAATAATTGATTTTGCTTCAAAATCATGCGAAATAGCGATTTTAAACAAACGATTTAGCTTCAAATTGATGCGAAATGAAAAATTTAGCTTCAGATTCATGCGAAATACACGAATCAGCTTCAAATTCACGCGAAACATACGATTTAGCTTCAATATCATGCGAAACACACGATTTCGCTTCAAATTCGTGCGAAATTGCGATTTTAAACAAACGACTTAGCTTCAAATTCATGCGAAATGAACAATTTAGCTTCAGATTCATACGAAATACACGAATTAGCTTTAAATCCACGCGAAACATGCGATTTAGCTTCAATATCATGCGATAAACACGATTTCGCTTCAAATTCGTGCGGAATAGCGATTTTAAACAAACGATTTAGCTTCAAATTCATGCGGAATACACGAATCAGCTTCAAATTCACGCGAAACATACGATTTAGCTTCAATATCATGCGAAACACACGAATTCGCTTCAAATTCGTGCGAAATAACGATTTTAAATAATTGATTTTGCTTCAAATTAATGCGAAATGAACAGTTTAGCTTCAGATTCATGCGAAATACACGAATTAGCTTTAAATCAACGCGAAACATTCGATTTAGTTTCAATATCAAGCGAAACACACGATTTCGCTTCAAATTCGTGCGAAATTGCGATTTTAAACAAACGATTTAGCTTCAAATTCATGCGAAATGAACAATTTAGCTTCAGATTCATACGAAATACACGAATTAGCTTTAAATCAACGCTAAATATACGATTTAGCTCCAATATCATGCGAAACACACGATTTCGCTTCAAATTCGTGCGAAATAGCGGTTTTTAACAAACGATTTAGCTTCAAATTTATGCGAAATGAACAATTTAGCTTCAGATTCATGCGAAATACACGAATCAGCTTTAAATCAACGCGAAACATACGATTTAGCTTCAATATCATGCGAAACACACGATTTCGCTTCAAATTCGTGCAATATAACGATTTTAAACAAACGATTTAGCTTCAAATTCATACAAAATGAACAGTTTAGCTTCAGATTCATGTGAAATACACGAATTAGCTTTAAATCCACGCGAAACATGCGATTTAGCTTCAATATCATGCGATAAACACGATTTCGCTTCAAATTCGTACGAAATAGCGATTTTAAACAAACGATTTAGCTTCAAATTCATGCGAAATGAACAATTTAGCTTCAGATTCATACGAAATACACGAATTAGCTTTAAATCAACGCGAAACATACGATTTAGCGCCAATATCATGCGAAACACACGATTTCGCTTCAAATTCGTGCGAAATAACGATTTTAAATAATTGATTTTGCTTCAAATTCATGCGAAGTGAACAGTTTAGCTTCAGATTCATGCGAAATACACGAATTAGCTTTAAATCCACGCGAAACATACGATTTAGCTTCAATATCATGCGAAACACACGATTTCGCTTCAAATTCGTGCGAAATAGCGGTTTTTAACAAACGATTTAGCTTCAAATTTATGCGAAATGAACAATTTAGCTTCAGATTCATGCGAAATACACGAATCAGCTTTAAATCAACGCGAAACATACGATTTAGCTTCAATATCATGCGAAACACACGATTTCGCTTCATATTCGTGCGAAATAACGATTTTAAATAATCGATTTCGCTTCAAATTCATGCGAAATGAACAATTTAACTTCAGATTCATACGAAATACAAGAATTAGCTTTAAATCCTCGCGAAATATACGATTTAGCTACAGTATCATGCGATAAACACGATTTCGCTACAAATTCGAGCGAAATAGCGATTTTAGACAAAAGATTCAGCTTCAAAATGATGCGAAATGAACAATTTAGCTTCAGATTCATGCGAAATTCACGAATTAGCTTTAAATTAACGCGAAATATACGATTTAGCTGCAATATCATGCGAAACACGATTTCGATTGAAATTCGTGCGAAATAGCGATTTTAAACAAACGAATTAGCTTCATATGCATGCGAAATGAACAATTTAGCTTCAGATTCATGCGAAATACCCGAATTAGCTTTAAATCCACGCGAAACATACGATTTAGCTTCAATATCATGCGAAACACACGATTTCGCTTCAAATTCGTGCGAAATAGCGATTTTAAACAAACGATTTAGCTTCAAATTCATGCGAAATGAACAATTTAGCTTCAGATTCATACGAAATACACGAATTAGCTTTAAATCAACGCGAAACATACGATTTAGCTCCAATATCATGCGAAACACACGATTTCGTTTCAAATTCGTGCGAAATAGCGGTTTTTAACAAACGATGTAGCTTCAAATTTATGCGAAATGAACAATTTAGCTTCAGATTCATGCGAAATACACGAATCAGCTTTAGATCAACGCGAAACATACGATTTAGCTTCAATATCATGCGAAACACACGATTTCGCTTCAAATTCGTGCGAAATAGCGGTTTTTAACAAACGATTTAGCTTCAAATTGATGCGAAATGAACCATTTAGCTTCAGATTCATGCGAAATACACGAATTAGCTTTAAATCAACGCGAAATATACGATTTAGCTTCTATATCATGCGAAACACACGATTTCGGTCCAAATTCGTGAGAAATAGCGATTTTAAACAAAAGATTTAGCTTCAAATTCATGCGAAATGAACAGTTTAGCTTCAGATTCATGCGAAATACACGAATTAGCTATAAATCCACGCGAAACATACGATTTAGCTTCAATATCATGCGAAACACACGATTTCGCTTCAAATTCGTGAGAAATAGCGGTTTTTAACAAACGATTTAGATTCAAATTTATGCGAAATGAACAATTTAGCTTCAGATTCATGCGAAATACACGAATCAGCTTTAAATCAACGCGAAACATACGATTTAGCTTCAATATCATGCGAAACACACGATTTCGCCTCAAATTCGTGCAATATAGCGATTTTAAACAAACGATTTAGCTTCAAATTCATGCAAAATGAACAGTTTAGCTTCAGATTCATGTGAAATACACGAATTAGCTTTAAATCAACGCGAAATGTACGATTTAGCTTCAATATCATGCGAAACACACGATTTCGCTTCAAATTCGTGCGAAATAACGATTTTAAATAATTGATTTTGCTTCAAATTAATGCGAAATGAACAGTTTAGCTTCAGATTCATGCGAAATACACGAATTAGCTTTAAATCAACGCGAAACATTCGATTTAGTTTCAATATCAAGCGAAACACACGATTTCGCTTCAAATTCGTGCGAAATTGCGATTTTAAACAAACGATTTAGCTTCAAATTCATGCGAAATGAACAATTTAGCTTCAGATTCATACGAAATACACGAATTAGCTTTAAATCAACGCTAAATATACGATTTAGCTCCAATATCATGCGAAACACACGATTTCGCTTCAAATTCGTACGAAATAGCGATTTTAAACAAACGATTTAGCTTCAAATTCATGCGAAATGAACAATTTAGCTTCAGATTCATACGAAATACACGAATTAGCTTTAAATCAACGGGAAACATACGATTTAGCTCCAATATCATGCGAAACACACGATTTCGCTTCAAATTCGTGCGAAATAGCGATTTTAAACAAAAGATTTAGCTTCAAATTCATACAAAATGAACAGTTTAGCTTCAGATTCATGTGAAATACACGAATTAGCTTTAAATCCACGCGAAACATGCGATTTAGCTTCAATATCATGCGATAAACACGATTTCGCTTCAAATTCGTACGAAATAGCGATTTTAAACAAACGATTTAGCTTCAAATTCATGCGAAATGTACAATTTAGCTTCAGATTCATACGAAATACACGAATTAGCTTTAAATCAACGGGAAACATACGATTTAGCTCCAATATCATGCGAAACACACGATTTCGCTTCAAATTCGTGCGAAATAGCGATTTTAAACAAAAGATTTAGCTTCAAATTCATGCGAAATGAACAGTTTAGCTTCAGATTCATGCGAAATACACGAATTAGCTTTAAATCCACGCCAAACATACGATTTAGCTTGAATATCATGCGATATGAACGATTTCGCTTCAAATTCGTGCGTAATAGCGGTTTTTAACAAACGATTTAGCTTCAAATTTATGCGAAATGAACAATTTAACTTCAGATTCATGCGAAATACACGAATCAGTTTTAAATCAACGCGAAACATACGATTTAGCTTCAATATCATGCGAAACACACGATTTCGCTTCAAATTCGTGCGATGTAAAGGTTTTTAACAAACGATTTAGCTTCAAATTATGCGAAATGAACAATTTAGCTTCAGATTCATGCGAAATACACGAATCAGCTCCAAATTCACGCGAAACATACGGTTTAGCTTCAATATCATGCGAAACACACGATTTCGCTTCAAATTCGTGCGAAATAACGATTTTAAATAATTGATTTTGCTTCAAACTCATGCGAAATGAACAGTTTAGCTTCAGATTCATGCGAAATACACGAATTAGCTTTAAATCCACGCGAAACATACGATTTAGCTTCAATATCATGCGAAACACACGATTTCGCTTCAATTCGTGCGAAATAGCGATTTTAAACAAACGATTTAGCTTCAAATTCATGCGAAATGAACAATTTAGCTTCAGATTCATACGAAATACACGAATTAGCTTTAAATCAACGCGAAACATACGATTTAGCTCCAATATCATGCGAAACACACGATTTCGCTTCAAATTCGTGCGAAATAGCGGTTTTTAACAAACGATGTAGCTTCAAATTTATGCGAAATGAACAATTTAGCTTCAGATTCATGCGAAATACACGAATCAGCTTTAGATCCACGCGAAACATACGATTTAGCTTCAATATCATGCGAAACACACGATTTCGCTTCAAATTCGTGAGAAATAGCGGTTTTTAACAAACGATTTAGCTTCAAATTTATGCGAAATGAACAATTTAGCTTCAGGTTCATGCGAAATACACGAATTAGCTTTAAATCCACGCGAAACATACGATTTAGCTTCAATATCATGCGAAACACACGATTTCGCTTCAAATTCGTGCGAAATTGCGATTTTAAACAAACGATTTAGCTTCAAATTCATTTGAAATGAACAGTTTAGCTTCAGATTCATGCGAAATACACGAATTAGCTTTAAATCCACGCGAAACATACGATTCAGCTTGAATATCATGCGATAGGAACGATTTCGCTTCAAATTCGTGCGAAATAGCGGTTTTTAACAAACGATTTAGCTTCAAATTCATGCGAAGTGAACAGTTTAGCTTCAGATTCATGCGAAATACACGAATTAGCTTTAAATCCACGCGAAACATACGATTTAGCTCCAATATCATGCGAAACACACGATTTCGCTTCAAATTCGTGCGAAATAGCGGTTTTTAACAAACGATTTAGCTTCAAATTTATGCGAAATGAACAATTTAGCTTCAGATTCATGCGAAATACACGAATCAGCTTTAAATCAACGCGAAACATACGATTTAGCTTCAATATCATGCGAAACACACGATTTCGCTTCAAATTCGTGCGAAATAACGATTTTAAATCATCGATTTCGCTTTAAATTCTTGCGAAATGAACAATTTAACTTCAGATTCATACGAAATACAAGAATTAACTTTAAATCCACGCGAAATATACGATTTAGCTACAGTATCATGCTATAAACACGATTTCGCTACAAATTCGAGCGAAATAGCGATTTTAAACAAACGATTCAGCTTCAAATTGATGCGAAATGAACAATTTAGCTTCAGATTCATGCGAAATACACGAATTAGCTTTAAATCAACGCGAAATAAACGATTTAGCTTCAATATCATGCGAAACACACGATTTCGCTTCAAATTCGTGCGAAATAGCGATTTTAAACAAAAGATTTAGCTTCAAAATCATGCGAAATGAACAGTTTAGCTTCAGATTCATGCGAAATACACGAATTATCTTTAAATCCACGCGAAACATACGATTTAGCTTGAATATCATGCGATATGAACGATTTCGCTTCAAATTCGTGCGAAATAGCGGTTTTTAACAAACGATTTAGCTTCAAATTTATGCGAAATGAACAATTTAGCTTCAGATTCATGCGAAATACACGAATCAGCTTCAAATTCACGCGAAACATACGATTTAGCTTCAATATCATGCGAAACACACGATTTCGCTTCAAATTCGAGCGAAATAACGATCTTAAATAATTGATTTTGCTTCAAATTCATGCGAAATGGACAGTTTAGCTTCAGATTCATACGAAATACACGTATTAGCTTTAAATCAACGCGAAACATACGATTTATCTCCAATATCATGCGAAACACACGATTTCGCTTCAAATTCGTGCGAAATAGCGGTTTTTAACAAACGATTTAGCTTCAAATTTAGGCGAAATGAACAATTTAGCTTCAGATACATGCGAAATACACGAATCAGCTTCAAATTCACGCGAAACATACGATTTAGCTTCAATATCATGCGAAACACACGATTTCGATTGAAATTCGTGCGAAATAACGATTTTAAATAATTGATTTTGCTTCAAATTCATGCGAAATGAACAGTTAGCTTCAGATTCATGCGAAATACACGAATTAGCTTTAAATCCACGCGAAACATACGATTTAGTTTCAATATCATGCGAAACACACGATTTCGCTTCAAATTCGTGCGAAATTGGGATTTCAAACAAACGATTTAGATTCAAATTTATGCGAAATGAACAATTTAGCTTCAGATTCATGCGAAATACACGAATCAGCTTTAAATCAACGCGAAACATACGATTTAGCTTCAATATCATGCGAAACACACGATTTCGCCTCAAATTCGTGCAATATAGCGATTTTAAACAAACGATTTAGCTTCAAATTCATGCAAAATGAACAGTTTAGCTTCAGATTCATGTGAAATACACGAATTAGCTTTAAATCAACGCGAAATATACGATTTAGCTTCAATATCATGCGAAACACACGATTTCGCTTCAAATTCGTGCGAAATAACGATTTTAAATAATTGATTTTGCTTCAAACTCATGCGAAATGAACAGTTTAGCTTCAGATTCATGCGACATAAACGAATCAGCTTCAAATTCACGCGAAACATACGATTTAGCTTCAATATCATGCGGAACACACGATTTCGATTGAAATTCGTGCGAAATAACGATTTTAAATAATTGATTTTGCTTCAAATTCATGCGAAATGAACAGTTAGCTTCAGATTCATGCGAAATACACGAATTAGCTTTAAATCCACGCGAAACATACGATTTAGTTTCAATATCATGCGAAACACACGATTTCGCTTCAAATTCGTGCGAAATTGCGATTTCAAACAAACGATTTAGATTCAAATTCATGCGAAATGAACGATTTAGCTTCAGATTCATACGAAATACACGAATTAGCTTTAAATCAACGCGAAACACACGATTTAGCTCCAATATCATGCGAAACACACGATTTCGCTTCAAGTTCGTGCGAAATAGCGGTTTTTAACAAACGATTTAGCTTCAAATTTATGCGAAATGAACAATTTAGCTTCAGATTCATGCGAAATACACGAATCAGCTTTAAATCAACGCGAAACATACGATTTAGCTTCAATATCATGCGAAACGCACGATTTCGCTTCAAATTCGTGCAATATAACGATTTTAAACAAACGATTTAGCTTCAAAATCATGCAAAATGAACAGTTTAGCTTCAGATTCATGTGAAATACACGAATTAGCTTTAAATCCACGCGAAACATGCGATTTAGCTTCAATATCATGCGAAACACACGATTTCGATTGAAATTCGTGCGAAATAACGCTTTTAAATAATCCATTTCGCTTCAAATTCATGCGAAATGAACAATTTAACTTCAGATTCATACGAAATACAAGAATTAGCTTTAAATCCACGCGAAATATACGATTTAGCTTCAGTATCATGCGAAACACACGATTTCGCTTCAAATTCGTGCGAAATAGCGATTTTAAACAAACGATTTAGCTTCAAATTCATGCGAAATGAACAATTTAGCTTCAGATTCATACGAAATACACGAATTAGCTTTAAATCAACGCGAAACATACGATTTAGCTTCAATATCATGCGAAACACACGATTTCGCTTCAAATTCGTGCGAAATAGCGATTTTAAACAAAAGATTTAGCTTCAAATTCATGCGAAATGAACAGTTTAGCTTCAGATTCATGCGAAATACACGAATTAGCTTTAAATCCACGCGCAACATACGATTTAGCTTCAATATCATGCGAAACACACGATTTCGCTTCAAATTCGTGCGAAATAGCGATTTTAAACAAACGATCTAGCTTCAAATTGATGCGAAATGAACAATTTAGCTTCAGATTCATGCGAAATACACGAATTAGATTTAAATCAACGCGAAATATACGATTTAGCTTCAATATCATGCGAAACACACGATTTCGCTTCAAATTCGTGCGAAATAGTGATTTTAAACAAAAGATTTTGCTTCAAATTCATGCGAAATGAACAGTTTAGCTTCAGATTCATGTGACATACACGAATCAGCTTCAAATTCACGCGAAACATACGATTTAGCTTCAATATCGTGCGAAACACACGATTTCGATTGAAATTCGTGCGAAATAACGCTTTTAAATAATCCATTTCGCTTCAAATTCATGCGAAATGAACAATTTAACTTCAGATTCATACGAAATACAAGAATTAGCTTTAAATCCACGCGAAATATACGATTTAGCTTCAGTATCATGCGAAACACACGATTTCGCTTCAAATTCGTGCGAAATTGCGATTTTAAACGAACGATTTAGTTTCAAATTCATGCGAAATGAACAATTTAGCTTCAGATTCATACGAAATACACGAATTAGCTTTAAATCCACGCGAAACATGCGATTTAGCTTCAATATCATGCGATAAACACGATTTCGCTTCAAATTCGTGCGAAATAGCGACTTTAAACAAACGATTTAGCTTCAAATTCATGCGGAATACACGAATCAGCTTCAAATTCACGCGAAACATACGATTTAGCTTCAATATCATGCGAAACACACGATTTCGCTTCATATTCGTGCGAAATAACGATTTTAAATAATCGATTTCGCTTCAAATTCATGCGAAATGAACAATTTAACTTCAGATTCATACGAAATACAAGAATTAGCTTTAAATCCTCGCGAAATATACGATTTAGCTACAGTATCATGCGATAAACACGATTCCGCTACAAATTCGAGCGAAATAGCGATTTTAAACAAACGATTCAGCTTCAAATTCATGCGAAATGAACAATTTAGCTTCAGATTCATACGAAATACACGAATTAGCTTTAAATCAACGCGAAACATACGATTTAGCTTCAATATCATGCGAAACACACGATTTCGCTTCAAATTCGTGCGAAATAGCGATTTTAAACAAAAGATTTAGCTTCAAATTCATGCGAAATGAACAGTTTAGCTTCAGATTCATGCGAAATACACGAATTAGCTTTAAATCCACGCGCAACATACGATTTAGCTTCAATATCATGCGAAACACACGATTTCGCTTCAAATTCGTGCGAAATAGCGATTTTAAACAAACGATCTAGCTTCAAATTGATGCGAAATGAACAATTTAGCTTCAGATTCATGCGAAATACACGAATTAGATTTAAATCAACGCGAAATATACGATTTAGCTTCAATATCATGCGAAACACACGATTTCGCTTCAAATTCGTGCGAAATAGTGATTTTAAACAAAAGATTTTGCTTCAAATTCATGCGAAATGAACAGTTTAGCTTCAGATTCATGTGACATACACGAATCAGCTTCAAATTCACGCGAAACATACGATTTAGCTTCAATATCGTGCGAAACACACGATTTCGATTGAAATTCGTGCGAAATAACGCTTTTAAATAATCCATTTCGCTTCAAATTCATGCGAAATGAACAATTTAACTTCAGATTCATACGAAATACAAGAATTAGCTTTAAATCCACGCGAAATATACGATTTAGCTTCAGTATCATGCGAAACACACGATTTCGCTTCAAATTCGTGCGAAATTGCGATTTTAAACGAACGATTTAGTTTCAAATTCATGCGAAATGAACAATTTAGCTTCAGATTCATACGAAATACACGAATCAGCTTTAAATCCACGCGAAACATGCGATTTAGCTTCAATATCATGCGATAAACACGATTTCGCTTCAAATTCGTGCGAAATAGCGACTTTAAACAAACGATTTAGCTTCAAATTCATGCGGAATACACGAATCAGCTTCAAATTCACGCGAAACATACGATTTAGCTTCAATATCATGCGAAACACACGATTTCGCTTCATATTCGTGCGAAATAACGATTTTAAATAATCGATTTCGCTTCAAATTCATGCGAAATGAACAATTTAACTTCAGATTCATACGAAATACAAGAATTAGCTTTACATCCTCGCGAAATATACGATTTAGCTACAGTATCATGCGATAAACACGATTCCGCTACAAATTCGAGCGAAATAGCGATTTTAAACAAACGATTCAGCTTCAAATTGATGCGAAATGAACAATTTAGCTTCAGATTCATGCGAAATACACGAATTAGCTTTAAATCAACGCGGAATATACGATTTAGCTTCAATATCATGCGAAACACACGATTTCGCTTCAAATTCGTGCGAAATAGCGATTTTAAACAAAAGATTTAGTTTCAAATTCATGCGAAATGAACAGTTTAGCTTCAGATTCATGCGAAATACACGAATTAGCTTTAAAACCACGCGAATCATACGATTTAGCTTCAATATCATGCGAAACACACGATTTCGCTTCAAATTCGTGCGAAATAGCGATTTTAAACAAACGATTTAGCTTCAAATTGATGCGAAATGAACAATTTAGCTTCAGATTCATGCGAAATACACGAATTAGATTTAAATCAACGCGAAATATACGATTTAGCTTCAATATCATGCGAAACACACGATTTCGCTTCAAATTCGTGCGAATTAGTGATTTTAAACAAAAGATTTAGCTTCAAATTCATGCGAAATGAACAGTTTAGCTTCAGATTCATGCGACATACACGAATCAGCTTCAAATTCACGCGAAACATACGATTTAGCTTCAATATCATGCGAAACACACGATTTCGATTGAAATTCGTGCGAAATAACGATTTTGAATAATTGATTTTGCTTCAAATTCATGCGAAATGGACAGTTAGCTTCAGATTCATGCGAAATACACGAATTAGCTTTAAATCCACGCGAAACATACGATTTAGTTTCAATATCATGCGAAACACACGATTTCGCTTCAAATTCGTGCGAAATTGGGATTTCAAACAAACGATTTAGATTCAAATTTATGCGAAATGAACAATTTAGCTTCAGATTCATGCGAAATACACGAATCAGCTTTAAATCAACGCGAAACATACGATTTAGCTTCAATATCATGCGAAACACACGATTTCGCCTCAAATTCGTGCAATATAGCGATTTTAAACAAACGATTTAGCTTCAAATTCATGCAAAATGAACAGTTTAGCTTCAGATTCATGTGAAATACACGAATTAGCTTTAAATCAACGCGAAATATACGATTTAGCTTCAATATCATGCGAAACACACGATTTCGCTTCAAATTCGTGCGAAATAACGATTTTAAATAATTGATTTTGCTTCAAACTCATGCGAAATGAACAGTTTAGCTTCAGATTCATGCGACATAAACGAATCAGCTTCAAATTCACGCGAAACATACGATTTAGCTTCAATATCATGCGGAACACACGATTTCGATTGAAATTCGTGCGAAATAACGATTTTAAATAATTGATTTTGCTTCAAATTCATGCGAAATGAACAGTTAGCTTCAGATTCATGCGAAATACACGAATTAGCTTTAAATCCACGCGAAACATACGATTTAGTTTCAATATCATGCGAAACACACGATTTCGCTTCAAATTCGTGCGAAATTGCGATTTCAAACAAACGATTTAGATTCAAATTCATGCGAAATGAACGATTTAGCTTCAGATTCATACGAAATACACGAATTAGCTTTAAATCAACGCGAAACACACGATTTAGCTCCAATATCATGCGAAACACACGATTTCGCTTCAAGTTCGTGCGAAATAGCGGTTTTTAACAAACGATTTAGCTTCAAATTTATGCGAAATAAACAATTTAGCTTCAGATTCATGCGAAATACACGAATCAGCTTTAAATCAACGCGAAACATACGATTTAGCTTCAATATCATGCGAAACACACGATTTCGCTTCAAATTCGTGCAATATAACGATTTTAAACAAACGATTTAGCTTCAAAATCATGCAAAATGAACATTTTAGCTTCAGATTCATGTGAAATACACGAATTAGCTTTAAATCCACGCGAAACATGCGATTTAGCCTCAATATCATGCGAAACACACGATTTCGATTGAAATTCGTGCGAAATAACGCTTTTAAATAATCCATTTCGCTTCAAATTCATGCGAAATGAACAATTTAACTTCAGATTCATACGAAATACAAGAATTAGCTTTAAATCCTCGCGAAATATACGATTTAGCTACAGTATCATGCGATAAACACGATTTCGCTACAAATTCGAGCGAAATAGCGATTTTAAACAAACGATTCAGCTTCAAATTGATGCGAAATTAACAATTTAGCTTCAGATTCATGCGAAATACACGAATTAGCTTTAAATCAACGCGAAATATACGATTTAGCTTCAATATCATGCAAAACACACGATTTCGCTTCAAATTCGTGCGAAATAGCGATTTTAAACAAACGATTTAGCTTCAAATTCATGCGGAATACACGAATCAGCTTCAAATTCACGCGAAACATACGATTTAGCTTCAATATCATGCGAAACACACGATTTCGCTTCATATTCGTGCGAAATAACGATTTTAAATAATCGATTTCGCATCAAATTCATGCGAAATGAACAATTTAACTTCAGATTCATACGAAATACAAGAATTAGCTTTAAATCCTCGCGAAATATACGATTTAGCTACAGTATCATGCGATAAACACGATTTCGCTACAAATTCGAGCGAAATAGCGATTTTAAACAAACGATTCAGCTTCAAATTGATGCGAAATTAACAATTTAGCTTCAGATTCATGCGAAATACACGAATTAGCTTTAAATCAACGCGAAATATACGATTTAGCTTCAATATCATGCAAAACACACGATTTCGCTTCAAATTCGTGCGAAATAGCGATTTTAAACAAAAGATTTAGCTTCAAATTCATGCGAAATGAACAGTTTAGCTTCAGATTCATGCGAAATACACGAATTAGCTTTAAATCCACGCGAAACATATGATATAGCTTCAATATCATGCGAAACACAAGATTTCGCTTCAAATTCGTGCGAAATAGTGATATTAAACAAACGATTTAGCTTCAAATTCATGCGAAATAGCGGTTTTTAAGAAACGATGTAGCTACAAATTTATGCGAAATGAACAATTTAGCTTCAGATTCATGCGAAATACACGAATCAGCTTCAAATTCACGCGAAACATACGGTTTAGCTTCAATATCATGCGAAACACACGATTTCGCTTCAAATTCGTGCGAAATTGCGATTTTAAACAAACGATTTAGCTTCAAATTCATGCGAAATGAACAATTTAGCTTCAGATTCATACGAAATACACGAATTAGCTTTAAATCCACGCGAAACATGCGATTTAGCTTCAATATCATGCGATAAACTCGATTTCGCTTCAAATTCGTACGAAATAGCGATTTTAAACAAACGATTTAGCTTCAAATTCATGCGGAATACACGAATCAGCTTCAAATTCACGCGAAACATACGATTTAGCTTCAATATCATGCGAAACACACGAATTCGCTTCAAATTCGTGCGAAATAACGATTTTAAATAATTGATTTTGCTTCAAATTAATGCGAAATGAACAGTTTAGCTTCAGATTCATACGAAATACAAGAATTAGCTTTAAATCCTCGCGAAATATACGATTTAGCTACAGTATCATGCGATAAACACGATTTCGCTACAAATTCGAGCGAAATAGCGATTTTAAACAAACGATTCAGCTTCAAATTGATGCGAAATTAACAATTTAGCTTCAGATTCATGCGAAATACACGAATTAGCTTTAAATCAACTCGAAATATACGATTTAGCTTCAATATCATGCAGAACACACGATTTCGCTTCAAATTCGTGCGAAATAGCGATTTTAAACAAAAGATTTAGCTTCAAATTCATGCGAAATGAACAGTTTAGCTTCAGATTCATGCGAAATACACGAATTAGCTTTAAATCCACGCGAAACATATGATATAGCTTCAATATCATGCGAAACACGATTTCGATTGAAATTCGTGCGAAATAGCGATTTTAAACAAACGATTTAGCTTCATATGCATGCGAAATGAACAATTTATCTTCAGATTCATGCGAAATACACGAATTAGCTTTAAATCAACGCGAAACATACGATTTAGCTCCAATATCATGCGAAACACACGATTTCGTTTCAAATTCGTGCAGAATAACGATTTTAAACAAACGATTTAGCTTCAAATTCATGAGAAATAGCGGTTTTTAAGAAACGATTTAGCTACAAATTTATGCGAAATGAACAATTTAGCTTCAGATTCATGCGAAATACACGAATCAGCTTCAAATTCACGCGAAACATACGATTTAGCTTCAATATCATGCGAAACACACGATTTCGCTTCAAATTCGTGCGAAATAACGATCTTAAATAATTGATTTTGCTTCAAATTCATGCGAAATGGACAGTTTAGCTTCAGATTCATACGAAATACACGTATTAGCTTTAAATCAACGCGAAACATACGATTTATCTCCAATATCATGCGAAACACACGATTTCGCTTCAAATTCGTGCGAAATAGCGGTTTTTAACAAACGATTTAGCTTCAAATTTATGCGAAATGAACAATTTAGCTTCAGATACATGCGAAATACACGAATCAGCTTCAAATTCACGCGAAACATACGATTTAGCTTCAATATCATGCGAAACACAAGATTTCGCTTCAAATTCGTAAGAAATAGCGATTTTAAATAATTGATTTTGCTTCAAATTCATGCGAAATGAACAGTTTAGATTCAGGTTCATGCGGAATACACGAATTAGCTTTAAATCCACGCGAAACATACGATTTAGCTTCAATATCATGCGAAACACACGATTTCGCTTCAAATTCGTGCGAAATAGCGATTTTAAACAAACGATTTAGCTTCAAATTCATGCGAAATGAACAGTTTAGCTTCAGATTCATGCGAAACACACGAATTAGCTTTAAATCCACGCGAAGCATACGATTTAGCTTCAATATCATGCGAAACACACGATTTCGCTTCAAATTCGTGCGAAATAACGATTTTAAATAATTGATTTTGCTTCAAACTCATGCGAAATGAACAGTTTAGCTTCAGATTCATGCGAAATACACGAATTAGCTTTAAATCCACGCGAAACATACGATTTAGCTTCAAATTCATGCGAAATGAACAATTTAGCTTCAGATTCATACGAAATACACGAATTAGCTTTAAATCAACGCGAAACATACGATTTAGCTTCAATATCATGCGATATGAACGATTTCGCTTCAAATTCGTGCGAAATAGCGGTTTTTAAGAAACGATTTAGCTTCAAATTTATGCGAAATGAACAATTTAGCTTCAGATTCATGCGAAATACACGAATCACCTTTATATCAACGCGAAACATACGATTTAGCTTCAATATCATGCGAAACACACGATTTCGCTTCAAATTCGTGCGAAATAACGATTTTAAATAATTGATTTTGCTTTAAATTGATGCGAAATGAACAATTTAGCTTCAGATTCATGCGAAATACACGAATTAGATTTAAATCAACGCGAAATATACGATTTAGCTTCAATATCATGCGAAACACACGATTTCGCTTCAAATTCGTGCGAAATTGCGATTTTAAACAAACGATTTAGCTTCAAATTCATGCGAAATGAACAATTTAACTTCAGATTCATACGAAATACAAGAATTAGCTTTAAATCCTCGCGAAATATACGATTTAGCTACAGTATCATGCGATAAACACGATTTCGCTACAAATTCGAGCGAAATAGCGATTTTAGACAAAAGATTCAGCTTCAAATTGATGCGAAATGAACAATTTAGCTTCAGATTCATGCGAAATTCACGAATTAGCTTTAAATCAACGCGAAATATACGATTTAGCTTCAATATCATGCGAAACACGATTTCGATTGAAATTCGTGCGAAATAGCGATTTTAAACAAACGAATTAGCTTCATATGCATGCGAAATGAACAATTTAGCTTCAGGTTCATGCGAAATACACGAATTAGCTTTAAATCAACGCAAAACATACGATTTAGCTCCAATATCATGCGAAACACACGATTTCGTTTCAAATTCGTGCAAAATAACGATTTTAAACAAACGATTTAGCTTCAAATTCATGCGAAATGAACAATTTAGCTTCAGATTCATGCGAAATACACGAATCAGCTTCAAATTCACGCGAAACATACGATTTACCTTCAATATCATGCGAAACACACGATTTCGCTTCAAATTCGTGCGAAATTGCGATTTTAAACAAACGATTTAGCTTCAAATTCATGCGAAATGAACAATTTAGCTTCAGATTCATACGAAATACACGAATTAGCTTTAAATCCACGCCCACGCGAAACATGCGATTTAGCTTCAATATCATGCGATAAACACGATTTCGCTTCAAATTCGTGCGGAATAGCGATTTTAAACAAACGATTTAGCTTCAAATTCATGCGGAATACACGAATCAGCTTCAAATTCACGCGAAACATGCGATTTAGCTTCAATATCGTGCGAAACACACGAATTCGCTTCAAATTCGTGCGAATAGTGATTTTTAAACAAAAGATTTAGCTTCAAATTCATGCGAAATGCACAGTTTAGCTTCAGATTCTTGCGACATACACGAATCAGCTTCAAATTCACGCGAAACATACGACTTAGCTTCAATATCATGCTAAACACACGATTTCGATTGAAATTCGTGCGAAATAACGCTTTTAAATAATCCATTTCGCTTCAAATTCATGCGAAATGAACAATTAACTTCAGATTCATGCGAAATACACGAATCAGCTTCAAATTCACGCGAAACATACGATTTACCTTCAATATCATGCGAAACACACGATTTCGCTTCAAATTCGTGCGAAATTGCGATTTTAAACAAACGATTTAGCTTCAAATTCATGCGAAATGAACAGTTTAGCTTCAGATTCATACGAAATACACGAATTAGCTTTAAATCAACGCGAAACATACGATTTAGCTCCAATATCATGCGAAACACACGATTTCGCTTCAAATTCGTGCGAAATAGCGATTTTAAACAAAAGATTTAGCTTCAAATTCATGCGAAATGAACAGTTTAGCTCCAGATTCATGCGACATACACGAATCAGCTTCAAATTCACGCGAAACATACGATTTAGCTTCAATATCATGCGAAACACACCGATTTCGATTGAAATTCGTGCGAAATAACGATTTTAAATAATTGATTTTGCTTCAAATTCATGCGAAATAGCGATTTTAAACAACGATTTAGCTTCAAATTGATGCGAAATGAAAAATTTAGCTTCAGATTCATGCGAAATACACTAATCAGCTTCAAATTCACGCGAAACATACGATTTAGCTTCAATATCATGCGAAACACACGATTTCGCTTCAAATTCGTGCGAAATTGCGATTTTAAACAAACGATTTAGCTTCAAATTCATGCGAAATGAACAATTTAGCTTCAGATTCATACGAAATACACGAATTAGCTTTAAATCCACGCGAAACATCGATTTAGCTTCAATATCATGCGATAAACACGATTTCGCTTCAAATTCGTACGAAATAGCGATTTTAAACAACGATTTAGCTTCAAATTCACGCGAAACATACGATTTAGCTTCAATATCATGCGAAACACACGAATTCGCTTCAAATTCGTGCGAAATAACGATTTTAAATAATTGATTTTGCTTCAAATTAATGCGAAATGAACAGTTTAGCTTCAGATTCATGCGAAATACACGAATTAGCTTTAAATCAACGCGAAACATTCGATTTAGTTTCAATATCAAGCGAAACACACGATTTCGCTTCAAATTCGTGCGCAATTGCGATTTTAAACAAACGATTTAGCTTCAAATTCATGCGAAATGAACAATTTAGCTTCAGATTCATACGAAATACACGAATTAGCTTTAAATCAACGCTAAATATACGATTTAGCTCCAATATCATGCGAAACACACGATTTCGCTTCAAATTCGTGCGAAATAGCGGTTTTTAACAAACGATTTAGCTTCAAATTTATGCGAAATGAACAATTTAGCTTCAGATTCATGCGAAATCCACGAATCAGCTTTAAATCAACGCGAAACATACGATTTAGCTTCAATATCATGCGAAACACACGATTTCGCTTCAAATTCGTGCAATATAACGATTTTAAACAAACGATTTAGCTTCAAATTCATACAAAATGAACAGTTTAGCTTCAGATTCATGTGAAATACACGAATTAGCTTTAAATCCACGCGAAACATGCGATTTAGCTTCAATATCATGCGATAAACACGATTTCGCTTCAAATTCGTACGAAATAGCGATTTTAAACAAACGATTTAGCTTCAATTCATGCGAAATGAACAATTTAGCTTCAGATTCATACGAAATACACGAATTAGCTTTAAATCAACGCGAAACATACGATTTAGCTCCAATATCATGCGAAACACACGATTTCGCTTCAAATTCGTGCGAGATAACGATTTTAAATAATTGATTTTGCTTCAAATTCATGCGAAATAGCGATTTTAAACAAACGATTTAGCTTCAAATTGATGCGAAATGAAAATTTAGCTTCAGATTCATGCGAAATACACGAATCAGCTTCAAATTCACGCGAAACATACGATTTAGCTTCAATATCATGCGAAACACACGATTTCGCTTCAAATTCGTGCGAATTGCGATTTTAAACAAACGATTTAGCTTCAAATTCATGCGAAATGAACAATTTAGCTTCAGATTCATACGAAATACACGAATTAGCTTTAAATCAACGCAAAACATACGATTTAGCTCCAATATCATGCGAAACACACGATTTCGCTTCAAATTCGTGCGAAATAGCGATTTTAAACAAACGATTAGCTTCAAATTCATGCGAAATGAACAGTTTAGCTTCAGATTCATGCGAAATACACGATTTAGCTTCAATATCATGCGAAACACACGATTTCGCTTCAAATTCGTGCGAAATAACGATCTTAAATAATTGATTTTGCTTCAAATTCATGCGAAATGGACAGTTTAGCTTCAGATTCATACGAAATACACGTATTAGCTTTAAATCAACGCGAAACATACGATTTAGCTTCAATATCATGCAAAACACACGATTTCGCTTCATATTCGTGCGAAATAACGATTTTAAATAATCGATTTCGCTTCAAATTCATGCGAAATGAACAATTTAACTTCAGATTCATACGAAATACAAGAATTAGCTTTAAATCCTCGCGAAATTTACGATTTAGCTACAGTATCATGCGATAAACACGATTTCGCTACAAATTCGAGCGAAATAGCGATTTTAGACAAACGATTCAGCTTCAAATTGATGCGAAATGAACAATTTAGCTTCAGATTCATGCGAAATTCACGAATTAGCTTTAAATCACGCGAAATATACGATTTAGCTTCAATATCATGCGAAACACGATTTCGATTGAAATTCGTGCGAAATAGCGATTTTAAACAAACGAATTAGCTTCATATGCATGCGAAATGAACAATTTAGCTTCAGGTTCATGCGAAATACACGAATTAGCTTTAAATCAACGCAAAACATACGATTTAGCTCCAATATCATGCGAAACGCACGATTTCGTTTCAAATTCGTGCAAAATAACGATTTTAAACAAACGATTTAGCTTCAAATTCATGCGAAATGAACAATTTAGCTTCAGATTCATGCGAAATACACGAATCAGCTTCAAATTAACGCGAAACATACGATTTAGCTTCAATATCATGCGAAACACACGATTTCGCTTCAAATTCGTGCGAAATAGCGATTTTAAATAATCGATCTCGCTTCAAATTCATGCGAAATGAACAATTTAACTTCAGATTCATACGAAATACAAGAATTAGCTTTAAATCCACGCGAAACATACGATTTAGCTTCAATATCATGCGAAACACACGATTTCGCTTCAAATTCGTGCGAAATAGCGGTTTTTAACAAACGATTTAGCTTCAAATTTTTGCGAAATGAACAATTTAGCTTCAGATTCATGCGAAATACACGAATCAGCTTTAAATCAACGCGAAACATACGATTTAGCTTCAATATCATGCAAAACACACGATTTCGCTTCATATTCGTGCGAAATAACGATTTTAAATAATCGATTTCGCTTCAAATTCATGCGAAATGAACAATTTAACTTCAGATTCATACGAAATACAAGAATTAGCTTTAAATCCTCGCGAAATATACGATTTAGCTACAGTATCATGCGATAAACACGATTTCGCTACAAATTCGAGCGAAATAGCGATTTTAGACAAACGATTCAGCTTCATATGCATGCGAAATGAACAATTTAGCTTCAGGTTCATGCGAAATACACGAATTAGCTTTAAATCAACGCAAAACATACGATTTAGCTCCAATATCATGCGAAACACACGATTTCGTTTCAAATTCGTGCAAAATAACGATTTTAAACAAACGATTTAGCTTCAAATTCATGCGAAATGAACAATTTAGCTTCAGATTCATGCGAAATACACGAATCAGCTTCAAATTCACGCGAAACATACGATTTACCTTCAATATCATGCGAAACACACGATTTCGCTTCAAATTCGTGCGAAATTGCGATTTTAAACAAACGATTTAGCTTCAAATTCATGCGAAATGAACAATTTAGCTTCAGATTCATACGAAATACACGAATTAGCTTTAAATCCACGCGAAACATGCGATTTAGCTTCAATATCATGCGATAAACACGATTTCGCTTCAAATTCGTGCGGAATAGCGATTTTAAACAAACGATTTAGCTTCAAATTCATGCGGAATACACGAATCAGCTTCAAATTCACGCGAAACATACGATTTAGCTTCAATATCGTGCGAAACACACGAATTCGCTTCAAATTCGTGCGAAATAGTGATTTTAAACAAAAGATTTAGCTTCAAATTCATGCGAAATGCACAGTTTAGCTTCAGATTCTTGCGACATACACGAATCAGCTTCAAATTCACGCGAAACATACGATTTAGCTTCAATATCATGCTAAACACACGATTTCGATTGAAATTCGTGCGAAATAACGCTTTTAAATAATCCATTTCGCTTCAAATTCATGCGAAATGAACAATTTAACTTCAGATTCATGCGAAATACACGAATCAGCTTCAAATTCACGCGAAACATACGATTTACCTTCAATATCATGCGAAACACACGATTTCGCTTCAAATTCGTGCGAAATTGCGATTTTAAACAAACGATTTAGCTTCAAATTCATGCGAAATGAACAGTTTAGCTTCAGATTCATACGAAATACACGAATTAGCTTTAAATCAACGCGAAACATACGATTTAGCTCCAATATCATGCGAAACACACGATTTCGCTTCAAATGCGTGCGAAATAGCGATTTTAAACAAAAGATTTAGCTTCAAATTCATGCGAAATGAACAGTTTAGCTCCAGATTCATGCGACATACACGAATCAGCTTCAAATTCACGCGAAACATACGATTTAGCTTCAATATCATGCGAAACACACGATTTCGATTGAAATTCGTGCGAAATAACGATTTTAAATAATTGATTTTGCTTCAAATTCATGCGAAATAGCGATTTTAAACAAATGATTTAGCTTCAAATTGATGCGAAATGAAAAATTTAGCTTCAGATTCATGCGAAATACACGAATCAGCTTCAAATTCACGCGAAACATACGATTTAGCTTCAATATCATGCGAAACACACGATTTCGCTTCAAATTCGTGCGAAATTGCGATTTTAAACAAACGATTTAGCTTCAAATTCATGCGAAATGAACAATTTAGCTTCAGATTCATACGAAATACACGAATTAGCTTTAAATCCACGCGAAACATGCGATTTAGCTTCAATATCATGCGATAAACACGATTTCGCTTTAAATTCGTACGAAATAGCGATTTTAAACAAACGATTTAGCTTCAAATTCACGCGAAACATACGATTTAGCATCAATATCATGCGAAACACACGAATTCGCTTCAAATTCGTGCGAAATAACGATTTTAAATAATTGATTTTGCTTCAAATTAATGCGAAATGAACAGTTTAGCTTCAGATTCATGCGAAATACACGAATTAGCTTTAAATCAACGCGAAACATTCGATTTAGTTTCAATATCAAGCGAAACACACGATTTCGCTTCAAATTCGTGCGCAATTGCGATTTTAAACAAACGATTTAGATTCAAAGTTATGCGAAATGAACAATTTAGCTTCAGATTCATGCGAAATCCACGAATCAGCTTTAAATCAACGCGAAACATACGATTTAGCTTCAATATCATGCGAAACACACGATTTCGCTTCAAATTCGTGCAATATAACGATTTTAAACAAACGATTTAGCTTCAAATTCATACAAAATGAACAGTTTAGCTTCAGATTCATGTGAAATACACGAATTAGCTTTAAATCCACGCGAAACATGCGATTTAGCTTCAATATCATGCGATAAACACGATTTCGCTTCAAATTCGTACGAAATAGCGATTTTAAACAAACGATTTAGCTTCAAATTCATGCGAAATGAACAATTTAGCTTCAGATTCATACGAAATACACGAATTAGCTTTAAATCAACGCGAAACATACGATTTAGCTCCAATATCATGCGAAACACACGATTTCGCTTCAAATTCGTGCGAAATAACGATTTTAAATAATTGATTTTGCTTCAAATTCATGCGAAGTGAACAGTTTAGCTTCAGATTCATGCGAAATACACGAATTAGCTTTAAATCCACGCGAAGCATACGATTTAGCTTCAATATCATGCGAAACACACGATTTCGCTTCAAATTCGTGCGAAATAGCGGTTTTTAACAAACGATTTAGCTTCAAATTTATGCGAAATGAACAATTTAGCTTCAGATTCATGCGAAATACACGAATCAGCTTTAAATCAATGCGAAACATACGATTTAGCTTCAATATCATGCGAAACACACGATTTCGCTTCATATTCGTGCGAAATAACGATTTTAAATAATCGATTTCGCTTCAAATTCATGCGAAATGAACAATTTAACTTCAGATTCTTACGAAATACAAGAATTAGCTTTAAATCCTCGCGAATATACGATTTAGCTACAGTATCATGTGATAAACACGATTTCGCTACAAATTCGAGCGAAATAGCGATTTTAGACAAACGATTCAGCTTCAAAATGATGCGAAATGAACAATTTAGCTTCAGATTCATGCGAAATTCACGAATTAGCTTTAAATCAACGCGAAATATACGATTTAGCTTCAATATCATGCGAAACACGATTTCGATTGAAATTCGTGCGAAATAGCGATTTTAAACAAACGAATTAGCTTCATATGCATGCGAAATGAACAATTTAGCTTCAGGTTCATGCGAAATACACGAATTAGCTTTAAATCAACGCAAAACATACGATTTAGCTTCAATATCGTGCGAAACACACGAATTCGCTTCAAATTCGTGCGAAATAGTGATTTTAAACAAAAGATTTAGCTTCAAATTCATGCGAAATGCACAGTTTAGCTTCAGATTCATACGAAATACACGAATTAGCTTTAAATCAACGCGAAACATACGATTTAGCTCCAATATCATGCGAAACACACGATTTCGCTTCAAATTCGTGCGAAATAGCGATTTTAAACAAACGATTTAGCTTCAAATTCATGCGAAATGAACAGTTTAGCTTCAGATTCATGCGACATACACGAATCAGCTTCAAATTCACGCGAAACATACGATTTAGCTTCAATATCATGCGAAACACACGATTTCGATTGAAATTCGTGCGAAATAACGATTTTAAATAATTGATTTTGCTTCAAATTCATGCGAAATAGCGATTTTAAACAAACGATTTAGCTTCAAATTGATGCGAAATGAAAAATTTAGCTTCAGATTCATGCGAAATACACGAATCAGCTTCAAATTCACGCGAAACATACGATTTAGCTTCAATATCATGCGAAACACACGATTTCGCTTCAAATTCGTGCGAAATTGCGATTTTAAACAAACGATTTAGCTTCAAATTCATGCGAAATGAACAATTTAGCTTCAGATTCATACGAAATACACGAATTAGCTTTAAATCAACGCAAAACATACGATTTAGCTCCAATATCATGCGAAACACACGATTTCGCTTCAAATTCGTGCGAAATAGCGATTTTAAACAAACGATTTAGCTTCAAATTCATGCGAAATGAACAGTTTAGCTTCAGATTCATGCGAAATACACGATTTAGCTTCAATATCATGCGAAACACACGATTTCGCTTCAAATTCGTGCGAAATAACGATCTTAAATAATTGATTTTGCTTCAAATTCATGCGAAATGGACAGTTTAGCTTCAGATTCATACGAAATACACGTATTAGCTTTAAATCAACGCGAAACATACGATTTATCTCCAATATCATGCGAAACACACGATTTCGCTTCAAATTCGTGCGAAATAGCGGTTTTTAACAAACGATTTAGCTTCAAATTTATGCGAAATGAACAATTTAGCTTCAGATACATGCGAAATACACGAATCAGCTTCAAATTAACGCGAAACATACGATTTAGCTTCAATATCATGCGAAACACACGATTTCGCTTCAAATTCGTGCGAAATAGCGATTTTAAATAATCGATCTCGCTTCAAATTCATGCGAAATGAACAATTTAACTTCAGATTCATACGAAATACAAGAATTAGCTTTAAATCCGCGCGAAATATACGATTTAGCTACAGTATCATGCGATAAACACGATTTCGCTACAAATTCGAGCGAAATAGCGATTTTAAACAAACGATTCAGCTTCAAATTGATGCGAAATGAACAATTTAGCTTCAGATTCATGCGAAATACACGAATTAGCTTTAAATCAACGCGAAATATACGATTTAGATTCAATATCATGCGAAACACACGATTTCGCTTCAAATTCGTGCGAAATAACGATTTTAAATAATTGATTTTGCTTCGAATTCATGCGAAGTGAACAGTTTAGCTTCAGATTCATGCGAAATACACGAATCAGCTTTAAATCAACGCGAAACATACGATTTAGCTTCAATATCATGCGAAACACACGATTTCGCTTCATATTCGTGCGAAATAACGATTTTAAATAATCGATTTCGCTTCAAATTCATGCGAAATGAACAATTTAACTTCAGATTCATACGAAATACAGGAATTAGCTTTAAATCCTCGCGAAATATACGATTTAGCTACAGTAACATGCGATAAACACGATTTCGCTACAAATTCGAGCGAAATAGCGATTTTAGACAAACGATTCAGCTTCAAATTGATGCGAAATGAACAATTTAGCTTCAGATTCATGCGAAATTCACGAATTAGCTTTAAATCAACGCGAAATATACGATTTAGCTTCAATATCATGCGAAACACGATTTCGATTGTAATTCGTGCGAAATAGCGATTTTAAACAAACGAATTTGCTTCATATGCATGCGAAATGAACAGTTTAGCTTCAGGTTCATGCGAAATACACGAATTAGCTTTAAATCAACGCAAAACATACGATTTAGATCCAATATCATGCGAAACACACGATTTCGTTTCAAATTCGTGCAAAATAACGATTTTAAACAAACGATTTAGCTTCAAATTCATGCGAAATGAACAATTTAGCTTCAGATTCATGCGAAATACAGGAATCAGCTTCAAATTCACGCGAAACATACGATTTACCTTCAATATCATGCGAAACACACGATTTCGCTTCAAATTCGTGCGAAATTGAGATTTTAAACAAACGATTTAGCTTCAAATTCATGCGAAATGAACAATTTAGCTTCAGATTCATACGAAATACACGAATTAGCTTTAAATCCACGCGAAACATGCGATTTAGCTTCAATATCATGCGATAAACACGACTTCGCTTCAAATTCGTACGAAATAGCGATTTTAAACAAACGATTTAGCTTCAAATTCACGCGAAACATACGATTTAGCTTCAATATCATGCGAAACACACGAATTCGCTTCAAATTCGTGCGAAATAACGATTTTAAATAATTGATTTTGCTTCAAATTAATGCGAAATGAACAGTTTAGCTTCAGATTCATGCGAAATACACGAATTAGCTTTAAATCAACGCGAAACATTAGATTTAGTTTCAATATCAAGCGAAACACACGATTTCGCTTCAAATTCGTGCGAAATTGCGATTTTAAACAAACGATTTAGCTTCAAATTCATGCGAAATGAACAATTTAGCTTCAGATTCATACGAAATACACGAATTAGCTTTAAATCAACGCGAAACATACGATTTAGCTCCAATATCATGCGAAACACACGATTTCGCTTCAAATTCGTGCGAAATAGTGATTTTAAACAAAAGATTTAGCTTCAAATTCATGCGAGATGAAGAGTTTAGCTTCAGATTCATGCGACATACACGAATCAGCTTCAAATTCACGCGAAACATACGATTTACCTTCAATATCATGCGAAACACACGATTTCGCTTCAAATTCGTGCGAAATAGCGATTTTAAATAATCGATCTCGCTTCAAATTCATGCGAAATGAACAATTTAGCTTCAGATTCATACGAAATACAAGAATTAGCTTTAAATCCGCGCGAAATATACGATTTAGCTACAGTATCATGCGATAAACACGATTTCGCTACAAATTCGAGCGAAATAGCGATTTTAAACAAACGATTTAGCTTCAAATTGATGCGAAATGAACAATTTAGCTTCAGATTCATGCGAAATACACGAATTAGATTTAAATCAACGCGAAATATACGATTTAGCTTCAATATCATGCGAAACACACGATTTCGCTTCAAATTCGTGCGAAATAACGATTTTAAATAATTGATTTTGCTTCGAATTCATGCGAAGTGAACAGTTTAGCTTCAGATTCATGCGAAATACACGAATCAGCTTTAAATCAACGCGAAACATACGATTTAGCTTCAATATCATGCGAAACACACGATTTCGCTTCATATTCGTGCGAAATAACGATTTTAAATAATCGATTTCGCTTCAAATTCATGCGAAATGAACAATTTAACTTCAGATTCATACGAAATACAGGAATTAGCTTTAAATCCTCGCGAAATATACGATTTAGCTACAGTAACATGCGATAAACACGATTTCGCTACAAATTCGAGCGAAATAGCGATTTTAGACAAACGATTCAGCTTCAAATTGATGCGAAATGAACAATTTAGCTTCAGATTCATGCGAAATTCACGAATTAGCTTTAAATCAACGCGAAATATACGATTTAGCTTCAATATCATGCGAAACACGATTTCGATTGTAATTCGTGCGAAATAGCGATTTTAAACAAACGAATTTGCTTCATATGCATGCGAAATGAACAGTTTAGCTTCAGGTTCATGCGAAATACACGAATTAGCTTTAAATCAACGCAAAACATACGATTTAGATCCAATATCATGCGAAACACACGATTTCGTTTCAAATTCGTGCAAAATAACGATTTTAAACAAACGATTTAGCTTCAAATTCATGCGAAATGAACAATTTAGCTTCAGATTCATGCGAAATACAGGAATCAGCTTCAAATTCACGCGAAACATACGATTTACCTTCAATATCATGCGAAACACACGATTTCGCTTCAAATTCGTGCGAAATTGAGATTTTAAACAAACGATTTAGCTTCAAATTCATGCGAAATGAACAATTTAGCTTCAGATTCATACGAAATACACGAATTAGCTTTAAATCCACGCGAAACATGCGATTTAGCTTCAATATCATGCGATAAACACGACTTCGCTTCAAATTCGTACGAAATAGCGATTTTAAACAAACGATTTAGCTTCAAATTCACGCGAAACATACGATTTAGCTTCAATATCATGCGAAACACACGAATTCGCTTCAAATTCGTGCGAAATAACGATTTTAAATAATTGATTTTGCTTCAAATTAATGCGAAATGAACAGTTTAGCTTCAGATTCATGCGAAATACACGAATTAGCTTTAAATCAACGCGAAACATTAGATTTAGTTTCAATATCAAGCGAAACACACGATTTCGCTTCAAATTCGTGCGAAATTGCGATTTTAAACAAACGATTTAGCTTCAAATTCATGCGAAATGAACAATTTAGCTTCAGATTCATACGAAATACACGAATTAGCTTTAAATCAACGCGAAACATACGATTTAGCTCCAATATCATGCGAAACACACGATTTCGCTTCAAATTCGTGCGAAATAGTGATTTTAAACAAAAGATTTAGCTTCAAATTCATGCGAGATGAAGAGTTTAGCTTCAGATTCATGCGACATACACGAATCAGCTTCAAATTCACGCGAAACATACGATTTACCTTCAATATCATGCGAAACACACGATTTCGCTTCAAATTCGTGCGAAATAGCGATTTTAAATAATCGATCTCGCTTCAAATTCATGCGAAATGAACAATTTAGCTTCAGATTCATACGAAATACAAGAATTAGCTTTAAATCCGCGCGAAATATACGATTTAGCTACAGTATCATGCGATAAACACGATTTCGCTACAAATTCGAGCGAAATAGCGATTTTAAACAAACGATTCAGCTTCAAATTGATGCGAAATGAACAATTTAGCTTCAGATTCATGCGAAATACACGAATTAGCTTTAAATCCACGCGAAACATACGATTTAGCTTCAATATCATGCGAAACACACGATTTCGCTTCAAATTCGTGCGAAATAGCGATTTTAAACAAACGATTTAGCTTCAAATTCATGCGAAATGAACAATTTAGCTTCAGATTCATACGAAATACACGAATTAGCTTTAAATCAACGCGAAACATACGATTTAGCTCCAATATCATGCGAAACACACGATTTCGCTTCAAATTCGTGCGAAATAGCGGTTTTTAACAAAAGATTTAGCTTCAAATTTATGCGAAATGAACAATTTAGATTCAGATTCATGCGAAATACACGAATCAGCTTTAAATCAACGCGAAACATACGATTTAGCTTCAATATCATGCGAAACACACGATTTCGCTTCAAATTCGTGCGATGTAGTGGTTTTTAACAAACGATTTAGCTTCAAATTTATGCGAAATGAACAATTTAGCTTCAGATTCTTGCGAAATACACGAATCAGCTCCAAATTCACGCGAAACATACGATTTAG